>NC_054745.1:45994358-46332860 GCF_018143015.1 Lytechinus variegatus
ATTTACCCTCTACCACCGGAAATGGTCAGAAACAGAACTCTGATTCTTCTTGGAAAGTGTCTGACCCGTCTAACGGTAAATGTTTACGTTTTACCCCATTGATGTTGGGCCTTTCTCCTTTTATGGTCATGAGGCTTCCTATTCAGGGATAAATGCTAAGAAAACCTGACTCACAAGTGGTACCTGTATGACGTTTGACCATCGTCATAATTACTGGGAAAACCTTCCACCGGAAGCTTTCTATTTCCTTCTTATGAATTTCATTCATAACATTGGAATGTTTACTACTACATTATAGAACATACAATAACATAGATGATACATATAGAAATAATCAAATACATAACATTTGCAGTAATAACATTTCATATAACACATAATATGAACAGTCTTATAATTAATACACAGTTATAATTACACAATTATAAACTCATTATCACATGATACATACAATAAATACAGTCATATCTTGACACATTCCCCTGGGGCAGTAATCTAAATATAATCCAGGTAGTATATTGTAGTATGTCCTCATGAAAGAAAAATATAATTTGAAATAAAACTTTTGGGAAAAATGACATTTTAGCCATAATATGTATTGGAGTACATGTACATGGAAGAGTAGTCCTTGCCTTACATCACTATGACATCCCATATTTGGCCAATTTGAAGTCTCCATGGGTATAGTGATTACCAATATTTACAACTTTTAAAAATTCATAACTTTCTTGTTGTTTGTCCAATATTGTTCAAACTTTCACCTATCAACTTGTCTGATTTTTCTTTTCCTTATAAAAACAGTTTTTATTTGGGTTGGATTCCCCTTTAATCTTCCTCCACTAGCTTCGGAGATCAGCAGAGAGATCCTGTACAAATAGTATTGTAAGAGAGGTCAGTCAGATTTTGATGAAATTTTCAGCGTAATGCATGCCTGTTCGATCTTTCTCTATTGATTCAAATCAACACTTTTCTGGAGTGGATATGACCTTTAAATTAGGGAGACCGAAAGATTTTTCAATCTCATCAAACACTTCATTATACTGTCTGATTTCTTAGATCTTGATGAAAATAGACGTGTCCAAAAAGTCAATAAATAGATCAGTTGGCCTCAAATTTCCTTTCCATATTTTGAGAGCACAATATACTGTAGAGACATCTTCACATTTTCTGGCAGCTAAGTTGATTTTCTATCAATGAATGTGACATGTTTCCCCAAAGAGGCTCAAACAGTCTAGCCTCTAGGTCAGCATAATACATGATTTTAAATAATTATTATAATAATAAAATATTCGTATTCACGTATTAAATATTAGTGTTTGTTAAATACTAATTTTCATCTATGATTGTTCTTCAAAATGGCATTTTGCAACATCGCTTATTGTCAGACCTTTTGTATTTGCTTTGTTGACAAACAGATCGAGGGATCTACACAAGATCAATCTGGTATAAGAAATCTTCAATTATTAAAATTTCTATTAACCAATTTTTGACACCTTCTTACGCATTAGGCGTAGGAAGGTGTGAAAATAAATAAAATCACCACCATTTACAATGTATGTGATTTTTATCTTAAAAGATGGATTTCCTAGGGAAATCCATATTTGTTTTGGTCAGTCTCATTATGCGTCAATGGGAAGAGTGTCAAGACTCCATGATGAAGAAGTATATGTCAAAATATTTAAATAAACATCATCATGGAGTCCTCAAGAATAAGTATGGAAAGTTCCCCCAAGTCTGATCTGTCCCCCTTGTCTGCCCACATGCTATCTGCGCGATAGTAATGTACTAAAAGATAGCCTACACAACGAACACAGACACTTTAACAGATATTAAAAAATCTGACTCAAAATGGTGGAAAATAATGAATTTTGGGCATTTCATGTGAAGCCGGCGCGGCCTAAAAATGCAGCCTTTCTCATCAAAATCCCCAAATCGTGTGCAAAGTGAATGGTGCGCAGATATAGGGTACAATTTTTTTTCCAATCTCTAGTAAAATTAATGACAGCCTGACTCGAGGTTTTTTCCAACAAATGGCAAGAATATAAAGACAATCTTATTTCTTTCAAATTTTTATGAGATATTTGGCACACTTTATAAGGAACATTATTATATAAGAGAACTTGTGAAAGAAATGGTAATTCATGTTAAATCTTCAATCAAATTGTTAGGTGCGCAGACTACCTACCATGGAGCTGGACTATGCCGGCAGCATGCAGCACCAAGCCAACGAGGCGGCCCCGGCCCCGCCGACAGTCTTCCGATCCTGTCTTTTCGAGGTCCGGTCAAGTCCTGCAGCTGTGCCTTGGACTTGGTGATTTCGAGTCAAATCCGGATCCTGGTAAATCGTCTTCCCTAAATGAATCCTACAGCTAAACGCCCAAAGTCGTACATCTACGAGAGTTGTATTTATGGAATGACAATATAGATGAACTTGTTATTTGATAAAGCTTAACAAAATTGTAACATAACAAGTTTAACAACGTAAATTATGCCACGTAAATTCGTAGTTTTAATTGCGCTGCTAGCTAGACTAAACTAACCTTAGTCTAAAATTTGAGACATTTGTCAAAACACTGAAAAGAGTTCGAATTCCAACCTTGATTTTTCATTACCATATACCAAAAAATCTTGGACATTTTTAACATATACACTCATCATAATAAGTAAATATTTTTATTTGAATTTTATTGAGAGAAATTCATTGAAATCAGATATCTACTTGCAAATATCACTGGAGTTTATATTTTTGCGATTTTCTTCGAGACTAAGTACGCCCTCTTACGGCCTCTTTCGAAACATCAGTAGAGGGGTCTAAAATCGGTGAGAAACGGGAGATGAAATCTGCATAAATTTTCGCAATCCTTCAATGAAAACTAAAGATATCGATATGATTGTATAATGATAGTACAAGATTATAATAAACTGAATCGTATTTATGTATTTTGCATTTTAAAGCTGAATTACATGATGTTATTTGGTAACCCTGTTTGGATTCGATTTATTTCAAGCCTGCCTGTGCTGTGCTCATGCTATAAGTACCAGGTATAATGTACCGTACGTCAGTGCACTACGTGCTCCATGCATACACAATTGTTCTGCCGTGGTTCTGAATGAACACCCATTTCAAGGTTTTAATAGAACATTAAAAGATTAGTTATGTGCAACTATGGTTTAACCCTGTATGGAAATGCTATTTGGCACCCAAGCCTATGTCTGTGACCTTAAAGCCATTGAAAAAGTTCAGCGACGTGCGACCAAGTTGGTGCCATCATTGAAAGATCAAGAATACAGTAGAAGGCTTCGTTCCTTGAAGTTACCTTCCATTCAGTACAGAATGCGAAGAGGGGATATGATACAGACGTACAAGATCATCAATGGCATTGATGATTTGAACAAGGACATGTTCTTCACATCTGCATCAACTCAGACGACACGTGGACATCTATGCAAATTGTATGTGAGGAGAAGCAGACTGGATGTTAGAAAAAATACTTTCAGTGCCAGAGTTGTAAATGACTGGAACTCCTTGCCGGCAGAGATAGTTACTGCATCAACGTTGAACAGATTCAAGTCACAGTTAGACAAGTTTTGGTCTGCAGTGCAATATGCTCACCCATGGGAATAGTAACTCTAGTCTAGCACAGCACACAGGCACACATTATTTTAATAGTTAGATGAAGATAGCAACAGTGATAGACCTGGAAACACGACTGCATAATTAATTGCATTTTTCCAGTAGATCCGGTAATAAGAGGTAATAAGAGGTAATGGTCTAACGTAAGACCCTAGTTGCACTAAAATAACCTTGGAATCCCCACCGTATTATGAAACGGGTGTTCATTCAGACTCAGAGCCACGGCAGAACAATTGAATTGTTTGTGTAACTTCTGCCCCTGGAAACAGTACAGTCCACCGTCTGGTGTATTGAACAGATCTATTTTTACTTTCGCTTTGCCAGTCTATAGTTTCGAAAATTTGCCATTTGTTCTTTGAATTGATTGATCTTTTTTGTTGCTTTGCAATTTGCCAAGGCAAAGAGGCATAGCAAGATCTAGTAGGCCTACAACAGTAGGGGCGCTGGTCCAAAAATTGGGATTGTCCCAGAAAACAAGGATATCCTCATAAACCAAGACAAATCATGTCTTGATAAATTGAGACTGTCCTTGTTTATGGGGACGTTTTTTTTTTCACTTCCCCCTATGGGACAAAGACAGCAATTACGGAAATTGAGAGTGCTAAAAATAGATTCAGTGACCTCAATTCCCTCCAGTTCACCGTCTATTTTTCATGACTTACAGTCTTCCAATAATCTTGTTATGAAACCTGATATGTTTACATTGACTAGCACACTTGATTGGTGTCGGCACTTGACAGGTGAATGAACATTCCTAGATTTCTTGTGTGAAAAAATCCTTATAAACAGAGACAGTCCCTGTAAATTGGGACAATCCCAATTTTCTGACCAGCGCCTCTACTGTACAACATCAATGATCAATCAAGTGAAGTTCGTGCAGGCTCCACTCCACTTCACTACTGCGCAGCAGAGCTACCAAGTCTCACGCATTGTGCGTGAGACTCATGCATTCAGGGTCTTACGATCTCACGCATGGCACCCATTTTTCTCACGCATCGGGACCCAACAGAAAAAAAGAGAAAAAGTAGCATTATTCGCTAGATTATACGACTGGCCGACCGCCTTCGCGTCTAGCCCGGCACGTGAGACGAATCGAGAGTGCAGTCAGCGCACAGCTAGTACGTGATACGATGGATCGCGTGTGTTAATCGCGTGCGTGCATCGCATGGTTTTGTAGTACGGATCGATATCATGTTGAAGCCCATATCTCATGCGCGCATGCTCCTTTTCGCAACGTACGAGTGTAAGTACTGACCGCGCGCGCGCAGAGACGCCGAGTCATGAAAATCTCATGCATAACATTTTTTTTTACTTGGCATCTCTGGCGCTGCTACACTACCAGTAGGCCTAGAGGCACACAACCAATGGGAGACTGTCTCCATATCAGACTCAGAGACTTTTGTAAAGAATTTGGGTATCCAATTTCAGAGACAGTGTCCAGTTTGGGAGACCATATCAAAGAAAAATGACTTAACTTCTTAGAATCTTTACTCTTACCCGGCCATATTTCACTCCGTGTCCATTATTTTTTCTAATGTATACATGCACTGTACACATGCTTCATCTTGGTTTGAGAATTTTTAAATCGGCTGCTCGTATAGTTAGAAAATACCTTTAACCTCAGTGCTAAATGAATCTCAAAGAAGTTAAGACTTTGTTAACAATTTGTGTGTGTTTTTTGTCAAAGTGAATTGATTTTTTTGTCTTTGATTGGCAGGTCCACTCTCTGAATATAATACACCATGGGGGCTTACAAGTATATGCAAGAAGTATGGCGCAAGAAACAGAGTGATGTCATGAGGTTTCTCATCCGTGTAAGGACATGGCAGCTTCGTCAACTCTCTGCTATTCACAGAGCTACAAGACCAATGAGACCTGACAAGGCTCGTAGTATGGGATACAGAGCTAAACAAGGTCAGTCAGGGGGTAGGGTTCATTTCTCCATTGAAATGAGCACTAAAATGAAGGTTGACTGTCATGATAAAGCTTGTCTTATGTTGCTGTGTTTGGCAATAGTTTGTGAATAGCCCTAGAAAGTGAAAATGAACTATATGCTTTGGGTTTACATAAGCCAAGATGAATGAGCCAAAATGAATTGCAAGATTTTTCATATCAAATAATAAAGAGCTATGAAATATAATTATATCTCTGGTAGTGCAGTAAGTATTTTTCCATTCCTGAATTGAACTAATTGTTACTTTCTAAGTTTGCAAAATAATAACCTTATTGAAAATGAAAATTCACAGCTTTTAATTATAATCTAGTATTGTCAATCACTAAGTTATTTTACTTAGAAATGTGGAATGAAGGCATTATTAATTCTTGCCAATTTGAGAACAAGACTAATTCAGATTTAAGATCTCCGTTATTATAATTCTCCTATGGTGACCATATGGTGAGTCAAAAACAGCAATTTTAACATTTTTTGTACCACTGTACATACAGGTGGCTGTTTTTTACTTGCTATACAGGCACCATAGGAAAATGTTGACTGAGGTTTTAGACCTTGAAATGTTTTGAATTGACCTCAAGCGTTATTTCATTCTACAGAGCCACTGATATCTACCTTGTTTCAGAAGTTTAATGAATTTCTTGCCTTGTAGGTTACGTGATCTATCGCATTCGTCTTCGTCGCGGAGGACGCAAGAGGCCTGTGCCAAAGGGCGCCACCTATGGCAAGCCAACCAACCAGGGAGTGAACCAGCTCAAATACCAGAAGTCTCTTCAGTCTACTGCTGAGGAACGTGTTGGTCGTAGATGTGGTGCTCTACGAGTTCTCAATAGCTACTGGATCTGTGAAGACTCTACCTACAAGTACTTTGAGGTATCTTTATCTGGACCCTCTTGCACATAACCCACTATAAGCATTTATAAGGCACCAATTACATAGTTGCCTATTCAATATAACCATGGCTTTAGCTCCAGCTGCCAAATTTGCTAGGTTCTTTAAATGAATTAATCCTGCTGGGTACCTCACATGGGTTGAGTTCAGCATGATATGGACCAAGTTCTTGGCTGAAGAAATACATACCATGGCTAGGATTTGAACCTGCAACCTACTAACAGTTACAAAGTCAAGAGACTACGCTGGGCTACATATTGCAAAAATGATCAAGTTGACTGGTTGCCAAATAAAAGAACCCCACTGTCTTCATCGGAGCCTGTTGCACCAAAGCCAAGATGATTAAGGAGAAAAATGTGCTGCTTTTGATTAAATTATATTGAAGCCATTAAAGATAAACAGGGCTGAAAAACATTAACAAAATCCTTGTTGGATAAACTCAATATTTCTTGATGTACTTGGAATGAACCGTCTTGGACTTTACCAGTTGTGACTTCTGAGAATGGATAACAGGCTTTTTATTATCATAGTAGGGAATAATTTTCAAAGCATCCGCCTTGTATCCAAGAAAATAAATTATTTTCAGTAGGATTATATAAAGCTAGATTTTATTTTTCTGAAATGACCCCTGTAGATGCTTCTCAAACTTACTGAACCTTGTCCCTAACTTACTGAACCTTGTCCCCCCCCCTCAAAAAAAAAATAAATTTACTTTATAATGGTGTATCATAGCATTGCAATCTACTGAACTTTTTTTCATGATGCAGAGATCATATACTTGCAAATTTCAGTTATGACAGCTGTCCTTATTTTCTTTTCATATTGATTTCTATTATTGACCATAATATGTGGTTTGTACATCGACCCCCAACATTTTTGACCATCTTGAATTTATTTGTCTATGTTTTTATAGTTTTTATGAAAAGTTTTAATGCTTTGATAAGTGAGTACCTGAAATGATTATGACTTGAATAAGATCATGAAGAGTATGAAGAATGGAGAATAATAGGGGTTGAACATTGAAAAAATGTTAAAGTTTGCCCTTTGACAGCCTTCTTAAACTATGCACATCTGGCCAGGTTGCTTACCCATAATGCTACATTCTGAGCACTGTTACCTAGCAAGTGAACATTGTCCTTTCAATACAATTTACTTTCTCTTTACAAATAGAATTGTAAGGTAATTTATTCTGTGTATTGATATCAAAATGTATATTTTAAGATAACACACAGTACTCATACATAGTTTGCTTACCCTAAGATGATATTGATTATCTTCATTTATTTATACAGGTGATTCTTGTTGATCCAATGCACAAAGCTATCAGACGTAACCCAGACACACAATGGATTACCAAGTCTGTTCACAAGCATCGTGAATGCCGTGGACTTACATCTGCAAGTAAGTTTTACCTACTGTCTTTGCACTGTCAAAAGAAAAGCCTGGTTGTTCAAACAAGCTTTCTAGTAAACAAACTTCTTACCTCTCTTTCTTGTCTTTACTGTGCCATGATCATCATCTCATGATGGATATTGACACATTTCATGTTTAATTTATCTTGAACTGGCTACATAGACTATTAAGATTTCAGACTTCAATCATGTCTGTGACATAACAAGGTACATCAAATTAACAACAGGAACAATCACACAGCCAGACGCAAACCCCCTGGGGATCTCCCAGTAAGCGGGGGATAATCTGCACACCGTTTGCGTATCTCAGCCACATGCAGATAGCAACATGTTCAGATTATTTGCCCGCTTACCAGGACACCAAAGGGATCTGTGCGTGGCTAAAGGATTGTTCCAGTCATTTAAAACTTTGATTTCAACTTACTGTAGCTCCTATGTGATCAAGCCAATCACTGTGAATTGCATTTGTAATAAACTGGGAGGTTTGTTCAATTATATCTGATTTTGATTGGTATTTTGCGACTTTGGATTCTGATGTGAGGGTCTCTTTGTGATTGAACCAATCACTTAATTATTGACACGGGCTTAGTAAAGTTCATGATAGCTAGCCTGTGTAAATATATTGTTCATTTGGACTGAGTGGAATGTATAAAGTGTCCTTATAAAATCTTAATCAGTTTGTTTTTTAACCCAGTTTCGATAGATCCATAGTGTTATATAACAAATAGTTCTCTGCAACAACATAGAAAACAAACTGGAAACAAGTTGAAATAATTATATAATTTTCAGATTTCATCAGGGAATACTGTTTTGATGCTGGGAACCCTGTGATATTAAGAATTCATTGAAAAACAAGTTTCATTTTCCCTTCTCATCTAAGAACAAACTTTGTCATTGTCTGATTACAATTTTCTATGTCATTTTGTTTCACCCAGGCAAGAAGAGTCGTGGTCTTGGCAAAGGTCATCTCTACAAGCAGACATCTGGTGGTTCCAGGAGGGCTTCCTGGAAACGAAGAAACCTTCTCCGTCTCAGAAGATATCGTTAGACACCTTCCTCTTCAAACTCATTTCAAAAGTTATCTGAACTTTGTCTACAAGTCTCTCAATCACACCCTGGATTTATTATTACATCAAGACATCAATGTATTACCCATCATGCAGATCAGGTTGTTTCTGGACCTCAGTCACTGGATTCGCGACTCACAAAGAGATCTTTGCTCATCATAAGAACCCGTGGTATAAACAGAGGACTTACCAAAACTGACAATGATAGAACTCTTGGTTTTGATAAGTTCATACTGGTACAGCCCCAATAAAATACATGAATCATGGTATATACTCTTTTAGTGTCATCATTGTCTGTGTTGATCAAGCCAAATTTATACCATTAAACTTGAAGAGGGGTCATAAAGACTTCTAACTATTGTAACTTCCATGGAATCCTTGACTGATTGGCTGCTGAGCCCATTGTAGTTGTATCCCTTTATGAGATCAGCCCTAGAGCTGCTAATCATTAAAAATATTGAGTATTTCTTTAGAAAATTTGACAAAAATATGAAAGTGAAATATTATTGGCCTGGTTCCTAATATTTAGAACCAGGCCAATAATACATTGGGTGATTTCAAGTATGGTGTTGAAATCTGGTGTTGGTGTTATGACAACACCAGCCACAACACCGTACTTGAAATCAGGCTGGTGTTGGGATTGACCTCGAAAAATATGACATATTTCCGGCAGATCGTGTTGGAAGAATGGTGTTGAATATCGTCTGCTAAACCTAGCACTGCGGCTGGTGTTGACGATCTATGTGCAATTTCACCAACACCAACCCCCAGGGATTGGGAAAATCATGATTTCAAGTTCGGTGTTGGTGTTGGCAATCTCAAGCTCATGAAAATGCGGCGAACACGATGAAACATCCCCGTAAAATTAGCTTTTACAGTTAAGATGAGTTCAAATTATTTGAGCTTTACATATTTTGATGAAGAATAATGTTCACTGTTGAATTAATTAAAGCATTGGTATTCTGTAGATGAGAATTTAATGCATTTCTCTCCGATTTCAGTTTTGTCGTCGAGACTTCTCGTGTGAAGTTAAGATGATTTAGCAGCGCAGAGGCGTGACGTCATGTGCTATTGATAAACGCAACCGGTATCGTTCCTCTGAACTCAGCTCGGTTCAGCGGACTCTTAACGCTCTCAACACCGTACTTGAAATCACCCATTGACTTAAATAGGGCTAATTCACAAGGTCATACATGTATTTAAGGCCCCAGAGAAGCAATTTTGGTTTTTCAACGTGCTCTTCCAAAATTTATGGTATAAAAATGCTGCTGTTATGCAAAAAGTGAAAATTGATGTCACACTTTGGTGGTACTCTATTATCACATATATAAAGTCAATGTGTATTGTTTATTTACAACAGAAGAATGACATATGAACAACGGTGTGTGTGAGATTGCTAAGAAGTGAATTTCTATTTTTTTTAATCATCACTTTATTCAAAATCAAACAAAGGAACATAGGTGTCTATATAATATTAAAAGGAAATAAGCCCAGGTCATAAACTAATAAAAATTACTTGTAGGGCAACAGAGGTAAATTACAGAGAAAATGAATCACAATATCAAAAACATTTTAAAAACAAACAGAAGATCAAGTTTTGAGCAAGGAAAATATGAGAGGTTACGAGGATGGAATATAACGATTGGGAACAAAGATGGATGGTAATGTTTTGAGAAAGTCTATCATAACCTTGCTAAATCTTCAAAGCTACTGGGGGTTCTGTCCAAGAGTCAAGATCCGTGCAGTGGGGGCTCGTCATCAGTAAAGTTTAACCCTAAATAGACTGGGCTATTTCAACGCCTAAGAAGACTGGCTGAATTAGCCCCCCTTATGATGTGTGGAGCGTTGTGGCTCAGCGGATAAGTGTTCTGACTTTGAAACAGAGGGTCGTGGGTTCGAATCCAGCCGTGGCGTAATTTCCTTATCTCGGCCGTCGATCGCAACGAAAATTGGCACGCGCGTAATACCCATGGCATCTACAAAACCATATCAAATTCTGCAAAACATCTCATTGCTCATTAATTATGCTAATATATGCGTAAAGTCATGTTTGCTCTAATTAATAAAATAATGCCCCTAGAATGCTAATTTTTGTTTCACATACTCTAGATAGGCATCTGATTTAATTTATTTTTTGAAAATTTCAACATCACATTTTCTTATGCATTCTATTTTTTTCTACATTTCTTATGTATTTCTTTGTTTTTTTACTTTTTGTTTTTTCAATGGAAATTGTTGGGGACTTAACACATAAACAAAATAAAATAAATTTATTTTAAGCAGTAAAAGGGAAAAAAATGATACATTTTATTAATTAAGGCTAAAAATACTATTTGCATTGGATTTGTACACAATTCACGTTTTTGAGTAATTTTGGGTCTGCATGCACTTACGAAATGTTGCATAATTTTGGAACTGCATACCCGAGGTCGCAATTTTGGTCTCAAAAGTTGCGCGAGACTTGAAAGTAAAAAGTCAGCGAGCGATGCGGTAAAAAAACTTTGAGAGGTGGATTTATTGCGAAAAATGTCTTCTTAGTCTTCTTAGGGTTAAAGGGCTTTATAACGGGCCCCTATATGGACTCATCCTGCATTAAACTTTGCATCAAAGCACTAGTGTACGGGAGATGGTTCCACAGCCAAGGGGAAATAAAAGAAAATAAAGAAGGCAGTGAAATGAGACGACTGAAAAAAATATATGACATATTTGCTATGATGGAAAAGTCACAAAATTTGAATTTCATTTTCTGAAGATCACATAAAAATCTATCATGTTAGATTCTCATGAAAAGGTGATTTTTTTTATCTCGCTCATAACTTATATTAAGCTACATCTTGCCACAAGCGCCATACTGGGCCCCTCGAGCATATAGAGGTTTGCCCTAATGGGCACAATCATAACAAATATCCTGTTCACCTTGGCGTACAAAAGAGAGAGAGAAGGGTGAAATATATCTTTTTAACATGTCAAAATCTATCACAAAATATGATTTTTCCAATAAAAATATCAACATTTTTGCTCGCTCACATTTACATTTATTTGCCCGATACACCATATCGCCACCTCAAAAATTTTGCCTTATGATGCCATTGCCTGTTCCATGATATGACAGAGAAATCCCCCCCCCCCCCTTGGTCCCAGTTACGCCCCTATCTCTGACTTTCACTAGTTTGTATCCTACATCATATTCTTATTTCAGTACAACCCATGGCTTGTAATAACAAAGGTTTAGTTAGCCTGAGATAAAACTTGGACCATGGTTTGATTGAGTTAGCCCAGGCTAAGTTTTAGACCATGGTCTAAACCTCAGATCATTTCAGAAAAGATGGTCAAATAGTTTTAACATTAGGTTTTAAAAAAATTAGACCATGCTGTAACTACACCTCCCTTGTGAATACCGGGAGGGTTACTGGCCAATGGGTTTCTACCAAAAAATGCAAGGTCATGCAATGTTCCAATAAAGTTTTTAGGAAAATAAAATAAAAACTGACCCAGGTGATGTAGCAGGTGGAAGGAAAAGATTTCTTGAAATGTAAACACATTTTTTTTGCTGTAAATAGTTACAGCCCCAAGCTAAAACTGGGGTAATATTATCAAAGTCATTTGGAAGCGCATAGAGACGTTACAATCATAATCTGATACACACTATACAAGAACTCTTGTTTATTGCTAAATAAGTTCACAGATTTAGGGCATGTAAACACTGCTCCTTTGGAACAATTTCAGCTAAAATTTGATCCTTACAGTAGACCCAATATTTTGTTTCTACTGGAAAATCTTGCCTTGAATGACCTTGCATACCCAACAAATATAGGGGGATGATGAATCACTGGGCAGTGTTTCTAAGAGGTGTTACCTCTCCCCTCCTTCATTCAAGCAAGTCTCAAGATATAGTGTGGAGTGGCATTCCACAAAAGTTTAGTTGCAATTGAATGCAGATCAATAAATTGTTAATTTGAATTTAATCAAAGGAATAACATTTTGGAACTTAATTTGGGAATAGGGGCTGGTGTATTTGTTTTTTTTTCCTGAAAACACTGGAATACATGTATAACAAACAAAATGGAACTAAATAATAGTGTATTGTCAACTGCTTTATTATTGACATCAAAACAAATCATTTTATGATATCATCTTGATAAAATACATGATTTCAAACAAAATAATGATTCATCATTTTGAATGCTGAATCTGACACACAATATCTCATTTAGCAATAGTTAACATAATTGGCAGGATAAAAATTTAGATAATTGCAGCAAATTTCATATTTCCATGCCGAACATTACAGCAAAAAATCATCAAACATTGGTACAACAAGAATATATCAAATTACCCTATTCACTTCACATGCATGCATGGCCTATGTCTTCTTTAATCAGGGCTGACATTTCTTGTTTATGTAGAGTTAACTTGACCAAGAAGTCTTGAACCTTAAAGAAGACTATTATAAATGACCTCACTGAGAATATGATCAATGAGCACATTATCAATAAACATTACATCAGAAATTTCCTGTTATATTGGAATATTGTCAATACCATAAAAGGACATTTTGGTAGCGATGTAGAAGAGTTTCAGGAACAGAGAGAAATTCGTTGACACATCTAAGAATCAGAGCAAATAATTTGCAAATGTTTTGTTCACTCACGAAAGATGAGGGGATCTGGGTAGTGTTTCATCAACATTTTCATCCAACAAGTTGTCATATCTGACATCTTTCTCTGATGTTGATTGGCTGAGAGGTACTATTACTATGGTAACTGTCGGATAAAATAGGACTTGTCGGCTAAAACGTCCGACAAGTCCTTTCATGAAATGCTCCCCAGGAGAATTCAAGCCCAACTACATGGTCCCATGGACTGAATGAATTAGTTGTACTATTTCAGTATTTGATCATTTGATGATAAACACATTTTTACAGCCTACATGTACTTTAGCAATTAGTGAATAAGCCTGCATATACATGATGGGCCTTTCCACAAACTTTGGGCATGAATTGTGACATTTCAGCATATACTAAACTGGGTTACAAAAGAAACTTATCAAACTTCACAAGCACACTACACACATTTCACTCAGTCAAAATAAACAAAATTTTGACACAGGCTACATGTAGCTTCACTCAATCTTTACTAAGCACATGTCAATAATTAAGAGATTGGTTTAATCACAAGAGGCTGTAGCCCCTCAAATAAATTGGTTCTGAAATCCAAAGTCACAAAATGGCAAAAGAAACAACCAATGAAAATGAGATGGGATTAAACCATATGCTAATTCTTTTCTTCACTGCTATTGAGTACATTCATGCATTATGCTTCTTTGACCTCGATAGGTGTGTTTAAAATGTTAATTTCATTTTCCTGTAACTTCTTAGTTATTGAGGCAATCAATTAAACATACCTGGTCATAATGTAAATAATAAACTGATAAGTTTGTCTTATCTCATTTTCACTGATCTTCTGCCATCTTGTTTCTGGAAAAAAATGAGTTGAGGGTCTAGAGCCACTTTGTTATTGACATGTGCTAATGATGATCCACAGCATTCGTAGACGCCATATTTCTAATAAAAACATTCATAGGCACACAAAACATTCATAGGTGCAGTAAACATTATTGAAGCTAGTAGTCAACCTCTATTCACTTATAGAGCTCATCACATGGTGTGTAATGAAGGGAAACAAATTACACCGTGGCTGGGGGGCCTGAAATGCTTCAAATAGCCCTGGAAAATCCCATTCACTTCAATGTTAAAGATTATCCAATGTTGTAGTAGGTAGTGAAAAATAGCCCCTGAATATTAAATGTTTTCCCCTAATGAGCCATTCCCAATGATATCATATAAGAAACATAAATATGTTTTCCCCTAATGAGCCATTCCCAATGATATCATATAAGAAACATAAATATGTTTTCCCCTAATGAGCCATTCCCAATGATATCATATAAGAAACATAAATATGTTTTCCCCTAATGAGCCATTCCCAATGATATCATATAAGAAACATAAATATGTTTTCCCCTAATGAGCCATTCCCAATGATATCATATCAGAAACATCAATATGTTTTCCCCTAATGAGCCATTCCCAATGATATCATATAAGAAACATCAATATGTTTTCCCCTAATGAGCCATTCCTAATGATATCATATAAGAAACATCAATATGTTTTCCCCTAATGAGCCATTCCTAATGACATCATATCGGAAACATCGATATGTTTTCCCCTAATGAGCCATTCCCAATGACATCATATCAGAAACATAAATATGTTTTCCCCTAATGAGCCATTCCCAATGATATCATATAAGAAACATCAATATGTTTTCCCCTAATGAGCCATTCCCAATGATATCATATAAGAAACATCAATATGTTTTCCCCTAATGAGCCATTCCCAATGACATCATATCAGAAACATCAATATGTTTTCCCCTAATGAGCCATTCCCAATGATATCATATAAGAAACATCAATATGTTTTCCCCTAATGAGCCATTCCCAATGATATCATATAAGAAACATCAATATGTTTTCCCCTAATGAGCCATTCCCAATGATATCATATCAGAAACATATTGATGTTTTCCCCTAATGAGCCATTCCCAATGATATCATATCAGAAACATAAATATGTTTTCCCCTAATGAGCCATTCCCAATGACATCATATCAGAAACATCAATATGTTTTCCCCTAATGAGCCATTCCCAATGATATCATATAAGAAACATCAATATGTTTTCCCCTAATGAGCCATTCCCAATGATATCATATAAGAAACATAAATATGTTTTCCCCTAATGAGCCATTCCCAATGATATCATATCAGAAACATAAATATGTTTTCCCCTAATGAGCCATTCCCAATGATATCATATAAGAAACATCAATATGTTTTCCCCTAATGAGCCATTCCTAATGACATCATATCAGAAACATCAATATGTTTTCCCCTAATGAGCCATTCCCAATGATATCATATAAGAAACATCAATATGTTTTCCCCTAATGAGCCATTCCCAATGATATCATATAAGAAACATGTTTGGGTCTGACTGCTCTATAACACACTACCTATATGTAGGAAACAATAGGAAATATGTGTTATAGTTCTCATGCAAAATTCTCATAAAATATAATTGGGAATTTCTCTGATAATATGGAAGACTTTGTGGCTATTTCATGGACTTCTCCACTTTCATATCTATCTTAACCCTGTTTTAACTGGGGGGGGGGGACAAATTGACCCCCCTGCAAATTTTGTCACTACTCCCCTGCCACCATGTGAAATTTTTTGACCACATCTGCTTACTTTCAAGTCTTGTGCATCTTTTGAGACCAAATTTGCAATGGTCCGGTAGGTAGTCCAAAATTACGCAACATTTTGTAAGTGCACATCAGACCCAAAATGTACAAAGTCAATGTAAATTGAATTTTTCAACAAAAATCATAAATGTATGATTATTTTTTACTTTTGTTGGTGTAAATGGATCTATTTTATATTATTCATGATCGCAAAAGGGTCCCCGACAAACTTCAACAGAAGAAAACAATAAAAAAATAAAGATTTAAAAAAACAAAGAAATAACAATTTAAAAAACAATAAAATACATGAGAATTAATCATATTTTGGCAATTGTTTTTGTAGATATTACGTAGCAAAGGAAAAAATTTATACTCTCACCAAAAGTTAGCATTCTACTAGCTATATAAAGTGACTTAAAGGAAAAAGCATATACAAATATTTAGGGCCAATTTTATACACTTTATTCGCCTATAAACAGTCTTGTAGTTTACATCTGGGTCTACGCGGGTGCAAATTTTCGCGGCGATCACGCAATCAACGGCCAAGATCTGAAATAGCCCAGTTAAAATAGAGTTAAGAGAAATGAATAACAATGTGAACTTCTAAGAGCACTCTAAATATGGAGGTCTTGATTCACACAAGAGTAAAACAGACTTTACTTTAAAAATCACTCTAAAGACACTGTAAATAATATAAACTGAATATTCAAAATGCATCTAAAAAATTGTATAACTCGGAGATATGAAGTACATGATTAATAATACATTCAATGTGAATAATATTTCATAGTTTTTCTTAACAATAAGAAATGAGCAAGTTGATAATTCACTTCAAAGCAATTTCTTTATGTAATATACATGTACATGTAACTGGAAGAATTGTTTCATATTTGTTCATAGAAAACAAGGATTATTGAAAACCAGATTCTATTCCACAACGATCAACAGCAATTAGGCCTAGCAATCAGGTTTATGCTTAGCTTTGGTTTATAATTTAGTGGTCTATTCCTGTATCATTTGACAATCATGGTCCCAATAATATGATATAATATTTTTCTCTTATGTACACTACATGCATGAATATTGAATAAATTCTCTAGACCCAATATTATAGGCAATATTTAACACCTACACCTTTACCCAGGGTGTGAATCCATTCAACACGGACAAATATAAAGCACATAGCCTCATTATAGCGATAGACAGTTAAGTGTAGAATTGTTACACAGCTTGATTAACACTAAATCTCTACACATAACTTTACATCAACTATTGTGTTAATCCCTTGAATACTGATTTGTGTAAAGCCCATAATCCTTGATACACAATGAGTGAGTTGCAGTAGTAAGTGGGTTAAGATCCATGTTTGATGATATCTTCCTCCAATGCAAGTACTATACAAACCCTGCTTGGGATGTACACCTGAAAAAACAAAAGAAAAATGACAAAAAGTTCAAGTCTGCTGTGACCTTTATCATTTTACATAAAATATGTTAGCATAGTTCTTCTTCAGACTAGTGCTCTAATCAAGTAAGAATCACCTTATGTACACAGACCATGTAATAAACATTTATTTAGGTGGCAACATTTTTTTTCTTCAACTTTATTCGATTTTCTTTTTTGTACCACACATAACCTTTTTTTAATTCTTTAAATCAGACCACAATTTTTGGACTTTTTATTGTATTTTCAAGTCTTACCTCAAAGAAAGAAAACCTACACATTAAGTTTGACCTACACTGGGATTTGAACCCGTAACTTTGTAATTGTAAGAACAAGGATAACACCATGATTTCATTATGATCCAATCATTGTAAATTACTCTATAGCTTTACAATATGTTTTTGTGATAGGGGGGGTGGGGTTCTTATTATTTGGCAACCAGTCAATTGAACTATTTTTGCCATGAATATTTGATGGAATAAACTTGAGTTTGAAAGGAAAGATACCTGTAGTGAGTGTCTTCTTCCAGCGTAACCATCAGTTGAGGTAAAGTGTACAGCAGAAGGGTCAAGTCTATTGTGACCTCCAAACTCTGAGCTATCAGAATTCAATACCATCTTGTATCTACACATAACATGTCAAGGTCAATGGTCGCATCTAGTATGTGTGTATGTTTATGCCACTTTAACCATATTCATTTGCAACACTGTTTTAAAAAAAAATTAATCAATTTGGTACTAGTTGCTTCATAAACAATTATAAAGATAACACAAATGATACAAAATAGATGTAGAAAAATCCTTTAACGGTTGAACCCCCTTCCCCTTCATGCAAATAAAACTAAAATTATGGAAAATACCAAAAATCTCTCCATGTCAATGCTACAGATAAATCACTCTACATTTTAGACGATTTGAGTCTTCAGAGCAAATGGAAGACTTGTCTCTACCCTACATATCATTAGCTGTCATCCAAACCGGTCGTATCACAAATATGACGGTGTAAAACCATTTCAGAGAAAATCAACTTCAAAGTTTACTGTCATTTTCACACTTAGTTCCCCTACCTTAGAACAAATTCATTGCTAGAAAATACATGGTTGGAAAGACCAAGACAATTGCTTGACATTGGTATCTTTATTTTTACTCAAATATCGCAAAACAGCTACAGGCTTGCAATTTCGGTTTAAGCGGCTTAGATTTTACCTGTACAAAAATGCCTAACCCTAGAACAACAAACGTGCGCGCGGTCAGTCAAAACGTTGTATCGCTTTTTATCCCTTTTCACATGAAGATATGACGGTTTGACTGACTGGCATTTGCATAGTAAGTGCACACAGCTGTTGTTTGCTTTGCTACAGTACACGTTTTGTATGGGATATGCATATTATATCAACAATTTGCATGGCATCGACGTGACAATCCCCACATATCTCACAAACTGCAATAAATGGCTGCCTAGAAATTTACTTATCAATAGAATAAAAATTATCTGTGTGGAAAAAACACTATTTTTACCGTTTCTGCAATCACCATGTGTATATTAAGATTTTTTGGGGAAAAAGATTTTTTCTTAAATCACGGTTATACAAATAACAATACAAACTACTTGAAAAAGGAGTATGGGTACCTCTGGTAAAATGACTGCAATTTTAAAAAAAATTTGAAAACTTTAATCTTTATCATCATTGATATGAATTATTCAAACTTGCACCAAACTGCTTACACATGATTTTCTAATCCTCTTTCATAACACCTTTCCAGTTTGAGGAAGATGGCTACATAGCAATAGTATCATAATATATACTAAGGTAATGAATGCTAAGGATACTTTCCAGGTAGATCTACACCAACCCTGTAGTCAGGTAAACTCTTAGAGCAATGAAAATTGAAGATAAATAGCAATCGAGATCGTTCAAAGACAATTACTTTATCATCTTCATGCTTCCAGCTCACATAGGCCTGTAATAAACAGAAAACTAAATCAGTGACTCACTTCTTACACTTAACAAAAGAAAATTTTCATGAAAACAATGCTATCATATCATATTTGTCGAGGGGGGGGGTCATATTGGCCCCCCCCCCCTCCATTTAGATTAGAGTTAAGACCTGCCTTTTCCATTCCTAATTTTATGTATGATGTGTTTAAGGAACTTATGTTGAATATAGAAACAGTCCAATAGGCAGTTCGTTAAACGTATTTACAACAGACATTTATTAGTTGAGATGCAACAACGATCACTACTGCGTCATCTTGACAGCAGCCATAACTTTCTCCATGCAAGTGGTCACGTGTAATAACAAAGTATAGTCTACGCTTGCAGACATTTATCAGTTATCACCACATTTAATTGATTTTTTTTCCTCTTTAGTTAATAGCTCACATAATTTCTTTACTAGATAAGATTGCAATGAGTCAGGTCCACTATACTGACTGAAGTGTAAAGTCAGTAAACTAGCTGAACTTATTACCAGCTGAGTTACTAACCTGTGGACTAGCTAACAAATTAAAACTGTTAATAACATATTAAGTTGCATATTAAGTGGCATAAGTTACTAAGCTGTGGACTAGCTCACCAATTAAAACTGTTAACTTATTGACTGGCTGAAGTTACTAACCTGTGGACTAGCTAACCAATTAAAACTGTTAATAACTTATTAACTGGCTAAAGTTACTAACCTGTGGACTAGCTAACCAATTAAACTTGTCATCAAGATGATTCATAGCTCTGTCAAAGCTATTAAGAAACCTGTATCTGAGTAGATCATCATCAATTAGATTCCATTGTCTTCTAGCGTAGTGATAACTATTATTATTACCTGGTCGAGGGAAATCAAGCCATTCAGGATGACCAAACTCATTGCCTGAAAAAAAAAGAACAATAAAAGTTTAAAACATTATACTAGGGGTCCATTGCATATTGTCATCCAATGGCAACTACCATGGCAACAATGCTCAACATCCAATCAAAATCAAGGATTCCATAAAAGTTACGTTTGGATGGCAAAGGTACCATGCAACTGGCCCCTGGGAAACTTTAGCAAAGGACTCAGGGCTAATTCTCTCCAAAGACCTGAGCCCATGATATATGGCTGGTAAGCTCAAAAAGTAGTAATAGAAAGGAGATTTTTATGTTTAAATTTTGCCGCATTTAACAGTACGTTCCAGAAAAAAATGGAAATCAAGGTTTTCAATTTATTTTTCTTAATGCGGTTTAATGACCATAAAGTTTGTTTATTCTTCTTCATTGCAGTACCTAGGATGAATATATGAATTGATGTGTAAGAAGGATTTGATATTTCAATTACATTATCAAGATCACAGAAGAGTACATCACGGCTTAAAGGTAAATGCCAGTTTTGGTAACGATATCAAAATAAGTTTGTAAAGAATCCAATGAAATGACCACCAAAGTGTCTGTTTGTATAAATAAGAAATATGTGCCAAAGGATTCTGGAAGAAATTGTGTAATTGCTGAGAAATTAGCAAATAAGCACAGGATTCGGGTCAAGCGTCGGGCACGACATTCAAAGCAATAATAATACACTGTCCCACGTGCGCTTATCTGTTTTGGTGATCTTCAGTGTGAATATTTTTCAGCGTAGATTTCAAGAGTTCACAAAGTTCAGTTTATGTGACTGTACCAGATCAGACAATTAAGCCTGGTTTTACAGACTTTCTCATGAAATCAGTGTTTACTGCAACTACTGGCATTTCTCTTTAATAGAATTTCTTTATTGTGTTCTTTGGAATGTTTCTCTATTGTAAATGAATATGAATGCAAATTTTGGTTGACAGAGATTCATAAATCTGGAAATGTAAAAACACAGTTCTTGTAAAGCGCCCATCACATTATGATATAACGTCCCTATGAGCTTCCAAAGGACTTAAATATCATTACCCCAGTTTTAGAATTTGATGGAATTTTTACTGTTAAGCTTGATTAATTATTCTTTTACATTCAAACTGCATTGATACCATGGTAATGACACCGGTCAAAAGAGCAGTAAGGAATTTGATTTGCCTGAATGACTACCAACACTGTCAAGCAGGATGGACAATTGGAAATACAGATGCAGAAAATAGGGACATCGTATATTTCTTTTATTATTATAGTACAGACAGTTTTTTTTCAAGAATGAGGACACAGTAATTGTAGTGGTCCACTCTTCAGCAAAACTGGGGACTGTCCCAAAAATATAAAACTAAAGCAGACCTACCCATGAAGTTAAGCCACGCCTCTCCTCCTAGAGCATGTGTAATAAGTCTTATACATTTATGAAGCGCCATGCCACGGTCAATCACGTCTGTCTGAGGCGACATGACAGACATGTTTGTATACATCTCTTTATCCATCAACCAGAATGCTATCGTCTTATCACCAACAAGAGCTTGATCATGACTCTCAGCATAAGCTATTGTTCGTTCACCATGGCGACGGTTGATCAATGTCCACACAATATCACCTACATTCCAGTCTTCATCTTTGCTTTCTTTCAGAAGCTGAAAAAAAATGAAAAATAGATTTACATAACTTGACTGAAAATGCATTTTCAGCACCCAAGCAAATACAAGATCATTTTCAAAACATTCAAGAACTGTTCTTATTTCTAGAAATGCTCTTATTTCTTGCAGGATCTGAAAAGAAAAGATAAACTAGTAATCCTTCACTGGCTCATTTTTACCACCTACCCAAACTACCCATTTTCCAAAGTGTTTTTACAATTTTCAAGAAATGTTTTAAAGTGAATTTTTTTCATGTTGTGGAAATGTAACAAAACATTTTCAAATATTCTAAAAATGTCTGAAAGATATAATTTCTTAAAGAATCTTAATAAAAAAAAGATGAAATTAATCATCCTGTTGTGGTTTATTATTAGCACCCACTACATTGGTGATTTAAACAGAAACTCTCTTAGTGACTTTGGGGTCACATGACTTACCTTAATCCATTTATCTGGTCACATGACTTACCTTAATCCATTTATCTGGTATAGCCATGGCTAATCTGAAATCAAAACCATTACCTCCTTCTTCAACCGGTCGACATAGCGCTGGCATTCCAGACACTTCCTATAAACAATCGATACAACTTTATATCAAACATGGTTTCTGGTCATCAATATGAATGCTTACATTAATTTAATTCATCTACCAAAAGGCAGCTTTAATTTTGCTATTGATTTTAATAACACACCATAATGAAATACCATTCCAACAGAGCAATGTGTTTTATACAAAAATAAAAAAAAATATTCTCTATCACAAATTACTGCTTGGCTTTTTGTACACTAAACATTGTGTCTAATACTTTTTGTTCTGTAAAGAATACAAGCTGTAACTCACTGAAGTCAGACAGAGAACTTTTTTCTTTATAAAGAGAAATTTGAGTGCAGCAAGCAAACCTTTGGCATTGGAACAGACAATTTTTCCATTTTAGGTATTGAATATTCAAGTATCATTCCATTTTAGAATCTCTTTTTAGACAAGAAATTCCATCTCTTTTGGGGATTTATTCATAAATTTCTCACATTTGTCTACCATCCCCATCACAAACGTTAGTTAGCTGTGAAAAAAGTCATCGAGAGCATCATTCAGATTGTCTAAATTAAAGTTGTTCTCAATATCAATGAATCAGGCCCTCAAAATCCACGAGGAAACAATTACTACACTAAAGAAAATTGGTAGAAGAAATATTGTCAAAAAAAATATCTAAAAAAACTAACCTCAGCTATTGTGACGATGCCAGGGTAGTACTTATGGAGCATGTGATTTGCTAAGGTGAGATAGGTCAATGCTTCAGTGTCCACAGCAAGACCAAAATAATCACTGTAATCACCACTGAAACCAGTACCTATACACAGAGAGATGGGTGGGGAGATTGAGGGATGAAAAGGCATTTTTGCCAAAGAGAATATTTCTAACTTTCTCTGACCTACGTATCACATAATTTTCAGGAAAAAAATGCAGTATTTTTATTTCGAATAAGTTAAACCCTAACCAGACCGGGCTTTTTTTGGTCGCTAGAAAAAACAGAGGAGGGTTGAATCACCCTCCCCCCTTGAGATCTCGGTTGCCGTAAAAAATTGGCATGACGATAGAGTGGGATGTAATGTACAAGGCTGTACGATTAATTTTTCCTCAAAATTTGATATATTTTTTTTAATGAATTAATGTTAATTTATGCATAAATCATAGTTTCTGACCTATTTGTGTAAATATTCTGAATACCATTGCCAACAATTACAAATTTAAAAAAATCCTGCTTTGAAAATGAATTTATGTATTTTATTGTTTTATGAATTTCTTAATTCGCGACATACAGGTATAGCATCCCAGAGCCTCATGACTTTTCACTACTTGTATGACTTGTAAACAGACGGTCGTGTTTTCGAATCCTACCATGCTATAGCGTCCTTTGGCAAGGCGTTAATCCACACTTTGCCACTCTCGACCCAGGTGCTAAATGGGTACCCAGTAAGATTCAACAGATATTGTATGTTTGATTTTGTCAATGCCATGAGGTTGCGAAGAATGCAAGGAATGCTCCCCAGGGAGTGGAAATTGTGCACTTTTCGTGCGAGATTAAATGAATCCAATGACCGGGGTAATAATATGCTGGAACTTTTATTATTATTACGAGACAATGTCATGCCGAAAATTGCTCATTTTTATACATGTACTTTCTTTGTTTATCGACGTCAAATTTATATTTATTTTTACTTACCGATTCCATGGTGATGATAGATCATTGAACTCACACCATCAAATCTAAAACCATCAAAATTAAACTGCTCAACCCACCAACGAAGGTTAGAGAGGAGGAATCTCAGTACTTCCCAGCTATATGAAAGAAATCAGCAATATCACACAGCGATTAGAATAATATGCAAGAAATCAACAATATTACAAAAGCGATTAAAATAATATCATAATACTAAGGAATATTGGGAACTTTGGCAATGATCCGAATTTGGTCAAACATGTGCTTTATGATTTTTTATCTCATTAGTCTGACAGACTTGCACAATGAAGAGATTGTTAGATGTACATAATTAAAGCCCACCCCAATAATAAGTTTATTTGAATAATAGGAGAAAATCTAACAAGCAAAACACTGAAAATTTTAATCAAAATTTGATTTAAAATAAGAAAGTTATGACATTTTGAAGTAAATGATGGAGCACCCAAAATATATTTTGATACTTACTTGTTATAATCAAAGAGTCTACTATCCCATAACATATGACGTCCTCTAGTCCCAGAATGAAAGTAACAGCTATCAGTACCATCAAAGTTATTCAGACCATCTAATACGTTATTAGCAGCATGACTATGAACAACATCTAAGAATACATAGATTCCCATACCATGGGCGGTATCAACCAATCGTTTCAAACCCTCTGGGTTACCATAGCGACTGTGAGAGATAAAAAATAAGTAAACTTAACATTATAAAAGTCTTACATAAAATGATCCTTATCTGTGACATGTGATATAAGGATTTAAAAAAAAAAAAAAAAAAACAAATCAAATTCCTGCAGAAACTTTCAAGATATCTGTGACTGCTAAATCATCAATTGAAATATCATATTAATTATCTTTGTTTACAGTAAGTAAAAAAATCCAGATGATGATAGATGGAATTCAATGTCACATGATGTAGAACTTTATATGACCAATCAGTATGAGGTATTGTATTTACAGTAATACAATCTATTGTAATTGTTTTTTTAACTTGACAAACAAGGCAAAAAATGTTTTCATTGCTAACAAAAAGACATGGATGCATTCTGTGAAGAACAATTGACAAGCAAACCAAAAAGAGTCATAATCCTACCACCAAACTTAAAGTCACCCAATGTAAAGAAATAGAAAAATGTACAAACCTTGAAGGAGCAAAGAAGCTAGTAACTTGATAACCAAAGCTAGCATAAAAAGCATGTTCCATAACGGCCATCAATTGAATAGCATTGTAACCTGTAAAACAAAATAATTCATAAAATTGACAACCTGTATTTTTATTTTCATTATTGTGCAATAATTACTTCCAAGGTTTATGTAGCTGAAATAGAGGTTAAAAAAGAATACAAATTTGCAAACTTTTATGGAAAAAAAAGAGATTTTGAGGTTTCAAAATGAAATGCACCTAAGTTTGTTTTTTTCAAGAAGCACATTTGAAAGAGCATTGAAATTGTACCCTCTCCAATAAGGGCAAATTCTTCTAATCTTAATCAACTTTATCATGCCATAGAACAAATTAGTGAAATGATCACATCTTCCCAAGTATATACCTTGACTTTTAATCCTTGGTAGAACATTATCAGTGAAATGATCACACCTTCCCTAGTATATACCTTGACTTTGAATCCTTGGTAGAACATTATCAGTGAAATGATCACACCTTCCCTAGTATATACCTTGACTTTTAATCCTAGGTAGAACATCATCAGTGAAATGATCACACCTTCCCTAGTATATACCTTGACTTTTAATCCTTGGTAGAACATTATCAGTGAAATGATCATATGACGACACCTTCCCTTCCCACGATGAGATACCGACATGAGCTTCATAGATTCTTAGACCCTGACCGGTCCATTTAGGTTTAGGGTTCTTTGTATGATAGACCTGGTCCTGAGGTGGATCCCAGAATACACTCTGGTACAAGAACGTCTGTGGGTCCTGGACTGCATAACTAGCCCAGGCTAGGTTCCGGTCCACAATCTCACCAGACTTTGTTTTGATTCCAAGCTATAGAGGAAATACAAAATTAATAGTAATGAAAAATCTAATGCGTTTTGATATTAACAGTTGATATAAGGCTACAGATGAACCTCTTCCAGTGAAATATTCCCTCTACCAGACTGATAATAATAACATGAGTAGAAATATTTCCTATAAATAATATTCTTAATGTAATTTTCATTTATTTTATTTATTCATTGATTCTTTTCTACATTTACAAAATTTTCATGAATAATGTCACTGTTAAAGGTCAAGTCCACCTCAGAAAATGTTGATTTTAATCAATAGAGAAAAATCAGACAAGCACAATGCTGAAAATTTCATCAAAATTGGATGTAAAATAAGAAAGTTATGACATTTCAAAGTTTCGCTTATTTTCAACAAAATAGTTATATGAACGAGCCAGTTACATCCAAATGAGAGAGTCGATGATGTCACTCACTCACTCTTTCTTTTGTTTTTTATTGTTTGAATTATACAATATTTCAATTTTTACAAATTTGACGATTAGGACCTCCTTGCCTGAAGCACAAAATGTTAAAATAATGGAATTCCACATGTTCAGGGAGGAATGAAACTTCATTTCACATGACAATGACGAGAAAATCAAAATATTTCATATTTCAAACAAGAAAAAACAAAAGAAATAGTAAGTGAGTGACATCATCAACTCTCTCATTTGGATGTACATGTAACTGGCTCGTTCATATAACTGTTTTTGTGAAATGAAGCGAAACTTTAAAATGTCATAACTTTCTTATTTTACATCCGATTTTGATGAAATTTTCAGTGTTATGCTTGTTTAATTTTTCTCTTTTTGTTCAAATCAAGTTTTTGTTGAGGTGGACTTGTCCTTTAATAATAATAATACATTTGATATCAAAGTGACTTTGTGAGTAAATGTTGACGATGGTGGGGAATGCTGAGAAGTAGAGCTTGTTGAGATAAATCTGTTTAGCTAAGATCCTCATTGGACCTTGGAGTAAAACTGAAACAATGGATACATCCAATCAATTTATCAACAATGGGTAACTGTATACTACCTTTTACACTAATCAAATGTTCGCCAGATGTTGATTAATGATTTAAGACATTTGATGATCAAAAGTACATGGTTAAAATCTTTTATTTTGAAATTATCATATTTAAAAAATATTTAATTCTAACTAAGAATAATTTTGTGTTCACATGATAGATTTCTATCACCATTCATTCTCTTACCTTGACAATTGTGTTATGAGGTATAGGAGATGAACCATCAGGTTTAATGGGTAGAGTTATTTCCCATTTACCAAAACCAGTGTTCTTAAGAGGATACTCAGTACTGGACCAACCATCTATCAAGGAAAATGAAAATTAGAATCCGATGATTAATATGCTAAACTTGCTCCCTCTTTCTCTTCTCTTTCCTCTTCAAATACAATTTTTGATCTTTTATTCCCTCCAATGAGTTCTATTTTTTTTTCTTTTCCCTCCTCCTTCTTCTCCTTATCTTTCCTCCCTCCTCTTCCCCTCCTCCTCATCCTTCTTCCTCTTCTATTTCTACTTAATAAACTACTATTTCCAAGAGACATACAATCATATATAATTCAATCAACTACTCACTGAATTCTCCTTTAAGATACACAGCTTCAGCTCCTGGTGCCCATTCCCTACATCTAACTCCTCCATCCTCCATTCTATGAAGGCCATGTGTCTTATAGCCAGCTGTGAATTCATCTAAACCACCTTCATTCTGCTCTATTGAAGCCAAGATCTGCTCAAAACAGCCATACCTGCAATAAGAATTAGGTAGTATAACAGCAGTACTTAGTGAAATGAGCTAAAAAATTTAGAGGAACCAGACATGATGCATGGGGCACAATTTCTAAAAAGCTACAAGTGAGCAAACTTGTTGACCTTTTTGAAAAAATATAGTTTTATGATAGATTTTGACATTTAAGTCTCATAAAATTATATACTGCATCCTTTTCCCTTTACTTTTTTCTCCAGCTTTTCTTGGTCGTGAAAATTTGAGGGTCCATACCCTCCCAAGTCCCCCATCTGGGCCCTTTTGAGCATTTTTGGGGAGAAAGAAATTGCCCCGAGCCCCCGTGGAATTCTTTTCCCTGACGCCAGTGTATAGCAGGAAGATAAAGTTTTAAATGATTAGGGTAGACTACCTACAGCACGTGTCATAATTTACTCATGTTCACTATACCTCTTTATCATTTCTGTTTCATATGACACTGATTTTCAACATTTGCATTTTAATGGCAATTTATACATTTGATTTTGCAATGATTCAATGACTATAGGCCTATACACTTGTTGCGGTCCAATGATAATAGCAATATTTAAACCAGGGCTCGACACTAGCGGCTTTCCGATGGTCCCAGACCGGTAAAAATCGCTGTCGGGCCAGTTGATTTTCAGAAATTGGAAGATTTACTGGTCCGACATGACCAGTAAAAAATATCATTGTCGGGCCAGTAATTTTTCCAAAAATAGCAAGATTTAAGGGTCCGACATTACCAGTAATAAAAACCATTGTTGGGCCAATAACTTTTCCAGAAATGGTCAAATTCACAGCAAACCATTTCCCCCGTGAAATTCTGGCATTCACACACAGAATACACACAGAATGAATCACACGTGTTACTAGAGTACTATACAGCATGCATACAGTGTACATGTAGTCTGCCACACAAACCACATGGTAAATTCTCCATTGGCCGCACGAACGAAGCCTGGCTAAACTCTGGCAGAAATCTCTCACATAACTGTCAAAATCCAAGGTTCATACTCATGAAAGGCTCCTATAATGTCCATATTTCCTAAAAATTGGAGCAACTCTGTCATTAGTAAGCAGTAAAAGGAGAAATTTTCACTTCTGTTTTGGTTCAAACAGATCGGGTTTCGGGTGATATCGTCTGAATACATAATAGCCCCACATATGCATTTATGTGTGTGTTGATACACTAATGGTATCTGACTTTCTTTCGTAGCTATTTTAAAGTAGACAACCAAAGAATCAAAAGTATCTTATAATGACTTTTTTTGGTCATCATTGTAAAGGGGAAGTATCACTAATCAGATATATAACTTCACCTTTTAAAATAGTGATTAGAGTTTGCAGAAATCAGCTCTCAAAAATGACTTATTTTCATGGCATATTTTTGCCTTCGTCCGTCCTCTGGCGAGCTCCAGCTGAGTGACGTCACACCATGAGCAGTGAGCAGCTGAGCTGACAGCAGCCCATTGAAGACGATCTTTCCAATCAGCGTTTTTTGCTCTTAGAATAGTTTATTCCTCTCAAGATTGGTCTTATTACATAGATAAAAGTTTGAATTTTCTGAACAGTAAAATGAAATGCACATTTAACATATTTTGGTAACCGATATTTAGCTTAGAAAAAAATATTTGTTTTCAAGAAATATACGTGAATAAACAAAGCATATTTTCACTTAGAAGTCATGCTTGCACCACATTGATATTATTACCAATATAAAGCATAGACATTCGTCTTCACAACTGAATAAAAATTATGAAATTTAATTACGTAGCAAGTTCAGGAACCACAAAAAACACGGCAATATATGATCGCGAAATGATTGGAATTGCACTTGGATTGCCGAAGCATTACGAGGCAACTGCAGCGAACGCACTTTGTTCATATATCGTTATGAACACGGTCCATATAAAGACGTAGTCTGTGGACAAATCTGTACGCACGAAGTTTTTTTTATAAGTGCGGGGATCCTGGTTCGAAACTCTTTGATTTTTTTTGGTTCTGGATTTTTTTTTAATTATGTTCCTTCCCCATTCCTATCAGCTCTTTTTTCTCTTTTTATTTTCATGTGAGATTCTATTCAGTCCTGTATTTATTAAATCTTACTTCTTAATTGCTGCTTTTGATTTTCAAGTTCTTGATTAGATTCTCTACTTATATTATTTGGGCAGCGACTCACTCACTGACTGGAGTGGAGCAACACAATGACGACTGCAGTGGACAAAATTGGTCTTTACAGTCCACAATTCAATAAAAACGGGCAAAGGAACACAGTTCTGAATCACGTTTGGTCTGAAGTTGTCGAAAACAGAAATTGAATATCACATTACATGAAGAAAACGGTAAATTCGGAAGATATTGAACAGGTCAGTAAGGTGATTCAGTGCATGATGCACAGAGAGATGATGAGCACGTCGATTGTGTGACGTCATAATTCTCGACCGTTTTCGGCTGCGTGATTGTCGGTCTGGGGGGCTGAGAAGGGTGTCTAATAATTTCATTTCTTGCATTTCCACGACATCTATAAGACTTTTTAGTGACATATTTGTGTATAAAAAGACAATACCTTTCCATCCATATATAATTTGTCTATAATCATCACTTTCGTGAAATTTTCTTTGTGTGTCTCCTTTAAATGAGAAAAGAAACTGATAAATTATTTATAATAGTTTTAGCTTTCTTCCTATCTTTCTTTCCTTCTTATAAATCTTTCTTTGTTTCTTCCCTCGATTTTTTTTGTTACTGTCTTTCTTTTTTAATTTCCCTTGTTTTCTTTAATTCATTTTTTCTTTCTATCCTTTTATAAAATATTTTCTCTATATTTCCTTTTTCTCTCTCTTTCTTTCTGATATTTACTTTCTTTAGTTTTTGAGTCCATCCATCCTATATTCATCTCTTCTCTTCTTCCTTCCTTCTTTTTACCCCTTTCTTCATTCTTTGTTACTTTCTTTGTTTCTTCCATCCATCATTTATTTACCCTTTCTCTTTTTATTTCTTTTCTCAGCCCTTTCTTTCTTACATTCGTTCCTTTCTTCTATCTGTCTTGTTCTTTCCTTTTCCCCTTTATTAATTATGTCATTTTACCTTTCCTTTCTTTTTTTTTGACTGCTTGCTTCCTTTCTCTCCTTTATTTTTTCATTCCTTCCTTTCTTTGTCTCTCGGTCTTTCTTTTTTTTCTTCCTTTCATCTATTCTTTTACCTTTTCTTTTTTTTATAATTGCTTGCTTCTTCCCTTCCTTCCTTTATTTCATTCCTTCTATCTATCATTTTACCTTTCCTTCATTTCTTCCTTAATTCCTTCCTTCTTTCACTCCTTCCTTTCTTTTGTCCATCTTTCCATCTCTCCTTTTACCCTTTCTTTTTTATTGCTTCTTTCTTTCCTTTACTACTTTCTGGATTTGTTCTTTCTTTCTATATTGCTTGCTTCATTTCCTTCCTTAATTTCTTTTTTTCTTTTCTTTCTTTCTTTCTTTCTTATATTTGTTCCTTCTTTATTCCTTTCTTTCCTTCTTTAGTTCTTACTTTTTTTTCTTCCTTCACATCTATCCTTTCTTTACCTTTTTTTTCTTCCTTCCTTTCTTTTATTCTTTCTTTCTTTCTTTTCCTTCCTTCCTTTCTTTCTTTTCCCTCCTTCCTTCCTTCCTTCCTTTCTTTCTTTCTTTCTTTCTTCGTATCTGTCTTTCTTCGTTTCTGTCTTGCTTTCTTTTTGTCCTTCATTTTCCTTCATTTTTTTTTTTGGGGGGGGGGGTAACGAAAGGCTAGAAAAATAAACTTGCGCCTTTTCTTAATGTTTTCTTTATTTTTTGGGACCAGTAGATTTTAGGTTCGGACCAGTAAAAATTTGAAAAACTGGGTATCTACTGGTCCGACATGAATAGGTTGGACCAGTAGAAAAAATGGGTTAGTGTGGAGCCCTGTCTAAACACATAGTACCTATGCGCCAGAGCCCAGGCAGGTTGGTCTACCATTTTCCCAATTGATATAATTTTACATTAAGTTCTTGCCATATACATGTACTTCAGGTTCTTCAATCAAATCTTTATACCATGAATGGATAAAGAAGAACACTGATTTGTATGCTCAAGCTGCAATAGAAAATCATGAAGAACGATCGACAAACCAGACAAAGGCTCTTTGAAATCAAAATCATTTATTATGCTGATTATATTAATAAGTAGACTATTTTATTAACACCGTTTGTTTCATCACAAGGAGGAATTAAGAAGTAATCGAGGAGGGTTAGGAAGCCTCCATCATTACGAGTCCTATGGCCTTTTTGTCATCCATTGCACGATTTTGGTACGAGATAGTGGGGGGGGGGCACTTGACCACAAAAAGTGGTAGGTATGTGCCCCAGGAGAGACAAAAAAACAGGGGCTTTGGAACTACAAATGTTCATGAAAACAGGGATCCTTGGAACGGTTCTTCTTCATGTGAGTCCATATGCATCCCTAAGAATCGGGCAGACGTGCATGCAGCTAGCCCGGGGCATGGACGCCGGATGCGCTCGCGATGAGGCGATGGTCGGACGGGCTCTGCAGGCCGCTTTTAAAACAAATGCCGCTCATCGTAGCGGATCAATGTGGCGAAAAGTCGTAACAAAAAAGCTTTGGAATGGATTTCTCGATAAGAAGAAAATGCTATGCTTTGGAACGGATTTCTTTCTTCTTTTTCTTAACAAGATAAAAATGCTATAACTTGGAACAGAAATTTGACTGTAAAAATGGGGGTCCTCTCCATGGCACATACCCCTATGCAATATATACTGAGTGCCCCCCCCCCTCCGGTTACCACATCACCAGTGATCTCATAGAGTTACTTCATGGAGTTACTTCAAGACCCTTCTCCCGTCTTGCAAGGCTGTCCATGGTTAAGCTCCAGGATATGTGACTTCCCTAATAAAACATTGTTTTATTTCAGCAGATGTATAGTAAATAGCTTAATTGGATGAGCCTGCGCCTACAGTGTATGAATGTTTTCAACAGAAATATGGCTTATTATCACCTATACAAGGCATTTTAGCAGAAAAATAAATGTCATATTTTGCTTGCTACTTTCAATCCGATACAAACTAGGTAAACATTTGCCATGTTGCCCTCCCGGGATTTGCCCATAGGAATAGTGTACAAAACAGAGGGCACTGAAAATGGCGATAAGCATCCATGTCAATGATTTCAGAAGCATGTTTGGAGGCTCATAAATCCAAAACTAAATTAGCTTAGAACCAAATATTATGCACATTTATGGACTTTCAGATACTCAACAGAATTACAAAAAATTGACCCAAGAGTATGTGTCGTTTTCCTGTAGGGCGCCCTCAAAGTTGGATTTTTTTCAAAAGATGCCAAGTTCAAGGTCACGAATCACCTCCCGTCCCATCGAGGAGGGGGACCAATTTCTGTGTTTTGATAGACATCCACCCATATTTTCAAGTGTTACTTGAGAAATTTTGCTACCGGAATGTTTACGGGCTGATTTGCGCATTCCAAAATGGTCGTAAATACCCCAAAATTGATGTTAATGACACATACATACATGCTTTTTAACACTTTTCAAATTGGGATAACTCAAAGATGAAGAGCCCAAAGACATTGCTATCTTCTGTGATGATAGTCTGTAATTAGTATTAAAAGGATATATCTTCAGAAATAGTTTTTATTGTTGGTAATGACCTTGAAAACACACCTAAAATTCAATAAAAACAGTAAATTGGCTAATTTTCCAGAATCATATGGCATTCAAATGGTATTTACATTGACTTTCAAATGGGTGTCATTTCAATACAAAGGGTAAGCTTAAAGATAAATTCCAGTTTTGGTAACGATCTCAAAATGACTTTTTAAAGAATCTAATGTAATGACCACCCAAGTGTCTGTTTGTATTAATAAAAAATATGTGCCAAAGGATTCTGGAAGAAATTGTGTAATTGCTGAGAAATAAGCAAAATAAGCGCGGATTCGGTCACTTCCGTCAGGTCTTTATTCCAGCAATAATAATACAGCGTCCCACGTGTGCCTATCTGTGTTGGTGCTCTTCAGTGTGAACGTTTTTCAGCGTAGCTTTCAAGATTTCACAAAGTTCAGTTTACGTAACTGTACCAGATCTAGATCCTGGATGATATTCTGACAATTAAGCCTGGTTTTACAGACTTTGTCATGAAATCAGTGTTATCTGCAACAACTGGCATTTCTCTTTAAGCCAAAACTTGGAAGACATGTCCAACTTTTGGTCTACTTTGAGCAACATGAAATATTTGAACTCAAAACCATATCATTTGACCTTGAAATTATTCCAAATATAGCTATTTGTTGCTTCATAAGTAGCATATTCAAATCGCGTGTACATTGTACTTTGCAACACAACACATTTCAAAATGGATTTTCTCATAGAGTGAATACCTGATCAGGCTGATATTTGCAGTATAAGTAGTCTGTGATGGGTTCTTGGAGGATCTACAGATTAAGTGCCTATTCTATCATGACAATGACCTTGAAAATACAGCTGAAAATCATTTGGTGCGAGTTTAAAGAAAATCAAAGAGGGTCGGGTGACAAATTGTCTGAAAATAGGTTGATTTGACGTGGATTGAACCATATTGCCCTCGTATAAAGACTCGGGCCAATATGGTTCGGTTGAGGGCAACATATTTGATGTTTCCCTCAAGGCCAGTCAATATTATGTAAATATAATGCATTGGATCATCAATACGGCAAACATCAATTTGGCTCCCCCATGGTCAAACACCAATTTGACACCCCCCCCCCTCCTTCAAACATCAATTCAACGCCCCTCATCAGGTCACACATAAGTACGGCACCCCCGCCAAACATCAATTCGACACTGCCCCCCCCAAAAAAAAAATTGGAGCCCCCTAGGCAGCTAGGTCGAACATCAATTTGGCACTCCCAGGTTGATTGCATCAAATTGGCACACCTGATGTTTTATAAATATATTTCCTTTTTTTCCTCTCCTTTTCCCCTCTTCTCTCCCTTTTCTGTCTTTCTTTCCCTTTACATTTTAAGAATTTAAGTTTAAAATCAATAATCTTCTCCATTCTCTCCTTATTTTTTCCTTTCCTTTCTCCCCTTTCCCAAGGGCCAAGCTTTCTTTCTCTTCTTTTTTCTCCCTGTAAATTAAAATTCAATTCTCTCTTTCTTTCCCAGTTTCCCCCTTTTCTTGTTCCTCTGATTCTTTTCTTCCTCCCCCCCCCTTAACACTTTCGCCTACCGGGCGCGGGCTGGGGTGCTGGGCCCCGCCCCTTCCCAGAATATATGTACATGCATGAATTGAATGCCATGCCTGATGACATTTTGCACACCCAATTAACTCAACACAAAATCAAAATCATCACCAACATTCTGACAAGACATGGGTGCGGAATGCAGTGCATATGATATGGTACAGTGAGGTGCTGTGTTATCTGGCCAGTCTACTAGTATCTAACTTCTTAGGCTAAGCCTAAGGCTTGCCGACGCGATGGTCGGACCGGAGGATGGCGCTGGCCTGGGGGAGTCGAGGTCTCGCTCGGTAAACACACTAAGCTCACTGGGTTAGCTCGGCCCGCGCCCGGTTGCTGCACCCGTGGCTCGTACGACATGTACGGTACGACTACGACTAGTACGAGTTTTGCAGCAACCAGTACCACGGTTAGTCTCCAAAAATTCAGAATTCTATGACATAAGAAGGCCTAAGCTCGAAGATTTAACTGATTGGTGGCAAGTTACATACCTCCTTCTTAACTCTCTCTGGTGACTTGATAAATAAGGATCTAATTCGAGTAATTTTTCAAGTTTCGGTATGACTACGTCGTCAGCTTTCACGAGCATGCCATTCACAGCCATTTTGCCAAGTGAAAACGCCCTCTAGCGACTAGCTCCGTAATTTAGCTCTGTAGCTTTTCCGAATTAAAGGCGATGGGAAGTTTTTTTTGTAAAAATAATACTACCAGAAAAATTGCCGAAGGCTTGAGAAATATAAATCAAAGTATAAAAAAGTTATTAGAATTTCAATTATTCGATTTTAGACGTCGTATGCTAGCAGCATTCATACATAGCGAATGGTAATTTATCAATGAAATGTAATTTTCTCAGAAAATACAAAAATAGACAAATCATGAAAAGAAAACAAAAATAAGTAATCAGGAACAATTATTTTCTTTGTATCAAAAAACTAAAATTCATGTTTTGTAAGGGTATTGAAGTAAATTCCAGCTAGGTTGCCACCTTAGCAACATTGGGCTGGTTTTTTTAAGGACAAGTCCACATATGCGCGGCGGAAGTCAAAAAATTTAAGAGGGGTCCACCAGGGTTGGACATGAGGTAAAAAAAATTGACAAGCAAAAAAATATGGGGGAACAGGACCCTTTTTAATAAAATGAAAAAAATCCAACAAGTATAACAGTGAAAATTTCATCAAAAGTGGATGTAAAATAAGATAGTTATGACAGATTTAAATTTCGCTAATAATTTCTCAAAAAAGCTATTTATATGCACATCCTGGTATATATTATGCAATTGATCAGACTGATGACATCAAAGGCGTAACTACGGGGGGGCATGGGGGCACGTGCCCCCCCCCCCATCGGCTGGCAAAAAACGGGGAAAAGGAGAAAAAGAGGGAGAAAGGAAGAGAAACGTAGTGGGAAAGAAAAAATTATTGTCCATTTATAATGCTATATATTATGTATATGTTATATTATTATATTACACAAGAAACATTTTTCATAACTATATGAAACATTATTTTGCTCAGGTCCTATGTCTTCATTTTTTCTGGTGCTCGCATAGAATGTTTACTAGATAAATAATTCTGTTGTACTAAAACCTCCCGTTTTCACGTCAATATACACCAAAAATATTTCCTCGCAATTTGATTTATTGATTTTTTGTAATGACATACAGCTGTATGCTTCTTTTTCATAACCCGCTTCATAACAACTTAAAGTGATTGCCCCATTTTAAGGCCTTAGTATAAAACATTTCCTGTCCGTGCTTACGTTCGCATTAGTGGATTGGTGAGATGTCTGCTCTTCATAAATTCCTAAAATCAGTCCTTAAAGTGTGTATTTTTCTGATCTGAATACCAAAATTTTCAGCTCGCGCTTCGCGCTCACATCATTTGGTTAGTGAAATGCATGCGGTCTTAGTGAATTCTTACAAACAAGCCTTAGAATGCCTCTCCTCAGGTCTGGTTTTCCTAAATGCTCTCGCTTCGCGCTCGCAGTATTTGATAAGTGAGATGCGTATACAATCATGATTACAATGACTTCAAAACGTGCTTCATGTGTTTAGATGTAATTCTAACAAAATCAGCAAGCTCTTGGCACTCGCATTAGATGACTACGGTGAGATATGTATACTCTTCAACAGGGGCGGATCCAGCCTTCGCCAATAGGGGGGGCCCGGAATTTTTTTTCAGCCATATTTTCCCCGATCGGCCACTCGAATATGATATCTGCCGGGATTTTTGGTTTCTTTAAAGGGGTAGTCCTATTAGTCACTTCTTTGCTTTATTCTTATGAATAAACATAAATATATAATACCATAATCATTATTTATATAATGCGAGCGCGAAGCGCGAGCTATTTTTTTTGGGGGAATCTTATGTACTTTTTTCTAAAAGTTTTGAACATTCTGGGCAATCCTGAAAAAAGATAAGTATGCAAGTGAATAATTATTACGAACGTGAAGCGCGAGCAGAAATGAACTGATGGAAAAGGTACTGTTAAGGACTTGCTTGCAGTTAGCCATGAAGATGTTACATATTTTTAAAAATCAAATAATGCGAGCGCGAAGCGCGAGCTGAAATTTTTTGACATGTTTACCTAAGGAATGGAAATTCTAAGCACTTTTGTAACTTAACATAATAGGTATATAACTAAACGATTGGTGCGAGCGCGAAGCGTGAGCAAAAAATTTCGTGATTTAGACCTACTGAACGAGACACTCTATTCAAGTTTTGTAAATCATGAAAAGGATGAGGAAGTGGGGATCTTCCTTACATTAATAATGCGAGCGCAGAGCGCGAGCGGAAAATTTTTATATACGTTTTGAGCTGATCGAAAAGTATTTGTTATGGACTGCTTGAACTTAACCATGAAGACGTTACATTTTATTTCAACATTCAAATATTGCGAGCGCGAAGCGCGAGCTGAAAATTTTTGACATTTCTACCTGAATAATGGAAATTTTAAGCACTTTTTGTAATCGTGGAAAGGATAAGACAAAAACTTAACATTATTGATGCGAGCGCGAAGCGCGAGCGGAAAAATTCTGGACACTCTATTCATGTTTTGTAAATCATGAAAAGGTTAAGCTATTGGAAATTTTCACACATTAATAATGCGAGCACAAAGCGCGAGCAGACAATTTTTTTATATTGTTATCTGAAACTGGATAATTATTTGAATGGAGAACAAGCTGCGTATCTGAATAAACGTGTGTTTGAGATATCGACCTAGAATTTGGGTACTCTAAATACCTTTTTTTACCATGAAAATCAATAAAGCGAGCGCAAAGCGCGAGCTAAAAATATATGATATTCAGATCTGAAAAGGGGTCACTTTAAGCTCTGTATTGCAAGCACTTTGTGGAAAAATTGTGAGGTGAAAAAGGATAATAGTTAAAACAGAGCTGATATTTTTAATTATTGTTACTTTGAGTTTTGACATAGGACCGGGATATTCTATAAGGACATTATGTCATCATAAGAAAATGATGACTATCTTCCTATTTCTCTTCCTAAGCATGAGAGCGCAAAATCTATTAATATTATGGCCTGAAAACTGGACATTTAAAGCACTTTTGTAATTATGCATAAGATGCATGAGTTTAAAATCTATCAATGCGAGCGCAAATCGCTAGCAGAAATTTATGATTAATTGTCATCAAATGGTGATTTTAAGTAGTTTGTTTTAGAATTAATATTGAGATATACATTACTCACTAATCAAAATGCAAGCGTGCAGCGCTAGCTGATACGTTTTGACAATCTGATCTAAATAGGGATATTTTGAGAACTTCATGGAATACAGGAAAATAATAGGTAACTGACAAATCAAATTTTGTGAGCGCGCAGCGCAAGCAGAAATTGGTAATATTCAGACCGTAAAACAGAAATTTTTACACTTTAAAAAAATCAATTTGTAAATAAAACAAAATAATGAAAGTTCAATTTCCCAGCTGAAATATGTTTTGTATATTGACTTCAGAATTTGATATTTTAAGGTCCATATTGAGCAAGATATCACCTAAAAGGCAATGCGAGCGCAAAGCGCGAGCGAAAATTTTATATCCCGACATGAAAGATTAAAAAAAAATTAATTTCCAAGTCTTCCCCTTATCTTATTTTATTCACTCATCTTCCTCGTCTTATGCTTGCCTTCCTTCTTTTCTCCTCTCTTTTCCCTTTTCTTTTTTCCTTTCTTTTCCCCTTTTTTTTCTTTTTTTTTGCTCCGCCAATAGGGGGGGCCCGGGCCCCTCGGGCCCCCCCCTGGATCCGCCTATGCTTCAAAAATTCCTAAAAACAGTCCTTAAAATGTCCATGTTTGGGGTCAATATATACACAAATATCAGCTCGCCTTATGCGCTCGCATCATTTGGTTAGCGAAATACGCATGGTCTTCATTAATTCCAACAAAGAAACAAGCCTCAAAATGCTGGTCTGAATTTCCTAAATTTTTAACTAGCACTCGCAATAATTGATTAGTGAGATGCGTATGTTAATCATGATTACAATGACTTCAAGACATGTACTTAGATGTAATTTTAACCAAATCAGCATGCAACGCACGACACTAGTATTACATGACTATGGTGAGATATTTATACTCTTAATGGATTCCTAAAATATAGTCCTTAAAATGTCCCTGTTTGATTCATAACAAAAATGGCCGATCGAGACGGGGGTAGAAGGAGAGAACTTTTCGTTTTTTTTAGGTTCCAGTTTGTGCCCAGATGTCAGGAAACTGCCACTCGTTAGACCTTCATCCATGAGTGAGATAAATATTCGTTTAATGGCACTGCATGTCCGTAAAATGTCTATTTTAGGTCAGTTTACCTGGCAACTGAGCGCGCTTCGCGCGCTCACTAAGTGACTCGACATTTTTGCTGGTGCCCCCAATGCCGTGACCCGCGGTACGCCACTGGATGACATCATCAACTCACTATTTATTTTGTAGTTTATTATATGAAATATTCGAATTTCCCCTTCATTTTCATGTGAAAGAAAGTTTAATTCCTCTCTGAACATGTAGAATTACCATTTTAAAAACATTTCATGATTCAGCCAAGTTAGTCCCTATATTGTCTAATTTGTAAAAATTGAAATATTGTATATTTAAAACAATAAAAAACAAAAATAGTGAGTGAGGGACATCATCGACTCTCTCATTTGCATATCACTGACTTGTTCATATAACTATTTTGTGAAAAATAAACGAAACTTTAAAATATCATAACTTTCTTATTTTACATGCAATTTTGATGACATTTTCAGCATTATACTTGTTGGATTTTTTCTGTTGATTAAAATAAAAATAAAATTCTGGGGTGGGCTTGACCTTTAATTAGCCTAATTACCGCCTAATTAGCACTTCTGACCGTGGCCCCTGCAAGGGGGGGGGGACACTTTAAAGACTCTATGAACAAGATGGGTATCCAACTAAATAAGTTGTGAGATCGCGTACGAGCTTAACATGAGCATACACCAGGATGCATAAAACAAATAATGAAATCTTGAATTACCAGAAGAAAATTTTGTTGACTTGAAAACTGGATTTTCAAGCCCCGTTTGAACAGATGAGAAAAAAGAAAGGGAAAAAGGAAGTGTAAGAGGAGGAAGACGAGTGAATAAGATGAGATAAAGCTTTAGAAAATAATACTATAAAAATCTTTCATGTGACACTAGGCCCCTACATGAAATTTTCGCTCGCATTGCCTTTTAGGTGGTACATATCTTGCTTAATATGGAGCTTAAAATATCAAATTTTGAATTCAATATACAAAACGTATTTCAGCTCGGAAATCGCGCTTTCATTATTTTGTTTGATTCACAAATTGATTTTTTAAAAGTGTTCTGTAAAATCTATGTTTTGTGGTCTGAATATTAACATTTTCTGCTCGCACTGTGCGCTCACAAAATTTGATTTGTCATGTACTTATTAATTTCCTGTATTCCATAAAGTTCAAAATATCACTATCGACTATATTTTCTTTATTTCCAAGGGGGGTTCCACACTTTAAAAGTTTTGCATTTTAGTGGACCCCCTCATTTCCATCTATGGTTAATATTATACTGTTTGTTCGTCTGTAAAATTCTACTTGATTTGTTCTTTACATTACTTTGTATTTTGTTTTGAATGGAAATGGGAAAAAAACATCTCAATATTATTTCTATAACAAACTGAAAATTCCCATTTTCATGAGAGTTTATAAAAAAAATTGCTTGCGATTTGTGCTCGCATTGCCTGTTAGAAATATATTCATGCATCTTATTCATATTAACAAGAGTGCATTAAATGTCCAGCTTTCAGGCCATAACATCAACAGATATCTGGCTCTCATTAGGCTTATATGAATAAGATATTGATTGAGTAATCAAATTGTCCTTTTTTTTGAGAATGGAATATCGACAAGTTTCATTTCGCGCTTAGGAAAAGAAATAGGAAGATAGTCATCATTTTCATATGATGGCATAATGTACTTAGAATGTCCCGGTCATATGTCAAAACCCCGGGGGGGGGGGGGGCACTCGACCAAAAAAGTGGTGGGGGTGTGCCGCGGGCGAGACAAAAAACGGGGACCTTGGAGCGGGCTTATTGTAAAAAGGAGGGTCCTCGGAACGGGCTTTGGAACTACTAATGTTTGTGAAAACGGGGGTCCTTGGAACGGATCGCCAGTGCGTATGCATATCCTCTGGAACGGTGTATGATGCAGCTAGCCGCCGGTGCGCTCGCGCAGAGGCAATGGTCGGACAGCGCCCCCCCCCCGGGTCAAAACTCAAAGTAATAATAATGAAACATAATTTATTTTCTATTTTTTAACTGTGATCCATATATCCACCTCACAATATTCCTACAAAGTGTTTTAAATACATAGCTTAATTGACTCTTTTCCAGATCGGAATATCAAATATTTTAAGATCGTGCTTCGCGCTCGCTTTATTGATTTTCAAAACAAAAAGGTATTTAGAATGCCCAGATTCTGGGTCAAAATCTGAAACATACACTCGCATGTTCAGATACGCAGCTCGTTCTATATTTATCCAGTTTCAGATCACAATATCAAAATTATTCTGCTCACGCTTTGCGCTTGCATTATAGGAAGTTTATTACTCGTCATTTTCATGATTTAAAAAAAAATGAATAGAGTGTCCCACTTTGGGTGTAAATCACGATTTTTTTTCCGCTCGCACTTCTCGCTCGCATCAGTTTTTTTTAGTTATATACTTATCCTTTTTTCACGATTGGAAAAAGCGTGCTTAGAATTTCAATTCTTCCGATAGAAATGTCAAAATTTTCAGCTCGTGCTTCGCGCTTGCATTATTTGATTTTTGAAATATTTAACAACTGCAAGCAGCCGTTAACAGATCATTTTTATCAGATCAACACGTATATAAAAATATTGCTCGCGCTTCGCGCTCGCGGTAATTATTTAGTTGGATACACATATCGTTTAGGATCACAAACATGACCCAGGATGTATAAATTTTAGGATAAAATACCTGAAATAAGAAAAATTAGCTCGCGTTTCGCGCTCGAACTATTTAAATAAGGTAAAAAAAAAATCATATTCGAGTGGCCGATCGGGGAAAATATGGCTGAACCCCCCCCCCTCCCTCCCCCAATTGGCGAAGTCTGGATCTGCGAGCGCGAAGCCACGAACGAAATTTTGAATTTTATATGATTACCTGAGGGATTTCTGTTAGTGACTAATATTGTTAAGAGGTAACAATGACAGGATGAGCAAATTTTCAATACCCGGTACTTGAAAATTGAAAAAAAATGCTGTTTGGAGTAAATTAGAGCGTAATAGGATGTTTTAACAACATTTATGATACTTTTTTTTTCTTAATTTTTTAAAATTTCTGGGGGCAAGGGGAGGGGGTGGTCACCTTTTTTTCTAGCAATCAATTTAATTCGAATTCTATACAGTATGTTCATCCATTATAAATTACGTCTGAGATTCAATTTTTTTAAAGGAAATCTTTCCTATATATGTTGCGAATCGTTTAGCAGTGAATATTTCAAGTTGATTTTGTGAATTAACATGGTCTACTCTCTAGAGTCTAGGGGGTTGACTTTTTTATTTCAACTTAAATGGAAGGAAAATATGTCTGTCCTCTAGGACTTGAGCTATAATGTTAATCAATATTTATTTATTTGTTCTTTCATTTGTAGCACCAAAAGCGATTTATCTGTCACTGCACTGGCGTAAATCCGTGTTGATGGGGGGGGGGGGGGTGACTGAAATATTTTGGCATATTTTTTGCAATCATGTCTTTAGATATGCAAGAAATTGTCCGCAGTGGCGTACATGGGGGGGGGGCACCAGCAAAATTGTTGAATCACTGAGTGAGCACGCTCGGTTGCCAGTTATACTGACCTAATAGAGATAGTTTAAGGACAATGTCATTAAACGGATATGTATCTCACTTATCAAATGATGCGACCGCGAAGCGCGAGTTGAAATGTATTTATATTCAATACCTAAAAAGGGACATTATAATCAAATTTGTGTAATCATGAAAGGTACCTGCCTCGCTAAACAATGCGAGAGCGAAGAGCGAGCTGAAGTTTTCGTATATTTTGACCCTAAACAGTGAGATTTTAAGGAATATATTTTAGGAATCCATTAAGAGTATGCATATCTCACCATAATCATTTAATGCGAGTGTCAAGCGCTTGCTGATTTTAATAGAATTACATCTGAACACATGAAAACTTTTTGTAGTCATTGCAATCATGATTATCATACGCATCTCACTATTCAAATATTGTAAGCGCGAGCTGAAAATTTAGATAATTCAGACCTGAAGTGGGGCATTCTAAGGTTTCTTTGTAGGAATTAACTAGGACCATACGTATTTCATTAACTAAATGATGCGAGCGCGAAGCGCGAGCTGAAAATTGTTGATATTCAGATCAGAAGAAGAGACATTTTAAGGACTGATTTTAGGAATTCATGAAGAGCAGACATATCTCACCAATCTCACTAATGCGAACGTAAGCACGGAAAGGAAATGTTTCATAATTATATACGAAGACCTAACATGGGGCAATCACTTTTTGTGTCATGAAAAAGAAGCATATGTCGCTACAGAAAACAATGATAACTCAAGTGCTAGGAAATATATTTGGCTTATATTGACTTGAAAACCGGATGTTTTAGTTTAACAGGATTATATATCTCGTTAAACAGACAATGCGAGCACCAAGAACAATGAAGACTAGGCCCTTGGCAAATTATGTTTCACAAAGTTAATATAAAAATGTTTATGTAACATAACATAATTATAATATAACATTATAATGAATACTATTTTCTTCTTTCCCACTACGTTTCACTTCCCTTCTTCCTCTTTTCTCCTTTTCCCCGTTGTTTTTTTTGTCAGTCGATGGGGGGGGGGGGCACTTGCCCCCCATGCCCCCCCCCATAGTTACGCCACCGTATGGCAAATACCCCTCCAATATTATCATCTTTCTGATGGTGTGGTTTTATTAGAGATTACATTAAAAATATTTTGACATTCCATCTTAATCCTTTCCCAAAGACCCCAACATTGATGAATTGGAAGAAACGGGGGTTTCTCTTCAATGTTATGATAAGGACATAAGTATTTCGTTTGGAAATGGTGAACTGGCTCTTTATTTGCATTTTATGATTCAATAATACTGTTTTATTTGTTAAGCGGTATTTTAGGAAGAATTTTCACTAATAAAACAATTATCTCTTGTGATTTTTTTTCATTTCTTTCGTAAAAAGTGGGGGGGAGGAGGTGGTTGTACAGGCCATCCCCACTCCTCGAAAAATGGGGAGGGGGGGTATATCCCCCTCACCCCCCCCCCCCCTTGGTTTACACCAGTGTGTCACTGTAATCATGGACTTAAAAGTTGGTAGGTGCATGCTGTAATTTCGTCAAAATTTATGTTCAGACACGAATTCCGAAGTCTTTTAGGTGGGACTGGAATACATGGCAGGGATGGGTAATTTCATTTCAAGTTATCAATAATATGTGCCAACTATTTGTCCAACTCTGATAATCGTGTTATTTAATTGTTTTTAATTTACTATTATACAGTGCGTTTCAGAAAAAAGGGAATTCAAATCTAGAAAGCCGATATTCGGATCATTAATTATTTTGCAAGCGTATGAAAGAAACTCATCAGCTTTTCATTGATACCCTATTTGTAGGCCTACCATATGCGCCACGCATGACCGAATTAATTGATGTTGAGGACAACAGGTGCATGTACCGTACCACTTTTTCCAAGTTTTTGGTAAAGTTATGGGAATGTGTGCTTGTAGAATAAAATGTTTTTCAAAGCAATTTTTTTAATGAAGGGTCAAGACATTCCTCTGAAATGAGGATTGAAAGGTGTCTTATTCACCCACATCTTAAACATGAGCTCCTCTCCCTTGCACACAAAATCAGTAGCAAAATAGCTCGTCTCGATCACCATTGCCAGATCATTGCGCAAGTTGAAGCATCCATCTCGTGTCGAATTCTGCCCTGCAAATCATCAAAATCTTGGGAGTATGTTCCGGGGGCCACTTCCATTCACGAGTGGATACCATGCGCGACCATGGGGTCTCGAAAAGCACCCTAAACACGTAATTTCCATATTCTGAAATGCACCCCTTAACAAGTATTGGCGTGTGAAACCCTACCCTTAACAAGTATTGGAAACAAACGATACTCGTGGCAAATATTCCCTGAAATGAACCCCTAAACAAGTACAGGAATGTTTTATTGTTACGGGTCCTTCGGTCGTCGGCTTTACCTTATTTGGTTTAGTACGACCCCACCTTCTACACCTCGCGCAAATCGGACTCTAAACACGAAGTGTTGGGGCAAAAATGACATCCTTTATAAAACATTTTAATTTTGTTTTATCATCCCCGCAAATTCGACCCTAAACACGTAATTTTCCTAGCGAAATATTTTTTCATTATTTTTGTGTTTTTGACACCCTTATCACGTTACGTACGTAACGTGCCCTATCGTGAAAAAGACATCCTTTTTACATGTTTTTTTGGTCGCGCATGGTATCCACTCGTCAATGTAAGTGGCCCCTCCGGGGAGTTTTTAAGGGTCCTAAAAACTGATTTCTTATATTCACAATTAGGGCATAAGGTCTGGGGATGATATTGGCGGCCATTCTACGACATGGTTGAGGGCAACAACTTGATGTCAGAGTTAATATTCTGACTCTTTCGCGACTGTGATGTTGGAACGATGGGCAGGAGCGCTGTCCTGAATCCACCAAAGATGCAGGTACACTCCCGAACTTTTCTCTTTTTGGTTCAGCTGTGGTACGACCCCGGGGTAAGATCTTCTCGTAGATCATTTGTAAGTACATTCGCCCATTATTTCCTCTCCTTGGAGGAAAATGGTCCAATCTAAAGATTTTTGCCAACTCAGGCATTGATGAAAGTATTTGCATCAGCATCTGCCCTTGCATCAAGTTTTCAAAAACTAGGAAAAATGTGGGGAAATGTGGTATCTGCACTTGTTGTCTTTATAAACATCAAATTAATTAAGTCATGCTTCCTAGTACAGATATGGTATCAATGGAAAACTATTGGTTTTTCTTTCACATCCATGCAGTATAATTTTACAAAATTAAGTATGATTCGAATAATAGCCCTCTAGATTTTGATTTCCTTTTCTGAAACGCACATTTTGCCCACACTTGCGAAATATTGGCGTAGCTAGATTATGTGAAAAAAACTAAAATTATAAGAGCGCCATCTTGCGGTACGGTACGGTAGAAGCATATCAGTTCTAACAAGTGGTCTGCGCCGTTGGTCTGCGCTAGCTAGCTGGCAAGTCGTTGCAAGGAAACGGGAAATTTGGTTTATTCTTATTACCGTTCACTCCGTGTATGGGAGCTGTGACTCATAGGCAAAACGCTTGGCTGCTGTCGGGCAATCTGTATTCTCTTGCCTTTCCGTATTTTATGCAAGTCAGCCTTCAAAACGTTTCGATCAAAGAGTTTTTATGCTCATCAGCGGAGCACCATTGTTGGACCTGCTGGACGTAGGCTCCCGCCCCCGCACTCCGCAGTCAACCTACCTGCCGCAAGATTCAAGAAGCGTAACGTTATGTCAGTGTTCACAATCGAACAAGTGCGAAGAGATTGAATCGAATTGAGTCAATCTATTATCTGGAGTCATTCCTGTAACGAGCAGTTAACATGCCAGAGAAACAAGATGATACAAGTGTACGAGTGGCTGTTCGGTGAGTAGGCAATGCAATAGTAACACCGTACAGCCAAGGGGGGGGGGCACTCGACCAAAAAAGTGGTGGGGGTGTGCCGCGGGCGAGACAAAAAACGGGGGCCTTGGAGCGGGCTTACTGTAAAATGGACATTGGACAAACGTTGAAATCTCTGCCTCAGAAAAATGTAGCCAGTGCTTTTCACCGACTAATTTGCTTTCAGCCAATCAGTTGCAAGATAACAATGCAATAGAGGCGCACGGCCAGTTTGGGAGACTGTCTCCCATCTGGGAGATTATCTCCAAAAAGAGTCCAATATCAGACTCAGAGACATTTTGTAAAGAATTTGGGTACTGTATCCACTTTCTTTCAGAGACAGTCTCTCCAAGTCCAAGACTCCAGTTTGGGAGACCAATTTCCTTTGTTTACATTTGCTGTAAAAGGATTACCTAGATGGCAAATGGAAATGTGACTGATAAGCAGAATCCTCATTAAAAATTACCCCTTTTCAGTTTCACCGTCTACTTTTAAAATTTCCCTTCTATAGTTTTGATAAGGGTTTTTGTTGTCATCCACATGCAAAACAAATGGGCTTCTGACGTCTGAGACAAAATTTTGGATGGAAAAAATTATGTTCTTGTTGGTGTTTCTTTTCTCCTTTTGACTTTGCAATCAAGTCTGATATGGGAGATTGTTTCCCATATTGGAGAGAGTCTCTCCCATATTGGCATTGCGCCTCGACTGATAGTAGTTGTACATGTTGTTGTTTGTATTTATTATTATTAATAATACATTTATCATCAGTAGAGGCGCTGGTCAGAAAATTGGGATCGTCCCAGTTTAACAGAGACTGTCTCAGTTTTCAAAGATTTCTCCACACAAGAAATCAAGGAAAGTTCATTCACCTGTCAAGTGGCGACATCAGTCGAGCAGGCTAGTCAATGTAAACATATCAGCTTTCATAACAAGATTATTCGGCAAGTCATGAAAAAATAGATGGTGAAATGGGGGAATTAAAGTAACTGTCATTGAATCTATTTTTAGCACACCCAATCCTGGTAATTGCAGGCTATGTCCCGCAGCGGCAGGGGTAAGTGAAAAAAGCTGTCCCCATAAACAAGGATGTTTTGAATTTATGAAGACATGGTTACTTTGTTTTGAATTATGATGATATCCTTGTTTTCTGGGACGAGCCCATGTATTTTACCAGCGCCTCTATTGAATATGAAGCAACTTTGAAATTTAACGAGTGGTACGATTTTATGTCTCAATTTATGGTGACAATATTTTCTCTGGTAACAAGTGCTCCGGGCTTTATTTTGTGTATTAAAGATATAGGGTTAACTTAGGATGCCATAGGGTTTTATGTTAGGGTTTTTAAACCCTTTTTAAGGGTTTAGTTTTAGTGTTAAATCCAGGGTTAAGTTCATTATTCCTTTCATAAATTAAAGCACACTTCCTAGGGAGCATTAATAATAATAAGAATATTAATGATAATAATATACAGGTAGGTTTATTTACCCAGGGAAGCCACTTCAGTTCTGAAAACTGTTCTCCCAGCGGGCCCTGTTATTATTATTACCCCAGGTTTAGCTGGGCTGCATTAAAGCACATTTCCTAGGGGAGCGTTAAAGCATACCTCCTGGGGGAGCATTAAAGCACACTTCCTTGGGAGCATTCCACCACACTTCCTAGGAAGCATTAAAGCACACTTCCTTAGGAAGCATTCCAGCACACTTCCTAGGAAGTATTCCAGCACACTTCCTTGGAAGCATTCCAGCACACTTCCTAGGGAGCATTCCAGCACACTTCCTAGGGAGCATTCCAGCACACTTCCTAGGGAGCATTCCAGCACACTTCCTAGGGAGCATTCCAGCACACTTCCTAGGGAGCATTCCAGCACACTTCCTACAGAGCATCAAAGCACACTTCCTTGGGAGCATTCCAGCACACTTCCTAGGGAGCATTCCAGCACACTTTCTAGGGAGCATTCCAGCACACTTTCTAGGGAACATTCCATCACACTTTCTAGGGAGCATTCCAGCACACTTCCTAGGGAGCATTCCAGCACACTTCCTACAGAGCATCAAAGCACACTTCCTTGGGAGCATTCCAGCACACTTCCTAGGGAGCATTCCAGCACACTTCCTAGGGAGCATTCCAGCAGACTTCCTAGGGAGCATTCCAGCACACTCCCTTAGAAAGCACTCCAGCACACTTCCTAGGGAGCATTCCAGCACACTTCCTAGGGAGCATTCCAGCACACTTCCTAGGGAGCATTCCAGCACACTTCCTAGGGAGCATTCCAGCACACTTCCTAGGGAGCATTCCAGCACACTTCCTACAGAGCATCAAAGCACACTTCCTTGGGAGCATTCCAGCACACTTCCTAGGGAGCATTCCAGCACACTTCCTAGGGAGCATTCCAGCACACTTCCTAGGGAGCATTCCAGCACACTTCCTAGGGAGCATTCCAGCACACTTCCTAGGGAGCATTCCAGCACACTTCCTAGGAAGCATTCCAGCACACTTCCTAGGGAGCATTCCAGCACACTTCCTAGGGAGCATTCCAGCACACTTCCTAGGGAGCATTCCAGCACACTTCCTAGGGAGCATTCCAGCACACTTCCTAGGGAGCATTCCAGCACACTTCCTAGGGAGCATTCCAGCACACTTCCTTAGAAAGCACTCCAGCACACTTCCTATGGAGCATTCCAGCACACTTTCTAGGGAGCATTCCAGCACACTTTCTAGGAAGCATTCCAGCACACTTCCTAGGGAGCATTTCAGCACACTTCCTATAGAGCATTCCAGCACACTTCCTAGGGAGCATTCCAGCACACTACCTAGGGAGCATTCCAGCACACTTCCTAGGGAGCATTCCAGCACACTTCCTAGGGAGCATTCCAGCACACTCCCTTAGAAAGCACTCCAGCACACTTCCTAGGGAGCATTCCAGCACACTTTCTAGGGAGCATTCCAGCACACTTTCTAGGGAGCATTCCAGCACACTTCCTCGGAAGCATTCCAGCACACTTCCTAGGGAGCATTTCAGCACACTTCCTATGGAGCATTCCAGCACACTTCCTAGGGAGCATTTCAGCACACTTCCTATGGAGCATTCCAGCACACTTCCTACGGAGCATTCCAGCACACTTCCTAGGGAGCATTTCAGCACACTTCCTAGGGAGCATTCCAGCACACTTCCTAGGGAGCATTCCAGCACACTTCCTAGGGAGCATTCCAGCACACTTCCTAGGGAGCATTCCAGCACACTTCCTAGGGAGCATTCCAGCACACTTCCTAGGGAGCATTCCAGCACACTTCCTAGGGAGAATTTCAGCACACTTCCTAGGGAGCATTCCAGCACACTTCCTACGGAGCATTCCAGCACACTTCCTAGGGAGCATTACAGCACACTTCCTAGGGAGCACTCCAGCACACTTCCTAGGGAGCATTCCAGCACACTTCCTAGGGAGCATTCCAGCACACTTCCTATGGAGAATCCTATGACTTTGGTAATTGATAGTTGTTCTGATCAAGCCAGGAGTTATAAACAGATGGAGTGACAACAGTTGATGAAATAGGGAACCATCAGGCATTTTCTTCAATGATGGGTTTTTCAGAGATCTGAATTTGCCTGACATAAAGGTGTTTTATGCTTTGAATAAAGGTGATATAAAAAAACCTCAGAAAATTGAAAATGGTTTTTACTGTTTTTTTTTCATATCAGTTGACAAATCATTTCACACATGATCATGAAAAGAAAAGAAAAATTAGTCAACAGGAACCATTAAAAAAATGAAATTCATGCATTGATGATGTCACAAATCCAAAACTTTAATTACTTTCATAATCTTTATAAACCTTCACCAATATTTCTTATTTTTTCTGCTTTTTTTTACAGCAAATTTTTCTTCAGGGTGAACTACCCCTTTAATCGTGACTCTCTAATGAAATCATTGTTTGCTCCAACTACTTTCCTATCTTAGACAACTCTTTGAGTACACAGACTGATTCTCATTTACACAAGGGATACAATCACCATACCCACAACCACAACAAATCAATCATTTCCTCCATGTATTAAAGATCATAGTGCACCCTGGAATACATTATAGATAGCGTTATAATGGGAAACGATCAGTCGCACAGTGTCCACTTCTGTATCGAGAATATGTTTCCCTGAGTCTTCCTATTGGTTACTAGGGCTACCAATCAGAACTAATTGTGATTTTTATTGGTTTGTCTGTAAAAAGATGTGCAGGAATTCACAGAGATACATTTATGATAGGAAAAGATCTTTAGAATACCGATTAGTGACAATCATAGTGGTGGACTCATCTAAGAGAAATTACAAAATTGATGACAGAAAGCCACCCCTGGGCCCTGTCTTCCCTGCTTGTGATGTCAGTGTGGGACCCCTCTCTAATAATGTAACATTTATTCATCAAAAACATTTTTTCTTTTACCTACACAAACTTACTCACGTAGGCCTACTGTAAAATTTGAACCCCCTTGCTGCGAAGTATGTAATTTCCAATTTCTTTTAACATTTCTCCATTCTGTTTTTCATACCCATTATTATATGGGAATGGTTAGACAATTCTTTGATTCTAGAACAACATTTAACTTGTACTAAAATGTACAGTTGGGCACATCCAAGAAAATTTGACATTGACTGTTTTCAAAGGTATTCTGATTCACTATCATGTAGAAGTGCAATGAGAAGGAAAGGAGACCAAATTAACATTAATTTCATGAATGAGAAGAGCTTCAACCCTGTTTATTTTCAGTCTCAAGTCGTTTTCACTATGACTCATAATGTGTCCTCACACACTCACTGCTTAAGGCATAATCAGGCATGTTCTCACTGCATAGGCATGTTCTCACTGCTGTAAGAACTAAGTACATGTATGTGCTGTACCCGCACATGTACATGTAGATTTCAGATCCTGTGCAAATGATTATACAGTGAAAAAACCCATCCAATGAAAGCAGCCATTTGCAGACCTTTGTTTGATCCTAAACATGTCCTTTTTTTACGTCTTCATTGAATTGAATTAAATTGAATTGAATGGAGTCCACAGTCCCAACAAAAAGTTAATTTGAATAAAAGGAGAAAAATCCAACAAGCATAACACTGAAAATTTTATCAAAATTGGATATGAAATTAGAAGTTATGATAAATATTTTAAAGTTTCGCTTAATTTCACAGAACATTTATACACCTGTAAGTACATCCTGAACGGTATTTAATTATATATGAAAAATAAAATATTATTTCTCCTCATTGACAAGTGGACTAATTCCTCCCTGAACATGTGGAATTAGCATTGTTTGATACTTCATCATTCAGTCAAATTTTCAGCATTATGCTACTTTGATTTTCTCTATTCAAATCAAAATTTTTGTGGGTTGGACTTGACCTTTAACATCAAACAGGCAGCTTACAGGCTGAAAAACACATTGCCAGGTTGTGTGCAATTTGCATGTATACTATGGCTGACTGTACAAAAACCAATTAAAGATAAAAGTATGAACATGCCCTATTGCCCTTGCAGCTGTGTGTGAGTGAAATAGAATGGGAAATCAATCACTTCTAACCAGTAAAATACCACATGTTTAAAATAGGCACACAATGATAGAAGTCTTCCCATTCAATTTATGACTAGAATGGATGAGTTACTGGACATTGCTTGTTGGGTGCTATGCTGTATTATATCTTGATTTACAGAGTGAATCTCATACCCTTTTCATAAACCTATCCTCCAATTAGCCGCCTAAGAGTAATGTGGATAATTCAATAAAAATTGCGTTCATAAACTCCGAAAATAAGCCGCATTATTTTTACGAGCGCCCGTCCTGAAAAAGGCGGATAATCGCCATGACAACTGGACACGCCCCCTCCGATGCGGTTGTGTTGGAAAAGGGTGACCTTGTGACCGCACCATGGCAATTATCCGCATTATTTGGAAATGCGTTCATAAACTCAAAATCTTATCCCGATGTCGCTATTATGCGGACAATAGCAGCATCAGAGTAATGCGGATAACTCTTGTCCTCCTCCAATTTTACGACCAAATTATGCTGCTATTAGCCGCCTAATTCATAGTAATTGGGTTTATGAAAGGGGTATGAATGGCTTTACAATTGTTGTAGTAGGAGGAGGCCCTATAGAATTTATATTTCCCAGCCTCCATGAAATAGCAATTTAACTCTAATGATGATGATGATATAATGATAATAAAGTAATAATAATAATGATAATAATAAATACCTATACTGATAGAAATTATTTAATAATAGTTACACTTATAGGGCTTCATACTTTGGTTTTTAAGCATTTTACATTGAAATTATTATTACCCCGGTCATAGGATCCGTCACTGTTCCACACATAAAGTGCACCATCTCCACTTCCTGGGGAGTATCCTGGCCAGGCCACTGTTTATTGGTGCGCACTGCCAATCTAATCGCATTGACTTTCACATCCTACCGGGTTACCATTTCATTTAACATCTTGGTTTAAGTGACTGAACCACAACACCTCCACATATGTAGGAGAGACTTAAAATGATGATACAAAATACAAAGTAATGTGAAAAATTTATGTTTGTTTGTTGAGTTGAGTTAAAACTTGGTGGATAATTGGTCACAAGAGAGTTTGGTAAAAATCACCTGAGGAATGCATCCATGTAATGATATGAGGATGAGTGTATTGGCACCACTCCAATCATGTCTTGTTATTCAGGAAGTGATTATCCCTATATAGACATGCCATTCAATTAAAACTGAGACATGTTAACAGTCTCTCAAACCTTCATACTGTTTCCAATGGAGGGGTGGTTTTTAATAAAGCACTTGTATACCATATACAATGTACGCTAGGCAGAGCTACAGTAGTAAGAGACACTGAATAGGTCTTTTTCCATTTGAAATGGGATTTTTTAAAATATATTTACTGGCCCTCTATACTCACCTGATCCTGGTACACGTATTCAGGGGAGTGTTAACTAATTGACAAAATTGCCCTGAGCCAATCAGAGGCAAGGATTTCAGTAGCTTATAACTAAGTTAGTTCAAACTCACTTTGATTCATGAAATGATCCCCTTGATGTAGCTTTATATTTTGAATTTAATAAGGTGTGTTTATACAGACTCTAGGCGGTGCTGCACCATCCCGAGCTTGCTCAATCTCGAGATTTTAGCCCGATCAGCCCTCTTCGCGATTAATCTCGAGATTCAAGAAACCCCGTCTCCACCATCGCACGAAGAGCGATTCTTGCTCGAGCGAGGCAACAAGCCCGATATTCCGAGCATGCGCACTTTCGATCTTGGAGTTTCAACGGCCCGCGCTTTTGAATAACTTCCCGCGATATGCAATCAAGTACATGTACTCTTTCGCCGAATTCGACCGTTGTTATGCAACAATCCTCTCAGCTCAGCCGCGCTATAATTATAAGCGAGTGAAGTATTCTTCGTTTAATATGATGGCGGACTCCGAGGCAACGACAGAGGGGGGAGGAAAGAAATGCTATTTGCTCACATTTTGCGAAGGAATAAGACGACAATGCTGTCAGTATTGTTATTGACTATGACCATCGTCGATAATGAGCGCCTCCCCCATCGGTCTGGTCTCTCCCAAAATCCATTCACGGGGGCTTGACACCATCGTTGCTGATTGGGGAATTGATGAACGCTATGATAAAGTTGACTTTCGCATGCGTTCGGTATAATCGCTGTTTATGTTTTTACCAAGGCGGAAATGGAACGCGAATTGCATTATGGACTGAAGGTCATGAATAAATTAACCCGAGTCCAAACCCGAGTGCGTCTGCACCTACGAATTAGCGCGATAATTCGTAAATAGCGCGCTATTTTGCAAATAAACCCGAGTTGACTTGGGATTGCAATCTCGAGATTAATCCTACGAACTAGCGCGATAATTGCGTCTGCATTACAAACAATCTCGAGATTTTTCAGATCGGGATAAATTGCCGGATTAGAAATAGCGCGCTAATTTGAAAACTCGGGATGGTGCAGACGGCCCTAGAATGATGAAACGGTCTATGAGTGAATAGAAAGCAACCCAGGAAGTGATTTATCACCGACATTCAACCCCCCCACCACCACTATCCCCACACAGTCTAGTACTTTCAGTTTCCTTTAATATTAATTTATAGCAACAAGCTCAATCCAGCTCACTTCAAAAGGATCTGTGGACTAAAGCAAAATGTTAATCTAGGCTCCATCTTACACAGAGTTGCAATTGATCTGGGCCCATCTTACAAAGAGTTTAACTTTATTGAAATCCATCAGTGCCATAATTTTTTTTCTATAGGAAATTTGCAAAATGTCCTTTGTAAACAAAGAACTCACCAAATTGCCAAGAAAGCAATGAATTCATGGATATACAGTGTAAATATATGATCTAGAAAATCTTTTGAACAAACATGCATTTTATATGTTGACTTTGCTGGCTTTCCATAGTTGCGATTGATCGGATCAATTGCAACTCTTTGTAAGACAGGGCCCAGATCAACCGCAACTATGGAAAGCCAGCAATGCCAATTAACATTGATCTACACGTATGTAAAATGCATATTGTTCTAAAACCTCATCATTGTAATCTTGACAGTTCAGTGTAATTCCTCTTTGCTTTACATTGTGCAGATTTCTGGTAGGAAAATGATGGCGATGATATAGTTTATGTTGATTGGATTAATCACAACTAAAGACCAGTACAGAGGATTAGTCTAGTGTGAATTGATCCTTAGTGTGAATGGGGTCATTCCACTTGATACAAGTACTGGTACATGTTACATAAGATCACTCATTAAATTGCTCCAATCACCACTATCTGAAAGTTATGGACTTGGAAGTTACATGTACAGTATGTAATTATGTATAGTCTGCTGTGCAAACCCTTCAATAAGGGTCTGAATGTGTAGCCTACAAATCCTTGTGTACTGAATTCCCTCAAACAGCAACACATACATTTATGTGCTTGTCTGTCGACCACTTGTTGATCAAAGTTTTAATCAGGGACACTGTTCCCACTACCTTCCTAAAACTAGTTAACTGGAAACTAGTTTAGTGGAAATCTTGGAAGCGATCTTCCGAACCAGTTCATAAAACCACCTCGCGATGTAGTTTTCAAGATCGCTTTGCCCCGTTAAACTGGTTTTAGCGTAAGTGTGGATGGAACCATTCTTTGGGAAGCCATCTTCGCACATTTTGAGTGCGCTACTCCACACACTGTGTAGAATGCTTACACTACGGTTTCAATAACCCGCAAAATGTGTCACCCCACTGAGAGCGTTCCCGTAGCAACAAGATTGCTTTACGTGAAGTTATTTTAAAAAACGCTTTTGGAAGATCAAAGGGAATGCTAGCAAAGCGATTTTCCAAACTGGTTTCCTGAACTGGTTTCCAGTAAACTACAGAGTGTAATGAGAACGGGGTCAGGGTCTGTACCTGCAGACTAGTTGTGTTGTGTTGTACATATATGTAATCTAAAATGTAGAAACTCTGTTCTGAGGCATTCTAAAAAAAAAAGAGGATGATTTAGTCATGTACATGGATATCTTAGTCGTTGCTATGCGATCTTTATTACTCTTGAGAGAATAGACCTGTACACATGTGTATGCAGAGTTGTTGATTCACAAGTTGCTTTTTGTATTAAAAAAATAAACCTGCTTGGTTTTTAGAAGACTGTCACACTACATGAGCATGAGCTACATGGAAAACAGCATCCATCCTATAGACCTAGTCATCTAGGCTAGATATGCACACAAGTACTCTTCATGCTGTATAATACACCATATATTCAATTCCCTGACTGATCATGATTTATTGTACTTGCCTAGAGAGGGTCATATTGTGTGAATAGAGTTATTGGGTTGTTCAGAGTATTTAATGAAGTGTGTTGTTGTGAAGAGTCTCATATTGTCAATATACTAGTACTAATCTCTAATGTACACAATCAAATGACACTGATTGTCAATGTGTTAAGAGTACAGATAATGGAGTGTTCAAAGGGAGACATCAGTAATTGAATGAAAAAAATATAAATATGGGTTGAAATAAAAGGAAAATTCACAAAACTAGCTGTTTAATTACAATTAAAAACCAGACAGGGAAGGGGTATTAAGCTCTGATATATTCATGTACATGTAATGGGTTGGATCCCATCAGGTCTCTCCCCAACAAATACATGCAATTATGATAAATGTAGAAATCAAGTAAAATAAGAAATTTATAATGATAAAAAAATTAAGGGAGGCGCGATGGGGAATTTGTATTCCGGTGACCCGGGTTCGATTCCCATTTGGTGCGCTAGTGCCCTTTGGTAAGGCATTAATCCTCAGTACCAGGTCCTTCGGAGAGGACCTTAAGCCGTCGGTCCTCTGGTTGCTTGCTTACAAGCATTCTTGTTTTCTTAGCAATCAGGTAAAAAATCACCACCAACCACCACCAATAAGAAATTAAAAGTTAATATAAGTATAAAAAAAAAAAATTATGATTATAATAATGAGATATGTAAATAGGCTTTTTGTTCCAGTTTATGGTGCATATCATTCAGCTGTGAATATTGGTACCTGCAGTTTGCAGTAAATTTGAGATAATTATTCTGAATATATATCAATTCAATTCTGAGTATAGCGCTGCATTATCACAACAGACTGTCATCATCACAGATCACTTTACTTTCATATTACATCTACCTCTATTATCAGCAAATTGTATTGAATTCCGTATGAAAGCTGAATACTGTCTTTGAATTATTTATTTATTTTTTTTTAGGATCCGTCCTCAGCTAGCAAGAGAGAAGATAGATGCTTGTCGTGTGTGTACAGCAGTCAGTCCAGATCAACCACAGGTTATTCTTGGACCTGATCGTATGTTTACATATGATCATGTATTTGATATGGACAGTCAACAAGATTCCATCTATCAAAGAACGGTACATGATCTCATCGAAGGGTAAGTCCCATATTTTTCTGTCAGTTCAGTCCCACATATGTTCTTGATGTAAATTGGGTCCCACATGTTGTCCTTTCAATTAACTGGAAGGACCAGGAAAAACATATTTATTTTTTTCAATTTTGATTTTTTTTCATTGTTGGATATTTTTGAGAACCTCGCAAACTATGATCCATTGTGTATTTGTGTTATTACCGCTTTTTTAACTGTTACCCAATATTAAAATTTTAAAACCCAAATTTCAAAAAAATTACATCCGGTATTAAGATTAGTTTTTGGTAAATATAAAATTAAAGCACTGATCCCTCTAAACAATATCAATATTATTCATCTAAAAATTACATATTTTGTGGATAAACGTTTCCTTTGCCCCCCAGGTTCTATAAGGGCTTCACTGGTAAAACAGTTGTATATTGGTGTGGGCTGGGTTTGAGTTTATTAATAACATTATTTGTCTTTTCCCCCAGGTGTTTCGAGGGCTACAATGCAACTGTCTTTGCTTACGGCCAGACAGGAGCTGGTAAAACGTATAGTATGGGGACTGGGTTTGAGCCTGGACTTACTGAAGATCAGAAAGGAATCATACCCCGAGCTGTAAGGCATCTATTCACAGGAATTGAAGAAAGGCAAAGAAACGCTGCTGATAAAAGTGAACCTCCTCCTGAGTTTAAGATCTATGCAGAATTCATGGAGGTAAACAAGGGGACTTTCTCACTTTAAGTTGTGATCAATTGAGTGAACCTCCTGGCCCGTATTCAGGTTTACCTTAAAACTTAGGTTTAAAGTTGTGGTTAAAGTATGGGAAGCCAAAGTATCAAAATTTTTTATTAAGTTGGACGTTTCTTATGTTTACTGTGCTCTTTCCTGATTCATGGATGGTGAAGACAATCATCTATTTATACATCCTAGACAACTATGAATGATTTGAGAGCTAAATGAGCTGAAATATGATATCTCTACTGTAAGTGATTTATGTAACAATTGGCTATCCGTACTTAAACCACAACTTTAAACCCGAGTTTAAGCTAAACCTGCTATCAGAATACGGGCCCCGAGTTTAAGATCTATGCAGAATTCATGGAGGAACAAGGGGACTTTGTGATCAATTGATTAAAATAAAAATGAAATTGAGACTGATAATATTCTTGAATAGCTAAGATGTACACACTTCATTTCATTTGTCACATGTATTTATTATGATTGGTGGGGGTTTCATAAAGTGTTAACTGTGATATTATAATTTGTTCCAGTAGAATTTTATTCATTTTAGAGCTACCAATTACTTATGAAAGAATATAGACATTCCTTTACATCATGATAAGATTTTAATACTCAACACAAAAACATTCAACTCACACTCTACTGTTTATGAAGCACCTTTGTTTGTTTACTGATGTAAATTCTTCTCGTTCATCTAGTCTTATTCAGTATGAAGAAAAAAAAAACAACTGAAAAATTACAACTGTCTGTGAAGTTTGGCAAATCACCAATTGTTTTTTTTTTTTTTTGGGGGGGGGCGAATAACATTCCCGTTGAAGGAGAGGGCCTTATAATGTTTGAGATTCAGATGATATTATATATTGTGCACACTGAACTACATGTCCAGTTTCTTCTTGTTTTCTGTTTTATTAAGTTAATCTTATTTTGACTTTCTTTGTTCTCATTTAGTTATACAATGAAGAGATCCTAGACCTGTTTGATTCTGCAAGGGATATGGAATCTAGTAGGGTAAGAAAACATTTATTGATGCTCTTCAACCAGGAGACCGTTTCATAAAGCTGCTCGTAAAGAGCAACTTATAGAACGACTGGTGAACCTTATGCGCTTTACCATCGCCAATGAATATAGCCTACCATTTACCACAAGAAAGGATAACCAATTCTTAAAATCGCTCTTAAGTTACGAACAGCTTTATGAAACACCCATCCGGGCTGTTCTTTCTCTAAATGCCATTTTAAACCTTTTCTTACAATCCTCCCTGGATTACTTTCACACTTCAATTCCCTGGCTTTCCCCTTCTTTTTATTTGCATGGTCAGATAGTCTATAGGTGTGGTAAGATTACTTAAAGTATAGTATATTTTGTGAGAACAAAATGGACTATACTTTAACCGTGGACTGTAAGTGGGACTAACTTGCCATTTAGCCCCACATAAGGAAAATTCACTGTGTGTTCGAAGTTCCTTTTAGCCCAATCCTAGAGAGTTCTCACGCGTCCAGACAACATTGATCATTTTATACTGTGTTACTCACTTTCTAGCAAGCTGATTAAATATTTTTTGTGTTTTTCTTATTTCAATGGCAAAATGAATGATAATGAGAAAAGTAGATTTTTTTTTGTTACAAATGTATTTTAATGTCACTACTCTTTTTTTTGTATTTGTGTGGAGAGTAAGAAATGTATTTTAATGTGACTATTGTCTGTTTGTATTTGTGTATAGAGTAAGAAATCTCACATCAAGATTCATGAAGATGCTGGGGGTGGGATCTATGTGGTTGGCGTGACAACACGGACTGTGACATCAGAACAGGAGGTAAACTGCTGCTGAGCATACTGTGCCAAGTTTCAGACAATAATAGGATATTGTGCAATTTCCCAACATTTTTTCAGCTCCATTTCCTTTTATTGAACCTATAGTGCTGAGAAATATGGCGCATGAATATATCAATCCTAGTCAGAATGCAATTCTTATATCCCAATTAATTGAAGATCTACTCATAATGCTCAGTTATTTTCTTCTTAACTTTTCTTTTTATGAAATTAGTTTTATTTACATTTGTTTGACTATATTGAATAATGATTTAATTATTTTCTTGGGTTCCATCACAATAAAAGATAGTGTTAAGCCTTGACTGCCATATCATTATATACTTACATTAGTCCATGTATTTACTTGATTTGGCAGAACATACTTGTAGTCAATTTGATAATATGAAGTTCTAGGTGTTTTATCAATAAAATACTAAATAACAATAATAATAGGCATTTATATAGCGCCATCTATCCTATTCTGAGGTTTGTTATAATTAGCTTGAGATGGTTTTAGCTTGAGCTTCCTTTCAGCGTTCAGTGCATCCAAGGAATTAATCCTGCCTGGTACCCATTCACCTTACCTGGGTTGAGTGCAGCACAATGTGGATAAATTACTCGCTGAAGAAAAACACGCCATAGCTAGGATTCTAACCCACATCCCTCTGATTGATTGTGGTTAACAATTTTATCTTGTAATCTTATTTTTATTTTGCCAGACATTGCAAGCTTTACAAGGCGGGGCATTATCAAGGACAACAGCCAGTACAAAGATGAATTCACAGAGTTCTCGATCTCATGCAATCTTTACATTACATATTAAACAACAGAGGCTTATTAAAGTGGTAAGAAAAAAAAAACATTGTCACAAATGCTTTTTAACTGAAAAGTTAAACTAGAAATGTGTTGCCTTGGTAATGACATATGGCAATAAGTCTAAGACAAATCTTGAGTGCACTACTTCCTCAGTTTTTGTCCAATGCATGTTATACTTGGTTCACACAGTGGCCATAGAGTGAAGAGTCCAAGGCACAAAAATGAGTCAGAAAGTAACATTTCTATTTCAATGTATTATTAGTTGGTTATATATATCTGTTTTCAAATTTTGAATGTAAAGTGGTATGCTACAAACTTGATGTGTTTTATATTTGATTTGTTCTATTTATAGACAGCTGAAATAGAAGGTGAAGATGAGAAAGAAACAGAGAAGACTGAGGGCGATGGAATGAATGAGTTTGAAATGCTTACGGCTAAATTCCATTTTGTTGATCTGGCTGGCTCCGAGAGATTGAAGAGAACAGGTGCAACAGGGGATAGAGCGAAAGAAGGAATATCAATTAATTGTGGATTGGTGAGTTCATTTTAGATATTATGTAAGAGCTAAAGAAGGAATATCAATTAATTGTGGATTGGTGAGTTCATTTTAGATATTATGTAAGAGCGAAAGAAGGAATATCAATAAATTGTGGATTGGTGAGTTCATTTTAGATATTATGTAAGAGCGAAAGAAGGAATATCAATTAATTGTGGATTGGTGAGTTCATTTTAGATATTATGTAAGAGCTAAAGAAGGAATATCAATCAATTGTGGATTGGTGAGTACATTTTAGATATTATGTAAGAGCTAAAGAAGGAATATCAATGAATTGTGGATTGGTGAGTTCATTTTAGATATTATGTAAGAGCGAAAGAAGGAATATCAATTAATTGTGGATTGGTGAGTTCATTTTAGATATTATGTAAGAGTGAAAGAAGGAATATCAATTAATTGTGGATTGGTGAGTTCATTTTAGATATTATGTAAGAGCTAAAGAAGGAATATCAATCAATTGTGGATTGGTGAGTTCATTTTAGATATTAAGTAAGAGCTAAAGAAGGAATATCAATCAATTGTGGATTGGTGAGTTCATTTTAGATATTAAGTAAGAGCTAAAGAAGGAATATCAATCAATTGTGGATTGGTAAGTTCATTTTAGATATTATGTAAGAGCTAAAGAAGGAATATCAATCAATTGTGGATTGGTGAGTTTATTTTAGATATTAAATAAGAGCTAAAGAAGGAATATCAATCAATTGTGGATTGGTGAGTTCATTTTAGATATTATGTAAGAGCTAAAGAAGGAATATCAATCAATCGTGGATTGGTGAGTTTATTTTAGATATTATGTAAGAGCTAAAGAAGGAATATCAATCAATTGTGGATTGGTGAGTTTATTTTAGATATTATGTAAGAGCTAAAGAATGAATATCAATCAATTGTGGATTGGTGAGTTCATTTTAGATATTAAGTAAGAGCTAAAGAAGGAATATCTATCAATTGTGGATTGGTGAGTTCATTTTAGATATTAAGTAAGAGCTAAAGAAGGAATATCAATCAATTGTGGATTGGTGAGTTCATTTTAGATATTATGTAAGAGCTAAAGAAGGAATATCAATCAATTGTGGATTGGTGAGTACATTTTAGATATTAAGTAAGAGCTAAAGAAGGAATATCTATCAATTGTGGATTGGTGAGTTTATTTTAGATATTATGTAAGAGCTAAAGAATGAATATCAATCAATTGTGGATTGGTGAGTTCATTTTAGATATTAAGTAAGAGCTAAAGAAGGAATATCAATCAATTGTGGATTGATGAGTTCATTTTAGATATTAAGTAAGAGCTAAAGAAGGAATATCAATCAATTGTGGATTGATGAGTTCATTTTAGATATTATGTAAGAGCTAAGAAAGGAATATCAATATTGGATTGGTATTTTTTAGATAAAGATTTCATTTAAAGCTAAAGAATGAACCTCAAACATTGCATTGATAGGTAGAACTAAGGTTATATATGAGGTAGAAGTAAGGAAACATGCATTCTCCCTTCCCTTGTACTAACTGGTAAGCTGAGTGTATACACGTGCAGAAAATATTTTTTGTTAAATGACCCCATTAATGTTTTATCACCCTTAAAATAACTCTCCCTGTTTATATTACACAATAGTCAGATCAAACATATGAAAATTATGAATTCAGTTCATTCAGTTGTCAGACCTTCTTTTTTTTTCGTATAGGGTTCAAATCTGTGATTATGGGTCATATAATCAAACTATATGATGATATGATAGCCCACAATAGATAACAGTGGTGGTCTTGTAATTGAACTGATTTTTAGAACATGTTCATGTCCTTGGGCACACTTTATGATACAAATATTTCAATCCATATGATCAATTTACATCTTGACATTGTAAATTTTGTTGTAGAAAGCTTTGTAGTTTTTCTCAATTGATATAAAATATATATATTAAATAGTTTTGCTGCCTAATTTAATGTGAATTATTGAAAAATCTGTCATCTTCTTCTTGATCTAAATCAGAAAACAAGTATTTGTACTATGCAGCTTGATTTAGTTTGGTAAATACTTGTGAATAGAGCACTAATTAATGTATGTTTTATTTGCAGCTTGCTCTAGGTAATGTGATCAGTGCTCTTGGTGATCCATTAAAGAAGTCATCTCATGTTCCATATAGGGATTCTAAATTGACCAGATTACTTCAAGATTCTCTAGGTGGTAACAGGTAAGAAAATGATTCATTGCTCCTGTGGGGTGATTCATCATCAAGTTCTTTAATTTCAACATTTTAATCCAGTTTGATATTTTTCATAATCTAATTGTTATTGGATATTCAATTGCCTTTATGAAAACAGAGAACAATTTGGTTATCTCATTTAGTGTAAGAACTCATTAGTCATTTATGAGGTCAAGACTTGTTTACCGGGTATATGCATTTAGTTTCAAGTAAAAAAAGGGGGGGGAGCAAAATCTCATATACATACCACTAGATATGATAATAATAGTAGCTGGATTTATACAGTGCTTTTTGGCTGAGGATACAAAGTGTTGCTATTATTACCCCGTCTAGCTCGAGCGACCATCACTGTTTATAGGTATGTCTATGTTATCTCCCAGTGATGATGACTTGTATTTTTCATTCTACATAAATGTAGACATTTAATATACCAGCTGATAATGATTCATTTCGTAAGAGAGTCCTGAGATCTATTGTATATTTAACATGATATTGATGATGTGTGTTTGTTTCTTAGCCGTACATTGATGATATTGATGTGTGTTTGTTTCTTAGCTGTACATTGATGTGTGTTTGTTTCTTAGCTGTACATTGATGATATTAATGATGTGTGTTTGTTTCTTAGCCGTACATTGATGATATTGATGTGTGTTTGTTTCTTAGCTGTACATTGATGATATTGATGTGTGTTTGTTTCTTAGCCATACATTAATGATATTGATGATGTGTGTTTGTTTCTTAGCCGTACATTGATGATAGCCTGTGTGAGTCCATCTGATCCTGACTTCATGGAGACCTTGAACACGTTGCGATACGCCAACAGAGCAAGAAATATCAAGAATGCAGTCATTGCTAACCAAGACAAGACAAGCCGTCAGTTAGCTCTACTCAGAACAGAGATAAAACGACTACAAGATGAACTCAATGAATACAAACAGGTAACACTGTAGAGTGTGCATTTCTTTCTCATTGTATCCAGTAATCTTCATTGTAATTTATATTTTTTTTGTTTAAACTTGTGTAATGTATTGTGTAGTTCATGTAGAATTATTTTATTGCAAGCCACACTTACACAAACGAATGAGAGTTGTATGAGTTATATTGTGCATGGCGGTTCTATTGAAAGGTCATTGAACTCATAATAGATATTGTTCAACGCTAACTATGAGGTTTTCTTGTGTAAATGGGTCACATACATGTAGCTGGTCGTCAGATGCTTTGTGATAAGTTTATCATACAGAAGAAGTATCCTTTCAAACAACAAGGAGCACAAATAAGATGATAATTAGGGTGCTATATGCACGTACAACCTTCTACCAGAAATCATTTTTTGTCACAGGCTCATTGCTTTAGAATGAATTACCCGAACACCTCCGATTCATAGAAGACATTAAACAGTTTAAACGGGAAGTGGCTAAATGGGAAAAAACATTTGATATGTAATAGGGACTAATGGTGGAATCTATTCTTTCTCCTCACTTTGTACATATCTTATCTCTTTTCATGTGTATATACAATTTTTGTTTACTTTTAGGTAACATTTGTGCAGTATCATATTTCATTTATTTTGTTATTTTCCATAGTTAACTATGATTATCATCTATATACAACGTTTTAGCCATACATTAAGAATGCGTATTTGGTCTGCATCAAATGGTTGTGTAGTATTAGAGCGTATCCCTAGAATGACCAAAATTCAGAAGAGTATCCCATAGGCTCCTGTACAAAATTTGTTATTGAGAGCATATTCAACAGTATAGTGCGCATGCGCGAACGTGTGAAATATACAACGTGTACAACAATGAAAGCAATGCGATGCGCAACATAGAACACAATTATGCTCGATGACCTCATAATGAACTACATGCAAGTTGCATGTCAACAACCAAATTTTTGTCTTAAGAATTGATGATACCATTTTTTTGATAAGTGATTATGACTTGTTTAATCAAATTCTCCCAGTTTTTTATTGCCAGGGGTGGGATAGATGATAATAATTATATTGGATGGCTTTCTTTCATGGAATACCAGAAATATTCCACTTATTAAGGCCAATATTCCACTCATCTGCGATTCGTGGAACATTTGCCCAAAACTCTTGGAATACTTCTGGTATTCCATTTTGCACCATCCTATTTTGTTATTTGATATTTAATATTTGCATTTATTCTATATTCTTTGTTTATATTTGAATATGTTACCATGTTTGATATTAATGTTCGTTTACGAAGGGCTCCAACGAAAACCAGCTTGATGTTGACTGGGCTACCCTTCTTTTAAATATTTCAAATAAATAGTAAACATATATCTTAAATTGATTTTATTAGGGTAAGAGGTCAGTGAACTCAGATGGAGTTGAGGAGATCAATGATCTATTTCATGAGAACACAATGCTTCAGATGGAGAATAGTAATCTACGTCAACGAATTAAAGCTTTACAAGAAACCATTGATGGTCTGACGGCTAGGATTGCTTTATTGGTTGCAGAACAAGCTAGATATGGCATGTCTGCTTCAACAGGTCAGTTACATTAACCCTTCAAAGTTTTTATTCCTTCAAATTCTTCAAAGAATTTATTCCTTCAAATTCCAGCGTGCTGTAAAAAGGCTGCGGGGCTTAAGCCAGGGTAATATCCAAGTTCTTTTGAAGCGCATAGGGACGTTATATACACACTATACAAGAATTGCGTTATTATTATTCCTTTTATGTATTAAAGATAAAAAACAAATCAGCCATATTTTTTTGTATATGAGTGTAAGAGTAATATAGATTTTCTCACTGATTAATTAACAATAAAAAAGAAATGCCCCAAACATGTCTGAATTAAAAAAAAAAGTTGAGCAGAAACATTCAAGCCACACAATTTAAGACTCTTCATTTTCAAATGTTGGCAGGCCTGCAATTTCTATTGCATGGAATATCATTTCTAAATCTCAATCTCCTCTCTTGTTCGCATGTCATAAAAAATTATATTTCTCTTTAAGATCTACTTTACACTTTCGCAATCATGTCTTTTCACCTCAAATCTAACAATAAGCAGCTCAGAATTGATTTTGCGACGGTTTTTGTCTCACCTGCATAGCAGAGTGAGACTATAGGCACCGATTTCCGACGGCGGCGTCAACATCAAATCTTAACCTGAGGTTAAGATTTTGAAATGACATCATAACTTAGAAAGTATATGGACCTAGTTCATGAAACTTGGCCATAAGGTTAATCAAGTATTACTGAACATCCTATTAGAGTTTTATGTCACATGACCAAGGTCAAAGGTCATTTAGGGTCAATGAACTTAGACCATGTTGGAGGAATCAACATCGAAATCTTAACCTGAGGTTAAGTTTTTGAAATGTCATCATAACTTAGAAAATATATGGACCTAGTTCATGAAACTTGGACATAAGTTTAATCAATTATCACTGAACATCCTGCGTGAGTTTTATGTCACATGACCAAGGTCAAAGGTCATTTAGGGTCAATGAACTTTGGCCGAATTGGGGGTATCTGTTGAATTCCCATCATAACTTTGAAAGTTTATGGATCTAATTCATGAAACATGGACATAATAGTAATCAAGCATCACTGAACATTTTGTGCAAGTTTCAGGTCTCATGATTAAGGTCAAAGGTCATTTAGGGTCAATGAACTTTGGCCGATTTGGGGGTATCTGTTGAATTACCATCATAACTTTGAAAGTTTATTGGTCTAGTTCGTTAAACTTGGACATCAGAGTAATCAAGTATCACTGAACATCCTGTGTGCATTTCAGGTCACATGACCAAGGTCAAAGGTCATTTAGGGTCAATGAACTTTGGCCGAATTGGGTGTATCTGTTGAATTACCATCATAACTTTGAAAGTTTATGGATCTGATTCATGAATCTTGGACATGAGAGTAATCAATTATCACTGAACATCCTGTGCGAGTTTCAAGTCACATGATCAAGGTCAAAGGTCATGTAAGGCCAATGAACTTTGGCCATGTTGGGTTTTTTTGTTGAATAACTATCATATCTCTGTAAGTTTATTGGTCTAGTTCATAAAAAGTGGACATAAGAGTAACCATGTATCATTGAACATCTTGTGCGAGTTAGAGTAGTTTTCAAAGTCAGCACTGCTGCTATATTGAACCGCGTGATGCAGGTGAGACGGCCAGAGGCATTCCACTTGTATAGTTTAACAAGCAGATTTTAAACTTCAAAATGATATATACTTTGTTAAAATTAATCTACATTCAACCCACGTAAGAACTTGATTTAATGAAGAAGAATTTTAATTCATTGGATTCTGTTTGAACTGACTACTATATCTACATGTAGCATTTTTGTTTGAGCTGCTAGCAGTTGAGAAAAAAAATTGATTTCAAGGAAACTTTTTTTTTGTTAACATTTTACTGGTAAATACTTTATACTTTATCAAATAACGTGAACTTTGAATGATTGTATTTTTTAAAGACAAATCTGCTTTTCTCTGTTAATTACAAAGAACCGATACTTGTCAATTCATTTTTGTTTTTGAGATGAAATGTCACAATTGTTTCTGCTATTATGATCGATATTATTAAACTATGTTTTTTGTTTTGATGATTTCACACCCAATGTACCTTCTGTGATTATTTCCTTTTATCTCTTTCTCTCTCATTCTGTTTCCATACTGAATTGTATTCTTTTGTCTTGTGGGTTGGTCCTTTTCAGATCGGTCTCGTTACACCATGTCTACAGACTTAGGTGAATGTTTCTCTCTGCATGTTCCTTTCTTTCTATAGCTAGCATTCTTAGACTCAAATTTGTAATGTATCTCTGCATGTTTCTTCCTTTGCCTATGTTGCTGACAGTCTTAGATTATCTTTTTTCTGTATCTCTGCTTGTTTATTTCTTTACCGAGCTTGCATTCTTAACACTTACTTAAAGGAGAATGAAACCATTGGAACAAGATAGCATGTGTGAAAACAGAAAAATCAAAGAAACATATCAACCAAAGTTTGAGAAAAATCGGACAAATAATGAGAAAGTTATGAGCATTTGAATATTGCTATCACTAGTGCTATGGAGATAGCAAATTGGCAATGCGACAAAGATGTGTGATGTCACTTGTGAACAACTCTCCCCATTACTTAAGTGTATATTTCACTTGAATTGCCTCTTTTATCACATCTATCCATAGATCATGTGTTCTTTCTACATGAGGGTATGTAATACATATTTTTTTGAATACATCATGGATAGAGAGTTTGTATCATCATAAGAAAAAGCAAAAAGAGACATTTTGAGGGTATTTTATAGTCCACCAAAGGGAAAGTTGTTCATCAGTGACATCACACATCCTTGTCGCATTGCCAATGGGAGGATCTCCATAGCATTAGTGATTGCAATATTCAAATGCTCATAACTTTCTCATTATTTGTCCGATTTTCTCAAACTTTCTTTATTCTTATTTTTTTATTTTTCTGTTTTTACACAAGCCTATTTGTTCCAAAGGTTTCATTCCCCTTTAATATATCTCTGCATGTTTCTTTCTTTAATTACATAGCTGGCATAACATGATTGACGATAAACATGGGGGTGAATTCAGCCATCCTGTTTACAAATGGGTGCAAAACCTGATATAAAACTCTTTTCAACTGGGCAAATCATCTTAATGCTGCGTCAAAGCCAAGTTGGTATATTACATAGGAAACGTTTTTCGTCTAAGTTAATCGGTCAAACTCAAATTGGCTGCTCTTATAGATGACAGAACCTTCCAATCATGAGTCTAATGTTATAATCCCTAGATTACATGACTTATGACTAGACTATTTTTTTTATGTTTGATTGTAGGTGGTACAGATGGAGATGATGAAACAATGTTAATGATGACAGGATACATCAAAGAGGTAGAAGAATTGAGGTAAGATTTATTCATTTTTAACAAAGAAATGTTTCTATTCTATTTCCATTTGTATTTCAATATTTTTATTATCAATATTTTTTCCTTCATGTGGGCAATTCAATCATTACAGGCATGCCAAATTAAGATAGTTTAAAACACCAATTTATTAAAATTTACAGTATTAAAGAAGTTATTGCTATTATTATGATCGTCTCCTGCACAAGCGTATTTTCTGTGCAATTTTTGTTCACTATGTCTGATGAACTTAAAAAGCTTTGCGGACCGGAATCGGTAGACTTGCTTCGCCGGGGTAATATAGGATCGCCTTGAGCACCTAGCAAGGTGGATACGTGAGCTGTATAAATCCTATATTATTATTATTATTAACTCAGCAAGACTGTCTAATACTGTGTGTTGCTTTGAGACTGCAATGTATGTTAATTCATCTAGTTTGTTTCCATTACTGTTTCCAAGCTTATTTCACTTTTCATATTGATTTAAAGTTCCTGTATGTAGCTCATGCTGTTTACTTGTGTAATAAAGTGATTTCCTGTAGCTTGAAGTTAAGAACAGCAAGAGGGATAACATAAGTAGCAAGTTTTATGCTGATTCCTTCTCAATATGTGAGAAGCGATTGAGAATACAGTGTGTAAGCAGATGTGAATGGATTAGCTCCCCATCGGTACGAACAGACCGGAAGTTGTTTGGTCACACATCACTGAAGAAAAAGTAGAATTTCTAGTTCAGTGCATAAAGTGAATGGTTAATTCATCCTGCACTACATCCAGGTTATTTTCTATGGGGAGAATTCAGTCAGAGAGAGGAGGAGCATGTGACACAGGTACCAATTTCATTTGTCTAAAAAGACAAAGAAGAAATGTTAAGTACATCAGAAAATAATGTGATTAACAATCAAGAGTTGCCATGAATGTTAGAATGACTTCTTTGCTAGTCTTGATGTCTGACATTAATTGATAAGAGGGAGGGAGGACTTGTACATATGCCCTTGGTTTTGTTTTCATAGCTATACCATTTAACTAGTTTTTCATTCATTTAATGATACCACTGTATCTATTTCTTGACAGGGCCAAGTTGGTTGAGAGTGAGAGTATGAACTCTGCTTTAAGAAGGAAGAATGTTGATTCACCAGTCAGGGTTAATTCTAGAGGATCAGTAATGAGTCCTTCTCATGTATCACTTAGACCAAGCTCTGCCATCTTTACTGCACCAATGTGAGTATGTCATTATAGGAGGATCAATACATGTTCGAGGAGTACTTCATTGGGTGAAACAACATTTGCTCCTGCGGCAATTGCTCCGGGCTTAATTTTGTGTAAGACGTGGGGTTAGGGTTGCAATAGGGTTTTATGTTATGTTTAGGGTAGGGTATAGTGTTAAACTCAAGTTTGAAGTTAGTCATTTGATTAGTGTGTGGAATTTAGAGCAGAGCAATTGTCTCTGGAACCTATTATTGCCTTGGAATTATTCAGTGGAAGAGAAATAAAGAAGAAAGAAAGGAAGGAAGAAAGAAAGAAAGAAAGAAAGAAAGAGAGAAAGAAAGAAAGAGAGAGAATGGCAGAAAAGGACATACATGCCAGGGAGGGGGGAGGGAGGGAGAAGGAAACTGGTAACTACCATGGATAAGTCTTCCATTATCATCTACTGGTTTAGGCATGTATTGTATATTACAAGAAACCTTTGTGCTTCATGGTGCTGATCTTCATTACTGTAGAAGGCAGTAAAATAGGTTGAGGTAAGCTGGGCTATCAGATAGTAAAAGGCCTTGCGATTGAGTAATTTCATAGTTTAAGGAATAACTCTGGATCAATCAAAATATATTAGAAATATGAGTAATAGAAGTTATTTTTAATCTTCCCTACAGATTTGAGAATGAATTTCATGGTGATGATGATGTGAGAGTTTCTTCTGTTCTCTCTGATGCTAAGAAACAAATAGAAGTTGATCAAGAAAAGATAAGACAAGTTGAAAAGAGGAGACATTCACATGGGTAAGTTAATTAGGTTTATTCCTAATCTAGTATTGATTTGATTTATTGTCCAATAAATGAAACTCTGTTCTTACTGGTGATTAATGAATTTAGGTTTACAAATTACCCTCTCAGTCCCGCTTAAATATAGACAATTCTATTCTTTACTATTGAATTGTGTTCAATCTTGCAGATTGTGGTTAGGCAAGTAAAAGGGCATTATGATACTATCGATTGCAAAAATGATACCAGTTTAAATTTCACATTCTACAGCATATATTTGTAGGCTGTTTTTCGGGATGGAATAAGGGCATGTTTGATATTGCCGTTCCTGTAACCAAATTTGGAGTTTGGGGCAATTTGCCCTTCATTATCAAATTTCTACAAAATCCTGAATTTTTGTTTGGTGATTTTGGAGACATCACTTGAAAGTGCTTTCAATACTCTCCTAGAAAATATATAAAAAAACCTAAAAAATTATTTTTCAATAATATTGGCCATATTGCTCTTTTACTTGCCAACCGATGAGATACGATTGTTTCATTTTCATTTCCACCGAAGCATAAGCTATAAACCTTTGTTGATTATGACCTGATTGTTCAAATTTTCGTAGTTGAAATAATAATAATAATACATAAGATTTATATAGCGCACTTTCCATCTTGATTAGATGCTCAAGGCGCTTCAGAGCAGAACAACAAAAACTATTTACACATGTCTGAACAATAAGTCAATGTCTATCAAAAAACGCTTTTATACAGGTAAGTTTTCAGGTTGCCCTTGAAGGTGGTCGCTGAAGTCTGGGTTTTCAAACTGTGTTGGAGAGAATTCCACAGGCTAGGTCCTGCATGAGCAATTTCTTATCAACTGGATTTTGTAAGAGATTAGATGATGAGGATCGTAAATTTCTTGAGGGTTGGTAATGATGCATCAAAGACTTATTGTAACTGGGGGAAGTTCCATTGACTGTATGAAAAATCAAAAGAAGGATTTTAAAGACTATGCGTTCCTTCAGGGGCAACCAGTGAAGAGTTTTTAATATAGGGGTGAAATCATATCCTTTTATTGATTGAACTTTATTTGGTGACAGGGGTAGTGAAAAAGACATGGAGTCATGTGAAGAGATTACAGACGAAAGCCATGAATCAGTTCAGGATCATGAGATGGAAGGAACAAAAGATGAAGATGAAGAAAAAGAAGAAGAGGATTCAGATGATGAAGATGACGATGAGAAAGATAGTAGTAGTAGTAGTGATTCAGAATCAGATGAAGAAGGTTAGTATTACAAAACCCATTGAACCAGGTGGGTATTTCATAAAACTGTTTGTTAGATACAAAGGACTTAAGGCACAACTGGTAACCCTTTCTCATGCCAAGTGATATATCTCTTTGTAATTGAGTTAGGACCTAAGATCATGTTCCAGTTGTGCGTAAAGTTGTGCGTAACTTTACGTACATGAAACACTCACTAGGAGTGGAAGTATGTCTTCATGTGAAACAAATCCAAGAAAAACTAAGCTTTTTCAAAGTTGATATCAATGAAGAGCAGAGAAATTTTCATTATTGCCAGTTCTTCATAATAATAATGGCATGTTTACTCAGGGCAGCCACTTCAGTTCCAAAAATTGTTCTCCCAGAAGGCCCTGTTATTATTATTACCCCGGCCTTAGCTGGACTACCTAGACCCTCAAGCATTCAAGGAGTTTTTTGAGTGCAGTACAATGTGGGTAAATTTCTTGTTGGAGGAAAACATATGTCTTGGAATCAAACCTGTGTCCCTCATATTGAAAGATGAGTGTAAAAACCACTAGACCATTGCTTTGATACACACAACTAGTATGTCTAAAGCATCTTACAAATATCCAGATTGTTATAACCACTTTCTTTTGTTTATCTTTTCTTACCAGAGAATGCACAACTACAGGAGAATCTTGCCGAGATTGCGTGTGAAATCACCATCAAACAAAGACTAATAGAAGAACTGGAGTTAAGTCAAAAGAGACTTCACACTATGAAGATGCAATATGAAGAGAAACTAGGCTCTTTACTTAATAAGATCAAAGAAACAGAAAGTGAAAGAGATAAAGTCTTGGAAAACCTGGGTGAGTTCTCATAGAACAAGGTGGTCTCTTCACTTAAAGCAATATCTTTCTTTCAGTTAATAATGTAAACAAATGGCATTCTTGGATACAGATTGAGAAATATGATTGTTAGTTATTTCATTGAATGACATGTGTAAACAGAGAGAGAGAGAGAGAGAGAAGAGAGAGTGATTTTTAGAACGAAGGTTGCAAGACATCCATCAAGTTTATGTACTAGGGACAGTATTATTTACTGACCAAGACTTTTAACACTTACAAGATGTAGAGAACAAATAGACAGAGACATATCAGAGAACTGTAAACAAAAGATAGATAGCATTTATAAAATGTACCATGATTTCTAATTTTCATTTCTATTTATACTGCTGAAACCCACTGCGTACCTCCCATGTATGTCTAAATTTCAAGTTATTTAGCTTTATTATTGTTTATATTTGACCTTTGACCTTAGGATCAATGGCTGAATCAAGGACAAAAGACAAAGCTGAAAAGATCCGCAAGGAATATGAGATAAAACTGAAGAAACTTTCAGAGGAGAAAGATAGACTCACTAAGGCTCAGAAGGAACATAACAAGATTTTAAAGAGCAAGTCACAGTTTGAAAGGCAGATGAGAGGACTCAAAGATGAGGTCTCTAAAATGAAAGAAACAAAGGTAAGGGATTCCACAAGGTTATATATTAGGGACAGTATTGTTTTACCAGCCAAGGCATGGTAGGAATATAAAATACATGAAACTCACATGTTACATGTTTTAGCGAGACGGAAAGCACCTAAAACCTAAAATATCATCAAGACTGATCAAACCTATTACAATGACCTATCAGTCGGTTTAAAGTCAATTTTATGTGCATGATTATATCATTGCACAGGAGAGTCAAGTATAGGATCTAGTTTAAAAACAAAATTTAAGAGTGTTAATCAACCATGATCTTTGTCTTTTAATAGGTGAAGCTGATGAAACAAATCCGAGAAGAACAACAGAAGAGTCGTAATAAAGATCAGCTATCAAGCAGAGAGATACAAAGATTAAAGAAAGAATCTAGGAAGAAAGAAACGCAGATTAAAACATTGGAAGCTTCAGCTAAACAGAGGGAACTTGTGCTTAAGAGAAAACATGAACAGGTGAGTCAGACAGAGAGAGAAAGAAAGAAACTTGTATCAATCATTCACTTCAGAAATAGATACAATATATACATGAAAACTGTAGTAAACATGGAAATGATTGTTATGAGCAATTACATTCTACAAGATATTTAGAAAGACAATCATGAAATATGACTACATGCAAAGAACTGTTCTTTCAGTGCTCTTACATTCAACATACGATGGCTGAAACCATTGGGCTGACAATCTTGTATAGTCCCATACATTCATAGTTGTTTTTGCAGTATACGTAGCCTTTAGAAGAATAAAATCAACTTGTTGCTGATTATATTGTATTTCCTCAAACACTGTTTCTTAGTTACATTATGAAACACCTTTCACAATCAATTTAGTGAGACAATTTCCTCTATTATTTAAAGTTAAACCCAGAAATGAATTGTAATATAAACAACAAAGGCAAAAGGGACTGGTTGTTTCTTGCAAATTGTATTCAGTTGTATTAGTAAAAGTTTAACTTAAACATTTTTAGAATTCAGAAAAAAATAAGATGCTCTGAAATATTTGATAAACAACACCATTAACTTTTCAGACTTCATTGATTAAACCAGTACAGAGTTTAAATGAATACTAGGTCATGGGAATACATGGAATGCTCTATTGACTGCATTGCCTCAATGCATTGGCCTTGGGGAATTCTGGTGCCCAACATCCTATGTCCTTTCTGTGGTGTAATTCTGGTGCCCTACATCCTATGTCCTTTCTGTGGTATAATTCTGGTGCCCTACATCCTATGTCCTTTCTGTGGTGTAATTCTGGTGCCCTACATCCTATGTCCTTTCTTTGGTGTAATTCTGGTGCCCTACATCCTATGTCCTTTCTGTGGTGTAATTCTGGTGCCCTACATCCTATGTCCTTTCTGTGGTGTAATTCTGGTGCCCTACATCCTATGTCCTTTCTGTGGTGTAATTCTGGTGCCCTACATCCTATGTCCTTTCTGTGGTGTAATTCTGGTGCCCTACATCCTATGTCCTTTCTGTGGTGTAATTCTGGTGCCCTACATCCTATGTCCTTTCTGTGGTGTAATTCTGGTGCCCTACATTCTATGTCCTTTCTGTGGTATAATTCTGGTGCCCTACATTCTATGTACTTTCTGTGGTGTAATTCTGGTGCAGTACAACGTTTGTCCTTTCTGTGATGTAATTTAGAAACTTGCTATCAAGGAGAATGGACATGCCCTTATTATTACCCTCTATAATTTCAGCTTGAGATGCTGCGTAAGAATCAGAAACCAATGTCAGACAAGGTCGCTGGAAGAGTCTCTAGACCTGTGAAGAAGCCCTCTACAGTCCAAACAGAGACAGGTACAGGAGGTCAAAGGTCACTTAGCAGGAGAGGAAAGGCGAAGGTTGACACCGGCCGACCTACCAAACATGAGAGGAAAGGAACAAGTGAATACTCATCAAAAACAGCCAAACAGAAATGGAATGTTATGGAGAGAAAGGTATTTATTTCAGTTACCATGTCTATTTTTATGGCTCACTCTCATACCATAATCATACTCATCTGGTTATTCTCACAAATTTCTAGGTATTTGTTATTTGCCCCCTCTTTTTAGTAGATTTTCTGTCTTCCTTCCTTACTTTTTTCCTTTTCCTTTTCTTTATTGCGCCATGAGCATCTTCTTATGATGAATACTGGCACATTACAAATGTTCATATTATTATCATCATTATTTTTGTCTTGACCATCCTTCTCATTCAGACCTACTGTATTAGTTTCCTTGTAATCTTTGGTCTTGCCATACCTCTAATGCCTTCCACTTCTTGATCCTATGCTCTTTTAAAAGGTTCATCATCTTCCCTCCTCAACACATGGTCAATCCATCTCAAAGTACTTCTCTTTAACACTTCCACAACACTTTCTTCCAAGTCAAACCTTCCTCTGACCTTTCTTGTTTTTATCAGATCATGTTAATACTACATATTTTGTATGTTCTCCTGAAGATTCCTTCTCACATTCTATGATAGAGAATAAAGTTACATGTCAAAGAGGTACCATGCTCAATGAGCTCCAGAAGACTGTCAATCTTCTACCCATCTTCTACCCATCACACAAAACTGGCACTGGTCTGACAGTCCCAGACCAGTAAAGATTCCTGTCGGGCCAGTAACTGCTCAGAATTAGCCAGAAAAACTGGAATGACACGACCAGTAAAAATCTATTAAACTGATACGAATATTTTCTCCGCTTTTGGTAAATTATGAAATGGATCTGGCATCTTAAAAAATGTCTCTCTGTTTCATTGGGTATCTACTGGTCCGATGTGAACAGGTTGGGCAGGTGGAAAAAAAGGGGCAGTGTGGAGCCTTGACCTACCCTACCACACTAGGTCCATAGGAAAATGTTGATGCATAGTTGTATATATAAAATATATATTTTGGTTGAATTTATAATGGTCATTCAATCTGTATTGGAAAAAAACAAGAGTGCTTGGAAACATATATGGGGAATTTTGGTCTTGAGCTGCTGCTGTAATATGGCTGTGACATATTATTTGTAAAACTCAAACACAAATTAATTGAAGATCAAATCTAAAAACAGATATCAAAAGAGCATGTGAATTTTTAAATCAAACTATGAATACATATTGCCATTTTAAAGATTTGCTTTATTTCACAAAACAGTAACTAGGGGCCCGTAACACCAAGTTTAGCAATGATCGTAGAATGTATTTTAATAATTGATTTCATTGACTACATTGTACAATCAATCGTGAAACTCAAGCAGGCGATTAATTACTATACTTTGTGTTACGGGACCCAGGTAACCATCCCAATATTGAATCTTTTGGAACAGAAGAAATCTGCTAATAAGTGAAATTCAGCATAAAAGAAGTTAATAATTCTATGTTTTAGATCGAAAATATAAGGTGAGAGTGGGTGTTGTGATAAAGTTTGTGATTCAGAATCACTTTTAAGGATTATGATTAAGGTTAATCTAAGATTTGAAGCTCAGATGTATTTTTTACTGAAAATGTCATGGAAACAACTGTACATGCACAAGAAAGGTGATATGGAAATTGAATTATAAGTTGTGTTTTCTTTGCAGATCACAGATATCATAGCAAGACGGCAAACACTGTCCTTCATGGAACGAGATATGGAAAGGTTTATCCATCATAGACACAAACTAAGCAAGAAGGTTGAGAAGTACCTGACTAAGAGAGATGAAGCTTTGAAGACAGGCAACAATGATCCTAGTATCCTAAAAGATTTAGATGAACAGATAGATGGATTAAATGATAACATAGAGTATGTACAGGAACAGATTACAGAATGTCAGAGTGGGATTATGGAAGTCATGGAGGGAAAGGTAAGATACACAGACAGAAAGGAAAGAGAGAGAGAGAGAGAGGGGGGGGGGGGGGGTGACAGAATGGCTCATGTGATATGATCTTCAGTCCAAATTTGTTATGTGATTTTAGTTTTTCATGACAGTTTGAAGGTTATTTTCTATAAATAAGCACAATTCCATGTCATATGGGGAAAATCCCCTTGGCTACAGTGTAGTTCCAGTCTATTTTTTCTACTGAACATCCAGATATAGTAGGTATTGATTGAATCATGGCAGAACCATGGATGAAGGAATGAATGGATGGATGAATTGATAAATACATGTAGACTGATAGTTATCATGATACATTTACTGAGTTCCCCATTTCATAGAATGGTGAACCGTTGAATGACAATGAAAGACCACGAATTGGCAAGGTCTGAAGTTCAGAGCTCTCCAAGGTCACTGAAATTTGTGGTCTCTGTCGAATGGCTCCAAAAAATTGCCTGAAAGAACTCTGAAATACGAACGGATACTTTGCCTAAAGATGAGACCTTTGATAGTCATTGAATGAATAAATGCTGAAAGACCACTGAAAGACTATATCCTGCAAGTCAGCTGAAAGACTATTTTGAACTATTTCAAAAAGTTTTGGAGCTCATGGAGACCATGAAGACCATTGAAATATTGGTTAGGAATCATGTAAGACCTCAGAGATTATTGAAAGTTCATTAAGAAAGATCATGCAAGTTGAATGGTCTTACAGCAGTTTTACTCATTGTGGAATGGAGGTCATGATTTAACAAGCCGTTACCATTTATCATGTTACACCTTCATATGTAGCAGCTTTTCAATTGCCCAATAATAAAGTTCTGACATTATCATAAAGTTATTTACTCATTGTTCTTGCTTCTTAACAAAGGATGGTTCTTGGGTATGTAAACATTCGTCAACAGATTCATTGTCTTTGTTGTATATTATTGTACATTTCTTTTCTCTGTTAAATTGAAATGAGTTGTCCCAGCTTTTCTTTAAACTCCCGAGACTTGTTATCATTTAGTCAGTTTTATTATGTGTGTCAGTGGATAAACCACATAGCTCTTAATATTGTTATTAATTCAGCAAAGAAGGAAAATGATCTTCTGTTTGAATTGATATCACCTAGAGCTCATAGTCCTTATTTTTAGATGTACATAATAAGTATATATTGTAAATATTGTATGTATGTTTTACACTCTACAAGCATAGTGTACCTTGTCACTAGTCTTGAGAACAATAGTGAGACTTGGTCTTAGGCCCTGGCCTAGGCCTTGGAGGAAGCTCCTTGAATAAGACCAGGAAATATTTCAAAAAACAACAATATGTCAATAGATATGACTATATTTTTATATGTAAAAGTATTTATAGTGTTGTAATCATTGAGCCTGGTCTTGTCCTTGGCTTTCAGTCCTGTACATTGAACTCTATGTATTGATAAAATGTCCCTTGTAAATTTTGCTTACTGCATTATTTTGCTGTTTAATCGTATTAAATATTCTTGTATTTATTGTTTTCCTTATTATCTAAATGTTCATGCTTAATCACTGCTCGGTCAATATATGCATTATATACCATTGACCACTTATTGTACATCTTTATTGGAGAATATTATGGCATACACTGTACTAATTTCATATTGGTCAGAAAAATTTCCATTTTCATTATGATGATTTGACAAGTCCAAATCTAGATACAAAAAGAGTACCGAAGTGTGACATCATTAATTTTCACTTTTTGTGTTTCATCATTTTGATACCATATTCTGGTAGAGCATGATGAAACACTCCCACAACCCAAATTTGGTGGGAATCGGTCCGTGGGGCCCCAAGATATGACCTCATGAATACATGATTAGCCTCATTGAAGTCGATGTATTATTGGCCTGGTTCTGAAAGATAGGAACCAGGTCATTGACTTCAATGGGCTAATTATGCATTCATGATGCCATATCTCAGGCCCCCTTGAATCGTTTCTCACCAAATTTTGGAAGTGGGGGCTTGTCATCATGTTCTACCAGAATAAGGTATCAAATATGCGGAAATGCCAAAAAAGTGTTTTGTGACGTCATCACTTTCGTACTCTGTGGCATGTTACATACATGTATATGCAGCATTTCTAGCTAGTTAGCCTGGCGGAGACATTGTGTAGCATCTGCACATAGTGATATGTAAAAATGTAAAAATGGACTAGTATCATTATTGATTAAAGTCAGAAGTAGCATTTCACTGTATTACAAAGAGTTGTATATGAATGATCTGTTTAACCTCAACTATGGCAGTCCATTAATGTCAATTTTTTTTCTCTTTTGCTCAATGTCCTTATGTAACCAAAGATGAGCACACTGGATTGTCAAGACAAACACCATAAGGTCTTAACAGGTTGTCATGGGCCTTGTAACAGGTTTTATAATTGATTGAATTCTTCAGTGAAATTAGCTCTCTGATTGATTTGTTCTTTGCTGTTTTTAACTTATACGGCGCGTATCATTCAGTAGTGAATATTTTCGTCTGATTTGTATTTGTGTATTTCACAATACTAGACTCAATCCCAGGCTTATAATTCCTTTTTCCTTATAGGAGGAGATAGATGCTGTTGATGCAGCTGCTGTAGTTGAACAATGCTCCTTGAGAGAGGCTAAATACATGCTGGAGCATTTCATTAACCTAGCTATCAGTAAGGTGAGTATGCCTATTTTACAATCATCATACTTTTTTTTCCATTTCAAATAGATTTGGTTGCCATTCAGGCGTGGTTCCCATTTATCTCTCCTTTGCTCTCATGAAGTCAGTTAAAAATTCACAGTGATCATATTCCTGGAAATATCTCTTTCTTGCGATAATTGAAAAAAAAACCTTTAAGTGATAAATCATTCAAACTTAGCTCATTTATTAGGGGATATGATCTGAGTAGATCTGGGGTCACAAGGTCAAAGAGGTCTTTATTTGAATATTATTGATGTTATAACTCTCTCACCTGCTTGGTACCATTGTATGAAAGTTATGGTATCTTTACTATCAATGGTAAATGTGCATAACATGCAACCATTATGAAGGATTGAATGATTGATTTGATTACAGGGTTTGAGTGCTGCACAGAAAGAATCTCAAGTCAAAGAGTTGACAGCAAAACTACATCAAGAAGAACAGAATAGCTTTGTACAACAGACATTATTACAACATATGATGAAAGACAGAGAGGGAGAAGATCTTGAATTAGATGGCCTTTTTAATCATCCTAATAGAGGTGAGAAAAACAAATGATTAAAGTTTAACTTTGTAAGCAGCCGATTTAAAAAATCTCAAACCAAGATGAAACATGTGTACAAGTACATGTATTAGCACTAAAATACCCTGAAAACAACAATAAATGAGAATGAAAAGCTAAAAATACAAGACAAAATAAAACACATAAAAAAAAATACAAGGCAACACCCGATTTTGTAATTAGGTGTCTCAAAGACGCTTAAATAGAACACATAAGTGTATGGGATGAAATTAAGGTGGTGTTTCCGGTCACTTTATATTTCACTTTTTGAAGCAACAATAATGATTTACGGATGCGATTTTTTTTCTGGGCTACATTTTTGTAACATATCACACACACAGGTGACAAGTGTGACCTTCTAGCTCAATTTTTTAAAAAGTCAAATCAATGTAAGCCAATCACTTTAAAAATGATGAGTAAATGATAATACCTGTTGTCATCATATTAATGTTGAAAATACATGTATTATTAATCAATGATAACTATGATAATTATGATAATTATAGCTGTAATAAAGAATTTGCATCAGTCCAAAGTAATTAAAAGATTGTGCATATTTCAAGATTACATTGTAACTAATATTGAATCACTTTAATATCAATACTCACTTTTTTATAGATAGCGAGAGTAGCAGCAATAGTTCAAGGGCTCCCTCACCTGATATCAGGTAAGTCTTGTATACTACTGGAAATCAAATTAGGGAAACCAGCTTATTGATGAAAGCAAAGGAAAAGTGACTGGGCATTATTAATATGAAAATAAAATATAACTTCAAACTAATGGTATTTTGATTTTGTCTTTTTAGGAGTTACTCTTCTATTTATCCTACATGTGTGCCTCGTAACTGTCACTATTCTTCTCTGTATTCTCCTTCTTATCCTTCTTCTTTTGATCTTTATCCTTCACATTTCCTCATTCCTCCTACAGAGGTACATTCTTAGTTTCTTACCTCAATAATACAAGGGCCAGTTGAATGCATATTTATATATTTTGTGTGATAAATTAGTTGTTGTGCATTATCAAAATTTCTTGTACGGTGAAATAATGTGATAATGGTACCTGACTTTGATTTGTTCTTTTTTTTTAAATTTGGTCAATATGATCTTAAAGTAAGGTTGATAAGGACATTTTGAAAACCATTATTTGGTGCTTATTATAATTCTCAATCTTGTTTATATTCATAAGCTGAAATTGATATTTGATCTTATTAGATTGGAATTCTTGCTATTGAAATTGAAATGGAATAATTTTATAAACTTTGATAGTGGTTTATTCATTCCCATTATAGATCATCAGTCCTATGTAATATGAACAACTCACAAACACCCACATGGAAAATACTTTCTACTTATTCTTTGCTACATTTTAATGTAGTTATGATAGTGTAATAAAAACAGTAAGAAGTTTGCAGTGATCCATTAACTGATTGTACAAAGTCCTTATCATATTGAGGTGAATAAAAGTGTTTTTTAATGCATAGGTACTCAAAACTATTCCATAATTTTACTGTATATTTACGAAACACGAGGTTGGTCTCAATAGAAAGGTTTTAGTTATTTTCAATGACTTTAGTTACCCTTATGATTGGTGACTGTTGTGCTTAGTAATATATCCCTATCTAGCTTATTTAAGAACATGTTCCTGTCATTAAGAGCTTTATGAAAACCTACCTACCTGGGAAGTATAAACTGGTTATATTTCACTGTATGTCTACACATGGCATGAACATGTTATTAATGGCTATTCATCTACATTTCTTAGCATACTGTAGGTCACTGATAATAAGTAACTTACAGACAGCTTTATTAAATGGCCCTGAGACCTCAGTTCATCAACTTGATTTATCTTAACACTGAATCATACATTTATTCCTTGTGTGTATCGTAAGTTTTTGGATCTGATTCATGAAACTTGGACATAATAGTAATCAAGTATCACTGAACATCCTGTGCAAGTTTCAGGTCACATGATCAAGGTCAAAGGTCATTTAGGGTCAATGAACTTTGGCCGAATTGGGGGTATTTGTTGAATTACCATCATAACTTTGCAAGTTTATTGATCTGACTTTTGAAATTTGGACATAAGAGTAATCAAGTATCACTGAATATCCTGTGCAAGTTTCAGGTCACATGATGAAGGTCAAAGGTCATGTGAGATCAATGAACTTTGGCAGCATTGGGGGTATTTGTTGAATTACCATCCTATCTCTGTAAGTGTATTGGTCTAATTCATAAAACTTGGAAATAAGAGTAACCAAGTATCACTGAACATCTTGTGTGAGTTATAGTAGCTTTCAAAGTCAGCACTGCTGCTATGTTGAATCGCGTGATGCAGGTGAGACGGCCAGAGGCATTCCACTTGTTCAGTGTTATGAAAAAAGTGTAGTAAATGGGTACCCGGTAGGAAGAACTTCCTTGAATGCTCGATGTGCCCGATCAGGGTAGCCGTGCTAAAGCCGGGGTAATAGTGTGCAGCGCTTAGAAACATTTGTATTAAGCACTATATAAATGTTGCATATTATTATTATTATTATTATGAATGATTAAAGAGTCCCATTGAGTTGAAAAGTTGACCTTGTTAGATTTTATTGGTCACAATTTGCTTTCCATAGTTAAAGCACAACTTTATTCTTGATTTGAAATCTAACCTAGGTTCAGGTTACATGTTATGGTTTTTCTTTTGGACTTTTGAAACACTCTTGATTCTGTATCCTGTTTGGTTTCTCTCCCCCCTTTCACTTGATGAATAATTTCATTATACTCACTGGATCGGTTTATTTTATTTGGACCACACCCATCTCATGAATATTCATATTAAGTAGACCAATTTTATTTGGCATTGCATGTTTTATTGCTCTCATAGTATTTGTGATTCAAATCTGTGGGGATATTATAAAGAAGGCAAAACGGAGTAATAAGAAGAAATGAAAAGACTGTATATCTCACTTGGATGCATAGGAATTCTTTTCACCAATCTGTGTATTTCAAGCAAGAAACTATTTGTTTGAGTGAATTATCAATTAGTAGCTAGTTCTTTATAATTAGGCTTATGACTCAAAGCCACGGTTGTCAAGGCCAGGTGCTCTGTTTCTAGCCTAACTAGTAATGTTCTCTCCCCTCAAATTACACATATTTGTTTATTTTGGGGCTTGTTCATGAATATTAAACTATGGTAACTTTGCCATTATGGCAACTACCATGGAAAAAAGGCTCAGCAGCCATTTACAATCAATGTTTCAATGGTAGTTGCAATAAGTTACCATCATAGTCTTTAATGAAGCAGACCCCAGAAGTAGTAACTCTTCACTCTACTCTCATAAATTTAAACCCCAAAAGGAGATACAAGAATTTCTTTGAGACCATTTCTTTCCAGAGTTTTGGAAGTTTCATGCATATGTACATAGTATGCATATATTGTGCTTCATTGAACCACAAACTTTAAATATTCTTGAAGTTCAAACTGAAATTTATGCTTTTAAAATAAATCCACTACCTGGGTAAATTTTGATTAATTTTGACTAGTTTTCTAAATATCCTTTTAAAGCTTAAGATCTACTTGAAACTTGATAAAAATTTCAAAATCAATATTGGCCAACTTATTGTGGCTTTTTAGCCATGCTTTCACTACATGATTAGTTGGGATTAGCTTTTCAAAGAAATTAAAATAAAACTCGACATGAACATTCCAACCATTAAAAGCAAGCAAAGTTCTGAATAGTGGAATGAATATTGAAAGTGTAATGATGTAATCTTCTGGTGCAACTTGAAGCTTTAATATTTGGACTTAAAACCAACCACAAGTCTTGAATGAAGTGCAATGATACTGTATGAGAAGCCTGTATAGCCCATGCTTTTGTACCATAGTACAATTGAAATCACATTTGTAAATTTGAGCTTATTTTCCTCTCAGTGGACTATTTAAAACTTTTTTTTTAAATTCTCTATTGTTTTCTTCTGTGCCATGGCATTAGTGGAATATGGACAGTCACAAAACTGTAGATGCATAACCAGTGATTATGACTGGTTGTGCTTGTAATACTAGAATTATCAATAATTCTACAATTTACTTATGCTAATGATTTATTACCGTACTCTATGTTGGGTATTTACTCATATAACTTTATGTACATGAGCAGATGATTGTTAGATCAGATTTATACTGTATTACACACATGCATGTTCGATGAAAGAAAAATTTATTCATTGCAGGCAGATTTTGATATATGTGTATATCAAGTAAAAAAATTACAATCTCTATTTCGATAAGAGATTGACAAATTTGTTATATACATGTATGGGCCCTGTCAACAAAGAGATACAATTGATCTGGTCATCTTAAGCTATATGAAAATCCAACAATGTCATAATTTTTTCTCCAGGAAATTTGCATGATGTTTTTTGTAAACAAAGAGAAGCACATTGAATTTTATAGAAAACATGAATGTATTATTATACATGTACATTACATCTATAAAATAAATATTTTGAACAAACATGCATTTTAGATGTTGGCTTTCCATATTTGTGATTGATTGGATCAATCACATCTCTTTGTAAGATGGGGATTTGGATGTGTATTATAAAACAAATAATGTATAATCATTTTAAACATTCACATGACACTTACAGATACAGACTCTTGGTACATCATATTTAAAGATGTTTTTCCAAATATCTTTATGATCGGTACCACAACTTGAAGTTGTGTATTAAATCCTTGATATATACTTTATCAAGACTAGCCAACATTATAGTAGTTTATTAAAGGCCTCTCATTGTGTAATTGATCAAATTCATTTAATGCTTCAGCATTGCTTTGATATAAAACTAATCATTGTATAGAAAATTGTATGTAATAAGGAAACCAGAGAATACAGAACATATATACAATAAAGAGAGAGGAGAGAGAGTTATGAGCGTTGACTTGAATACATAAAAGAGAGGGGGTGTTTCATAAAGTGTGTTGACTTAACATGATGCTTAAATGACGATGTGTATGCAACTCACAATCTTAATGATTAATAAGCAGTAGTCTGCATCCTCTTGATCTTACCAATGCTGTCATGCCTTTTATATCGTATGCAATTCAGCATTTAAGTGCAATTCTAAGTCATACTTAAATATTTGTGAAACACCCCAGGCCTACATAACGTTAATGTCTGTGATGAATTACTAAGAACTGCTGTGATTGGTGCATGAAACAATGATCTTGATTTTTTAGCAAATGACATTTAACAATTTATTACAGACCTTTCAATTACAAAACATGGAAGAATCTAGAAAGAGAGAAAGGGAATATGAGGGGGGGGGGTGGTAGTAATATAGTTGTCATCTATGGATAAATATGTCATAATTTAATGGTCTTTCTTGTGATCAGTCTCATATTACTCTGTAATGCAGTAACATAAAAATATGAATACATCAAAAATACTTATATGTTTTTTTTAAATAGAAAACACAAGTACATGTATGGTAGATGATTATTGCTGCACATGAACTGAATCTATTTATTTTGCCTGTAGTAGTAATAGCTTAATCAGTTTGCTTCATAGTATATCATTAATCTTATTTCTATCCAATTTTTCTTTTTTTCTTTATTTTTTTTTTATATATTTCATATTGGCGGCGTGCATGGCATCACACTTGACTGCCCTCCATACTATCCATGGTTATAACTCTATGGGATTTGGCTGCTCCCTGTTCAGTGCCTTGAATGCATTAGCAGTGAATGTGCCTGATCACACCACACTACCACATACAGGACCAGCGAATTCTGTATCATCTATTCCCGTACCCACCCAAACCAAGGCTAAAGACAAGGTATGTCTCATTTCCACTATTCAAAGACACTCTGCCTTTTAATATGTTTAATAGAGAACAATTATTTGCTGACCACATGATTGTGAAAGGTAATAGAAATGAATTGGGAGATTCCAGTGAGAAATTCTTTGGCTAAGCCTATTTAGCTTTGGGCAAGTGCCAGGCCAGGGAAAGGTAAGATAAATGTATTATCTCTTGGGGGCCATATTTCTCGTGAATTCTGTAATCTGATTGGTCGATTTGTTTGTGAGACAAACCGTATTACTTATTTTACTGCGTCATAAAGGACAATGAAACCAGTTGAATTCATATAAAAGAAGAATAATAACGGATCGAAGAAAGTTTGAAGAAGATTGAATAAATAATATAGGAAAGTTATGAACATTTGAATATTGAGATCACTAATTCTATGTAGATCCTCCCTTTGGTAATGCAACCAAGATTTTTGATGTGACACATGTACAACTCATATTTCACCTCAATTTTCTCTCTCTTTGTTAGTCATATCATTAAAATAAACAAAAAGAAAGAGAAGTTTTGCGATTCAGGTCAAAATGTCAAGAGAGTTGTGACATCATAAATCTTAGTCATATTGCCATTGGGAGGATCTCCATAGTGATCTCAATATTAAAATTCTATTAACTTTCTTTTTTCTTAACCAATTAAAATCCAACTCTCGTTGATCGTTTTCTTTGGCAAAAATAAGCTGCTGAAAACTGCTTATCTAAAACAGCCAATGGAGTAAATTAGAGAGTCAAAAGGGGCCTAAGCTTTCGATACTAGCAGAATCTTCGTCGGAGGCAAAATGACCATTCGTCATTTTGCCTCCGACGAAGATTCAGCTAGGCTCAAAAGCTTAGGCCCCTTTTGACTCTCTGATCGTATTCTTTGAATTATTGCTTTCACAAAAGCTTACGCTCTTGAAGAGTTACATTCTCCTTTACTCTTTGTAAAACGCCTCTAGGCAAGAAGACGAACAGCTACATCAGAGGAACTATTAGGATTCAAAGGTTCATCTGACTTCACTCCTGACCCTGCTGTAGGTGTGGTCATTGAATCTGATGAAACATCATCATCAACAGATACCGCTTCAATAGATTCATCTCAGGTTCTACCATCAAGTCATATACCAATCAGAAAAGATGGCAGGTAAAAATAGCTTATCAAGTTAATACTCAGTTTATTAGTGATGGTCCTCAATATAAACCATGCTATATTGAGGGTCTACCATCAAGTCATACCAATCAGAAAAGATGGCAGGTAAAAATAGTTTATCAACTAATACTCAGTTTATTAGTGATGGTCCTCAATATAAACCATGCTATGGTGAGGGTCTACCATCAAGTCATATACCAATCAGAAAAGATGGCAGGTAAAAATAGTTTATCAACTAATACTCAGTTTATTAGTGATGGTCCTCAATATAAACCATGCTATGGTGAGGGTCTACCATCAAGTCATATACCAATCAGAAAAGATGGCAGGTAAAAATAGTTTATCAAGTTAATACTCAGTTTATTAGTGATGGTCCTCAATATAAACCATGCTATGGTGAGGGTCTACCATCAAGTCATATACCAATCAGAAAAGATGGCAGGTAAAAATAGTTTATCAAGTTAATACTCAGTTTATTAGTGATGGTCCTCAATATAAACCATGCTATGTCTACTATCAATTAAAAAAAATGGCAGGTAGAAAAAGCTTATCAACTTAATCAGTTTTTTAGTTGTTAGCATGGTGAGGGTCTACTCTTTAGTCATACACCGATTAGATAATACGAACTAATTAGGATAAATCTTTTTTTTTTAAGAAGAGAGAGTGAAAAAAAAAATCAGTTTTAGGTGTAGTCTTTGACGCACATAAAATGTCAAACAAAGCCGTGTATATCAGTCGTTGGAAAACTTTGGAGATAAAGACAAATTTGTCAGACAAGTGTAAGCCCCTTCCCCTGCAAAACAATTGTGGTATTGCATTATTGGGTCAATGAAAAAATGATACACCAATCAAAACATGATGGATAAAACTATGTATTTAAAGCCTGAAGTAAAACCAATAGTTGGTTTACAAATTCTTCTCCCTATAGCCTACTAGTCAGAAATATGTCAACCTTGGCTGCATTGAATCATATATTGTGAACTCTGTTCAAACTCTGGTCTAGAATTGTGGTTTAATATGGATAGCCAATTTGCTAACAGTACAGGTTCCATTTATAAGCTCATCTCTTACTCAGATTAATTATTGAATTAATTTTCTTTGCCACTGTTAGAGCTCACTGAACATAAAGGAACACAAAATGTTAACAAAATTCTATCATTTGCTTCTCATAATTTTAGCACAGAGTTAGACAATGGGCTAAGTTGAACTTGACTTGAGAATACAGACATTTATGTTTGAAAAGCCCAGTAGAAAACACTATTCTATTTCAAAAAATGAAGTGTAATATTGTTTTATGTATATTACAATTGAATTTTCCCCACAAGTATTCATGTACCAATTTAATTGTTCTTCCCCTCTTACAAGTTACAGTAATCATCTTTAGATTTCCAAAATGTTCAGGTAGCAATAAGAAATAATCTGATTATAATTCTCTTTGCCAAAGTTAGGGATAGCAATGATCATGATTGATATGAATGTATTTATCATTGGTATAGATGGGACTTTTAACACACTCCTTTTTATATTTCTATTTAGAATAGAGAAGCTTTCTCCTGCTCTTAGAAGGAAGAATATAACACAACTTCAAGCTTTATCTAACCCTAGCTCTGTGTAAGTAACAATGAAAGTATTCCTCTCATATACATCCAAATATCTTGCTGACAATTAGTGAGGAAACTTTTTTTTTATTGCAATCATGAAATTTAATTTGGTGCCTACAGATATTGGTTCACAATAAGATCAGATTTATCTGACAGGACTGAAAATAATTGGGCTTCTGATTTTAGAACATATCACCATTAATTAAATTATATACCGCTTTAGCACAACTCAACTACAAGTACATGTATGTAAGTGTATGCAATTATGAATGTTACATTTATCTTTTGACAGGATAACGGTGAAAACAAGACTAGAGAGATTAAAACAGTAATGTAATTCTCTTCTCATCATGGTTGACTTCATGGATTGATTCACTCAATGTTGTAACATAAAGCATGATGCCTTATTTATTTTCCTGAAAATCAGCCAGTTTCTTAGATTATTTATTCATTATTAGTGTTTTAGGGTACCCTGGTTTCCTCACAAAGTCTGAAATCATTTTAATGTGTGTTGTGTTATTGTTTACAATACTTTTATTGTGATAGATTGATAATAACATGGCGCTGCGGCACGGCATATGACAGCTATTTTCACTGGCGCTGAATATATGTATGTACACTCGCTCAAATCATTGCATACATAGTGTACTAGTAGCAGTAATGTCCATGATTGTTGAACGGTTTTACTTCAGGTGAATGAGAGATAGCGTTTCACAATGTTTTACCTTGGTGTAGAATAGTAGTATCAGCACAGGTTTAGTTTTTAGAGAGAAAAAGAGGAAAAAAAGGTAGAAAATTCTTAAATTCATCAAGTTTATATTGACCAGTCCCTAACCCAGTGCAAAATAGCTTTTCATACCCTGAAATTTTAAAGGAAACAGCTTTAGAAGTCAGTCGTTAATCATGTACCAGAGCTGGCGATGGAAGTACTGAGACAATCAACCATCGTGATGACATCATTGATCTTGCTTGGAAGAGTCTTTTGCCAGCATGATAAGAATCCACCGTAAAATCAGTGTATGGCAGGTGCTCAGTCCTAAATAAAGGGTGCAAATTAGCAAATTTGATATTGTCGCATTCGTTGGTTGCCGATATCTATGTGCATAGCATCTGGGTCGTCACTCTAAATGGGATTCTGATCTGCTCCATTCTCTGCACAAATGAGATGAAAACTTGGTAAAACGGATAGATAATTTCACAGATAGGATGCTTAGAAGATTAGGTGGTTGATAAGGGATAGGTCCAACCATATACCATTATCCTAAAGTTTTCCGAGAGGCCAAAAACAATTGAAAATCAAATTGTTCCAAAAAAAGAATATTATAAATGTACTGTTGAAAGTCTATAATGTCATATTGCTCTATGCCTAGTTAGCTTGTTATTCATAGTGCAAATAATGTATTAAAACTGAGATATGACAATACCCTTGGCTCAGTTGTTATCTATAGCTGTGGTTTTCCTTTTAATTGTAGACACCATATTGGTATCATATAATAGGGGATCCATGGACATTAAATTATTTCATGCCTTTATCCCATCCACCTTCATTAAATATCTTTTGTCATATGATATATTCCAGGGAGTTCATTCATCATGTTAATATTGAAAACCATTGGCCACTTTCAGGTATGTTTGGGGGAGCCACATTATTCCTTCTCCAGTCCCAAATTGCCCATTACATTTTCTGTGAACTCCCTTTTTGTTTCCTTTTATATCCCCTTTCGGTTCAGCTGATTCTCTTTGTAATTTGTGAATGACTTGACATATGACTTGGTAACTCACGTGGGGACCTTTTTTGTAGATGATTTAGCACCTAAGAATACGTTCCAGTCGTGTGTAAAGTTGTGCTGAACTTTATGAATTACATTTATGAAAGACCCATCTGATTGTGGTTTATATTTCAGTGTAAAATTTGTTTGTTTCAGAGATCATACTCCAGACCATACACCTCCTGGATCACCTCCTCCTTCTAGAACTGGTAATGTCTTCTCAAGGCTGGCTCAAACCAATTCACCAGCTCAGTCTCAGAAAGATAGGTAAGCACTCCAACGATCTCAAACAAATTCACCTGCTCAGACTCAGAAAGATAAGTAAGCACTCCAACTATCTCAAACCAATTCACCTGCTCAGACTCAGAAAGATAAGTAAGCTCTCCAACGATCTCAAACAAATTCACCTGCTCAGACTCAGAAGAAAGATAAATAAGCGCTCCAGCTATCTCAAACCAATTCACCTGCTCAGACTCAGAAAGATAGGTAAGCACTCCAACTATCTCAAACAAATTCACCTGCTCAGACTCAGAAAGATAAGTACGCACTCCAACGATCTCAAACAAATTCACCTGCTCAGTCTCAAAAAGATAAGTAAGCACTCCAACGATCTCAGACAAATTCACCTGCTCAGACTCAGAAGAAAGATAAGTAAGCTCTCCAACGATCTCAAACCAATTCACCTGCTCAGTCTCAAAAAGATAAGTAAAGCACTCCAACGATCTCAAACCAATTCACCTGCTCAGTCTCAGAAAGATAAGTAAGCACTCCAACGATCTCAAACAAATTCACCTGCTCAGACTCAGAAAGATAAGTAAGCACTCCAACTATCTCAAACCAATTCACCTGCTCAGACTCAGAAAGATAAGTAAGCACTCCAACGATCTCAAACAAATTCACCTGCTCAGTCTCAGAAAGATAAGTAAGCACTCCAACGATCTCAAACAAATTCACCTGCTCAGACTCAGAAAGATAAGTAAGCACTCCAACTATCTCAAACCAATTCACCTGCTCAGACTCAGAAAGATAAGTAAGCACTCCAACGATCTCAAACAAATTCACCTGCTCAGTCTCAGAAAGATAAGTAAGCACTCCAACGATCTCAAACAAATTCACCTGCTCAGACTCAGAAAGATAAGTAAGCACTCCAACGATCTCAAACCAATTCACCTGCTCAGTCTCAGAAAGATAGGTAAGCACTCCTGTCTCAAACTTGAGCATAGACTTAGGAACATAAATGAAGGTTGACAGAAAAACTTTCTCAAGCACTTTGTTCAATAAAATGCAATTGTTTTTATAATTTCTTGATGTTTTGTAATTTTGTCTATTTTTTATGGATGTGTGTTTTGTTTTGTGAAGAATCTGTCATTTCATTTCAGTGAATTCTCACTATGTGGTGTGCCATCTAGCGATCTGGCCAAATGTTTAACTTCGCAGTCTTCACCGTGCAGGAAGTGCACAGTGCTAGTGTACTGTAATGTGAATGTGACGTTTCAAAATGAAATCGATTTGGTAAAAGCAGAGAAAGTATTCACCGAAAACAGTCACTATTTCGCAAAGAAATATGCGAAAAATTGAGCTGCATCAGCCAGAGCAGCGTCATTACATCCATGACTAGTGCACAGATGATGCCTTTTTCCAATGAGCCATTGCAAAATTTGGCCTGTCCACTGTAACCGCTAGATGGCGCACTGAATCCACTGAATTGTACGATGGTACGATTGTACGATGGCTTAATGAATGTAATATTGAATGTTTTATTAAACAGAGGTTCAATCATTCCTGTGATTAATAAACCTACTACTCCACGTGCTCCATTAGTGTGTTCATACACAGCTGAAGGTCATAATAAAGCAGTCTTATCAGTTCAAGCCACAGAAGAACTACTATTCAGTGGATCTAAAGGTAATTCTTTCAACTACATTGCTTTAATCCATACAGCTACATAGCTTTCATTCAGAGTCCAATTTTTTATTGCTCCTCAAAATAGCAACAACCATTAACCATATGGTTCAGGAAGCAACCTCAATAGGTCTTTGACCTCTGTTGCTTTCCCCTCATTCTAGATATATTTTATTAATTTCTCTTTTATTCTTTATTGTATTTTGTATATTTTTTTTCTGATATTTTGTGATTATCTACTGTAATTATGTTTTTGACATCTTTCATGTACGAATGTGGAAATCTTTTGCTCTGTACCTTTGTTAGATCGGAGTGTGAAGATCTGGAAGCTGGAGACTGGGAAAGAGATTGCTACTCTTGGTGGTCATACTAATAATGTAGGTGTTGTGAGGTATTGTGAGAAACTCAAGCTTGTATTTAGTGTATCTACTGCATTCATACGAATATGGGATATCAGAGATACAACTAAATGTGTTACTACACTAAGGTGAGTTATCTCTTTATTCATCTCTTCCTTCCTCTTTTTTATCCTCATTCCTCCTCATCCTTTTCTTTCTCTCTTGTCTCTTCTTCTCACTCCTCATTCTTCTCATCTCTTTTTCTTCATCCTCTTCTGATTTTTTTTTCTCCTTTTCTGCTTTCCCCTGTACTTCTTAGTATCCTCCTCCTCTTCCAACCCTTTTTCATTTTTTTCCCTCTATCTTTTTTTCTTCCTTTCAATCATTTAAAGATTTGCTTGGATTGAATAGATTGTCTACAATTATTGTTTTGGATTGAATAGATTGTCTACAATCATTGTTTTGGATTGAATAGATTGTCTACAATCATTGTTTTGATTGAATCTCTTTTTGTTTTGAATAGATTGTCTACAATTATTGTTCTGATTGAATCTCTTTTTGTATTGAATAGATTGTCTACAATCATTGTTTTGATTGAATCTCTTTTTGTATTGAATAGATTGTCTACAATTATTGTTCTGATTGAATCTCTTTTTGTATTGAATAGATTGTCTACAATCATTGTTCTGATTGAATCTCTTTTTGTATTGAATAGATTGTCTACAATCATTGTTCTGATTGAATCTATTTTTGGATTGAATAGATTGTCTACAATCATTGTTCTGATTGAATCTCTTTTTGTATTGAATAGATTGTCTACAATCATTGTTCTGACTGAATCTCTTTTTGGATTGAATAGATTCTCTACAATCATTGTTTTGATTGAATCTCGTTTTGTATTGAATAGATTGTCTACAATCATTGTTCTGAATGAATCTCTTTTTGTATTGAATAGATTGTCTACAATCATTGTTCTGATTGAATCTCTTTTTTGTATTGAATAGATTGTCTACAATCAATTATTGTTTTGATCTCTTTGTTTCAGTTCATCTGGAATGCAGCTTGATAAGACTGCTGGTAGTAGCTCATCTAGAACAGTTACACTACCACAAGGAGAGACACAGATCAATGATATAGCTATCAATCAAAATGGAACTAGACTATATTCAGCTGCTGGTAATATAGTAAGAGTATGGGATCTTAACAGGTAAGTTTTCCTCAGATAGGATGTATAATCATAGTATAAAATGATCAAGCAGCCTTAGATCAAGGATAATTTTCAATAGGAAACATGTTTATATGACAGTACTAATAAATATTAAAATTGACCTAATAAAGGCCAGTTGAAGGGGCATTTAGGCATATTACTTTGAATGAATACAAGCAGGAGGATGGAGCTTTGAAGGGATTTAACCCTAAATAGACTGGGCTATTTCGACGCCTAATAAGACTGGGGGGGGCTGATTCAGCCCCCCCCTTATGATCTCGGCCGTTGATCGCGCGATCGCGACGAAAATTGGCACACGCATTACCCATGGCATTATCTACAAAACTATAACATCAAATTCGGCAAAAAATCTCATATCTCATTAATTATGCTAATTTATGCGTAAAATCATAAGTTTGCTCTAATTAATAAAACAATGCCCCTGAAATGCTAATTTTTGTTTCACATACTCTAGATAGGCATCTGATCAAATTGATTTTAAAAAAATTTCAAAATCAAATTTATTTTCTTATGTATTCTATTGTTTTCTAAATTTCTTATGTATTTCTTTGTTTTTCGACTTTTTGTTTTTTATTGTTTTTTCAATGGAAATTGTCGGGGACTTTATTTTGACCATAAACAAGATAAAATCAATTGATTTTAAGCAGTAAAAGGAAAAATAATGAAACATTTATGAATTTTGGCTAAGAACACTATTTGCATTGGATTTGTACACAAATTCACGTTTTTGAGTAATTTTGGGTCTGCATGCACTTACGAAATGTTGCGTAATTTTGGAACCGCGTACCCGGGCGTCACAATTTTGGTCTCAAAAGTTGCGCGAGACTTGAAAGTAAAAAGTCAGCGAGCGACGCGGTCAAAAAATTTTGCGCAGCGGATTTATCGCGAAAAATGTCGAGGGGGGGGCTGAATCAGCCCCCCCCCCAGTCTTTTTAGGGTTAAAGGAAAGAGAAATGGGAAAGCAGAGTTAATGTGATGTAAGTCTGTATATCAATTGACAGACTTCATATACCAAGAGAGATACATGTATGGTGTTTCATTCAAACAATCTTCAGTCAATATGTAGGATATTATGAGTTCTGTTTTCCATACTTTTTAATGTACCCAATATGCATTGAAGAATGAAAGCTTGCTGATATATTAGTCTGTATTCTCAAGTTAAATTTGAGTTACACATGGTCTAACTCTGTGCTGAAAAATAGTAAAGAAAATGATTTAAATGATTCCCAGACAGTTATTAATGAATTGAATATCTACCAGATTGGTAACACAGTCATACCATAACTTAAGCCTATCTAGGCCGGGGGGGGGGGGCCCTCAACCAATCACGCAATGTTTTCGCCACTCGAAATTTTTTGTCCGCGCAACTCGCTGACTTTTTACTTTCAAGTCTTGCGCAACTTTTGAGACCAACTTTGCATCACCCGGGTACGTGGTTCCGAAATTACGCAACATTATGTAAGTGCATGTCAGACCGAAAATTGCTCAAAAACGTTATTTTGTGTTTGAAGTCAATGCAAATTGTGCTTTCAACCAAAATTCATAAATGTATCATTATTTTTAGTTTTGCTGGTCTAAATGTATTTATTTCATGCTTTTTAATGATCACAGAAGAGTCCCCAACAAATTTCATTGAAAAAGCAATGAAAAACAAAAGGTCAAAAAACAGAGAAATACATAAGAAATTGCAAAAACAATATAATACATAACAAAATAATTTGATATCAAAATTTTTTTCATGTAAACTTGCTAAGAACACCACAAAGAGTTTCTATACCAAAAGTTAGTACATTTAGATCTTTATTTAGGGAGTTAGAGGAAAAAGTATGATTTCACATACTGATTGCGCATAAATTAGCATAATCACTTAATAGAGATTCGCATGAAATAAATTACTATATAATCTTGTAGATTATGTCCCTGGGAGCCCCCCCCCTGGCCATATGAACTCCCAAAATACCCCAGCCTAGATAGGGTTAAGACAAGAGTTCAAATGAAACCTGAAGTCAGAATCTTGGCCATTGTGATTTATATATCTTTACTATATATCTTTCATGTCGGCTGCATTGTGAGCCTTATTCAAACCTTGTATTATCTATTCAAACATATTCTTGAATGCACAGGCCTGCTGTATTATATGTTCATTGATACATTTTGATTTTATCATCATTCTTTTGTAGCTTTCAGTCAATGTGTAAGTTATTTGGTGGACCTTCTGCAGCAGTAATGTGTCTGGATGTAAAGACTACACCTGAGTATGATCAAGTCTTTGCTGGATCCAAAGATCATTATGTCAAGGTATGGACTCTTCACAGATGAACTCGGCTTTCATACTGTCAACATTTATTTTATGTTGATTGTCAAATTGGAAAAAATCATTTTCTTATTAATGTTCATACATAAAACAATAGTTATTGATATGATATTACTCAAATTTATTTCAATTGTGTACAAATCCAATGCAAATACAGTTTTTTAGCCAAAATTCATAAATGTATCATTATTTGTCCTTTTACTGATTGAAATCAATTATTTCCATCCTATTTATGGTCCAAATAATGCAAACATTTGTGGTTGTTTTCTGAGCTGTATCAAGCTATAGAATGTGCCTCAAAAGACTTTGATGTGTTAGAGCTTCTCAAAAAGAGTTTGATGTGTTGTTTATTTTAGATGTTTGAGGTGGAGCCAGCTGCATCTGGTTGTCTGACATCATCATTCAACTTTGATCCTCCTCATTATGATGGTATCCAATCAATGGCTATCAAGGGGAATTCACTATTCAGTGGTTCAAGGGATGCATGTATTAAGAAATGGGACTTGGAACAAAAACAACTTACAAAGGTACGTATCATATAATAGTTAGCTAACTTACAAAGGTACGTATCATATAATGTTAGCTAACTTACAAAGGTACGTATCATTTCATGTTAGGGTATACACTTTGATTGGCTATCAGGCTTTTGAAATGTAATGTAAAATCAAATGATAAATCCGTCCATGTAAAGTTCTGTTGACTGATTGGTAGGCAATTGATTTGGCTGCTATATGGATTAATGGGGAGGCAAATCTTGAAAGAAATAAATGTATTAACAACATTAGATCTTATCTTCAACTGCAAGGTCTAATGTATTTAAAACATAAGATCTTATCTTCAACAGGCAATGTCTAATGTATTTACAACATTAAATCTTATCTTCAACAGGCAATGTCTAATGTATTTACAACATTAAATCTTATCTTTAACAGGCAATGTCTAATGTATTTACAACATTAAATCTTATCTTCAACAGGCAATGTCTAATGTATTTACAACATTAGATCTTATCTTCAACAGGCAATGTCTCATGTATTTACAACATTAGATCTTATCTTCAACAGACAATGTCTCATGTATTTACAACATAAGATCTTATCTTCAACAGGCAATGTCTAATGTATTTACAACATTAAATCTTATCTTCAACAGGCAATGTCTAATGCATTTAAAACATTAAATCTTATCTTCATCAGGCAATGTCTAATGCATTTAAAACATAAGATCTTATCTTCAACAGGCAATGTCTAATGTATTTACAACATTAAATCTTATCTTCAACAGGCAATGTCTAATGCATTTAAAACATTAAATCTTATCTTCAACAGGCAATGTCTAATGCATTTAAAACATTAAATCTTATCTTCAACAGGCAATGTCTAATGTATTTACAACATTAGATCTTATCTTCAACAGGCAATGTCTAATGCATTTAAAACATTAAATCTTATCTTCAACAGGCAATGTCTAATGCATTTAAAACATAAGATCTTATCTTCAACAGGCAATGTCTAATGTATTTAAAACATTAAATCTTATCTTCAACAGGCAAGGTCTAATGCATTTACAACATTAAATCTTATCTTCAACAGGCAATGTCTAATGTATTTACAACATTAAATCTTATCTTCAACAGGCAATGTCTAATGTATTTACAACATTAAATCTTATCTTCAACAGGCAATGTCTAATGCATTTACAACATTAAATCTTATCTTCAACAGGCAATGTCTAATGTATTTACAACATTAAATCTTATCTTCAACAGGCAATGTCTAATGTATTTAAAACATTAAATCTTATCTTCAACAGGCAATGTCTAATGTATTTACAACATTAAATCTTATCTTCAACAGGCAATGTCTAATGTATTTACAACATTAAATCTTATCTTCAACAGGCAATGTCTAATGTATTTACAACATTAAATCTTATCTTCAACAGGCAATGTCTAACATATTTACAACATTAGATCTTATCTTCAACAGGCAATGTCTAATGTATTTACAACATTAAATCTTATCTTCAACAGGCAATGTCTAACATATTTACAACATTAGATCTTATCTTCAACAGGCAATGTCTAATGTATTTACAACATTAAATCTTATCTTCAACAGGCAATGTCTAATGTATTTACAACATTAGATCTTATCTTCAACAGGCAATGTCTCATGTATTTACAACATTAGATCTTATCTTCAACAGACAATGTCTCATGTATTTAAAACATAAGATCTTATCTTCAACAGGCAATGTCTAATGTATATACAACATTAAATCTTATCTTCAACAGGCAATGTCTAATGCATTTAAAACATAAGATCTTATCTTCAACAGGCAATGTCTAATGTATTTACAACATTAAATCTTATCTTTAACAGGCAATGTCTAATGCATTTAAAACATTAAATCTTATCTTCAACAGGCAATGTCTAATGCATTTAAAACATTAAATCTTATCTTCAACAGGCAAGGTCTAATGCATTTACAACATTAAATCTTATCTTCAACAGGCAATGTCTAATGCATTTACAACATTAAATCTTATCAACAGGCAATGTCTAATGCATTTAAAACATTAAATCTTATCTTTAACAGGCAATGTCTAATGTATTTAAAACATTAAATCTTATCTTCAACAGGCAAGGTCTAATGCATTTACAACATTAAATCTTATCTTCAACAGGCAATGTCTAATGCATTTAAAACATAAGATCTTATCTTCAACAGGCAATGTCTAATGTATTTAAAACATTAAATCTTACCTTCAACAGGCAAGGTCTAATGCATTTACAACATTAAATCTTATCTTCAACAGGCAATGTCTAATGCATTTAAAACATAAGATCTTATCTTCAACAGGCAATGTCTAATGCATTTACAACATTAAATCTTATCTTCAACAGGCAATGTCTAATGTATTTAAAACATTAAATCTTATCAACAGGCAATGTCTAATGCATTTAAAACATTAAATCTTATCTTCAACAGGCAATGTCTAATGTATTTAAAACATAAGATCTTATCTTCAACAGGCAATGTCTCATGTATTTACAACATTAAATCTTATCTTCAACAGGCAATGTCTAATGCATTTACAACATTAAATCTTATCAACAGGCAATGTCTAATGCATTTAAAACATTAAATCTTATCTTTAACAGGCAATGTCTAATGTATTTAAAACATTAAATCTTATCTTCAACAGGCAATGTCTCATGTATTTACAACATTAAATCTTATCTTCAACAGGCAATGTCTAATGTATTTACAACATTAAATCTTATCTTCAACAGGCAATGTCTAATGTATTTACAACATTAAATCTTATCTTCAACAGGCAATGTCTAACATATTTACAACATTAGATCTTATCTTCAACAGGCAATGTCTAATGTATTTACAACATTAAATCTTATCTTCAACAGGCAATGTCTAACATATTTACAACATTAGATCTTATCTTCAACAGGCAATGTCTAATGTATTTACAACATTAAATCTTATCTTCAACAGGCAATGTCTAATGTATTTACAACATTAGATCTTATCTTCAACAGGCAATGTCTCATGTATTTACAACATTAGATCTTATCTTCAACAGACAATGTCTCATGTATTTAAAACATAAGATCTTATCTTCAACAGGCAATGTCTAATGTATATACAACATTAAATCTTATCTTCAACAGGCAATGTCTCATGTATTTACAACTTTAAATCTTATCTTCAACAGGCAATGTCTAATGCTCATAAAGACTGGATATGTGCCTTAGACTTCTTACCAAGTTACAACTGTCTGTTAAGTGGCTGTAGAGGGGGCTATTTAAAGCTGTGGAATATCGAGACGTGTACCCCTGTGGGAGAGATGAAAGCTCATACTAGTCCTATCAACTCCATAGCAACCAACTCAACACATGTCTTCACTGCTTCAAGGTGATTTTGTTTGTCCAATCAAATGATTACCCCTGGTCATGTGACCACTACTGAATCCTCCATATTACAAACGATTAAAGATTTCAGATTTCCAGTAACAATATGAACGTCTGACTCAAGCCACAATTTAAAATCTTTAAAAGCCACTTGGGTAGTGTTTTTCGTCAATTTTTTTTCCTGATAAGTTTTCAGATCTGACAACTTCTCTTGATTTTAATTAACTAAAAAGCACTGTCACTGTGGCAATTGTTTGATAAAACAGATTTTGCCAGATCAAATTTCTGACAATTCCTTTCATGAAACACTCTAATTGTTATGTACCTCTGTCAAAGCTTTCAAAAATCTTCTAAAAACTTTGCTATTTAACTCTTAGCTCTTTATGCACCTTGAGCACTCTACAGAGTGGATTTGGCGCTTTACAAGTCTCATTATTATTATTATTATTGTTATTATGTGTCCGACTTTGTTTGGATTTTACAGCCCCCGAAATGTTCTCAAACCTTCAAATCATATCAGTTAAACATAGATTCAGCTTATGTTTGGGCCTTGATGAATTTACTTAAAATTGCATATTGATTTCTTTAACATGGAACAGAATAAACTTGGCATTCAGGATCACAATAGCAATAGTGTTAACATGATGCATGCCATAATTGTATCATGATTTTAATCAATAGTATCTCTCCAGAGAAATCAAATGGACATCACCCAAATCCTGCCAAGTTTTGTTATCTGTATTGTAGATACTGTATAGTGCTAATATGAGTGATGTATAACATATTTGTACATTTGATGTGCATATTTTATGCGTTTGGTATGCTATAAGGCTTGTGTTTAAGAAAAAGTTGCATAAATGTCTTTACTTTCTGTTTTGTGTATACTGTTTTAGATTACTGCTTGTTATCCATTATAATAGTTGTCATTCCTCTTTTTATATTATCTTCTTTTTGTCAACTCCCATATCATAATTCATTTTTACATGATGTGTATTCAAGTATTAACCCTGATAAGACTGGGGGGGGGGGCCTTTGACGTTTTTTACAATAAATCCACTGCGCAAGTCTTGTGCAACTTTTGAGATAAAAATTGCTACTCCCGGATATGTGGTTACAAGATTACGCAACATTTCGTAAGTGCATGCATACGCCAAATTGCTCAAAAATGTGAATTTGTGTATAAATGCAATGCAAATACTGTTTTTAGCCAAAATTCATAAATGTATTATTTTCTTTTTACTGATTGAAATCAATTAATTTCATCATGTTTAAGGTCAAAATAAAGTCCCCGAAAATTTCCATTGAAAAAAAAACAACAATTGAAAAATAGAGATATACATAAGAAATTTAGAAAAGAATAAAATGCATAAGAAAATAAATGTGATTTTGAATTTTTTTTAAAAGTAAATTTGATAAGATTCCTATTAAGAGTCTGTGAACCAAAATCACAATTTTAGAGGCATTCTTTAGTTAGAGCAAACATTTGAATTTATCCATAAAATAGCATGACTAATTAGCAGTGAGACTTTTCGCAGAATTTTGATCTTATTGTTTTGTAGAATATGCCATGGGAAATACACTGTCAATTTTCATGGTGAATGCATGATCGAAGGCCGAGATCATAAGGGGCACTTCTTGCATCTTCTTAGGTGTCAAAATAGCCCAGTCTATTTAGGGTTAAAGTTGTGTACTGTCTGTTTACTAGGCTTTTTCTATGTATTTCTTTGTGCGCTTAATACTTGTCTGTATACGTATTGTTATCACATTTCTTTGTACTTGTCTGTATGTATATGTATTATATCATTTCATTTGTGTTTTTTCTCTCCCTCCTATCTTTATTTAATTGTTCATGCTTTGCATAAATTCCATCATCTGACTACTCACTTTGTCACCTGACTACTCACTTTGTCACCTGACTTCTCCCTTTGTCACCAGACTTCTCACTTTGTCACCTGACTTCTCACTTTGTCACCTGACTTCTCATTTTGTCACCTGACTTCTCACTTTGTCACCTGACTTCTCACTTTGTCACCTGACTACTCACTTTGTCACCTGACTTCTCACTTTGTCACCTGACTTCTCACTTTGTCACCTGACTACTCACTTTGTCACCTGACTTCTCACTTTGTCACCTCACTTAACACTTTGTCTTCTGACTACTCATTTTGTCACCTAACTACTCGCTTTGTCACCTGACTAATCTCTTTGTCACTTCCCTACTCACTTTGTCACCTGACTACTCATTTTGTCATCCGATAACTCACTTTGTCATTTGACTACTCACTTTGTCACCTGACTACTCATTTTGTCATCTGATAACTCACTTTGTCACCTGACTACTCTCTTTGTCACCTGACTACTCATTTTGTCACTTCACTACTCAATTTGTCACCTGACTACTCATTTTGTCATCCGATAACTCACTTTGTCACCTGACTACTCACTTTGTCACCTGACTACTCCCTTTGTCACCTGACTTCTCACTTTGTCATTTGACTACTCACTTTGTCACCTGACTACTCACTTTGTCATCCGATAACTTACTTTGTCACCTGACTACTCATTTTATAACTTGACTACTCACCTTTTCACCTGACTATTCACTTTGTCACCTGACTACTCATTTTGTCATCCGATAACTCACTTTGTCACCTGACTACTCACTTTGTCATCCGATAACTCACTTTGTCACCTGACTACTCACTTTGTCATCCGATAACTCACTTTGTCACCTGACTACTCACTTTGCAACTTGACTACTCACCTTTTCACCTGACTATTCACTTTGTCACCTGACTTAATACTTTGTCTTCTGACTACTCATTTTGTCACCTTACTACTCGCTTTGTTACCTGACTAATCACTTTGTCACTTCACTACTCACTTTGTCACCTGATTACTCATTTTATCATCCGATAACTCACTTTGTCATTTGACTACTCACTTTGTTACCTGACTTATCTCTGTCACCTGACATCTCATCATTATCATCTTATTAACATATCATGAAATCAAATTCCTGAGTCTAATTTCATTGCTCCATTATTCTGTTCACTTATTGAATGATTTCGTCCACGTTAACATCTGCTATGTGAAATCAAGAGAAATGTTTTTTTGATGTCTGCACTTCTTAAATCTTTTTTATTGCATAATGCATGTTGAAATACATAAATCTGCACTTCTTAAATATGTAATTCTTGCTTGCTTGCTTTATGATTCATCAATATGTTTGCTTTATCTCTCTCTCTCTATTGCTTTGAAAATTCCCATATCCCATCTATCCCTGCATGCTTTGCACTGTCTACTGCTCTCGTGTGTTCACCTGATCTATGTTGGCTGGCTGGCATGCCTCCCGTTGTTATGGAAACAGTGACATGATCAAATTATGGAGAAAGTCTGAAAACACAAGACTATCAAGTTTATAGCACGCTGAACTGGTTTATAGTGTGGTCTCAATAGTTAGATCTCTGCATATATTTTGGGTAAGAATGCTGTAATGTCTTATTAATACTGGTACAAATAGTTAGCAAATAATCACCATTTATGAAGGTGATGGTCAAACTATCATTTATACACAAGCTGAATATAACCATCTTTACAATGCAAATGGATCAATATCAATCTCTTCCCAATAGTGTTTGTTTGTTTTACTTCCCCCCAAATGATAGTTTAGATAGTGACCTCTGTAACCCAAAATTTAACTCGGGTCATTCCTGCTCAAATACATACAATGAGCTAAGTTCATTTATCACAGGAACTTTGAACTTGGGCTACATGTTTTTCATTCCTACATGATTTGCAGAATACCTATTATATTAACTAACACCTTTTTGTGCTAACACGGTTTTAGGAATACCACCCCAGGTCATAAAAAATTGTAGTAATATCAAGTATGAAAACTAAATGTCATTGCAGTATTGTCAATTTTCTGCTCTACACTTGTATGAAATACAGTTTTGGAGTGCAAAACCGTTTGATGAAAACCTGTAGTATTTATTAGAAATGATATGTATGAAATATTGCAAAACAAGAAACATATTTCTCTGTAATAACCAATGATTGTTTTTGTCTTTTATAGTGATAGGACCGTGAGTGTGTGGAAGAAAAATGGGGAAGCAGATCGGACATGACCTTTGACCTGATGATGACATAACATCATGATGTATAACTGCAAGCTTGATGAGTCACATCCAACTGGTTGCATCCAGTTTTCACCAGTTTCCAGCACTTTGATTTTCAGTGGTTCTTCTCAGTGCTACATTCATACAGTGTGGATATGGAATTGTGAAATTCATGCTGAATTGTTAGTATGAAACTAATAACTATATGATTTCTGAATTGCCGCAGTTAAATGCAAGAATTATAGGTATGAATATCACTGTAATGCGCAAGTGCACCATTATACGCTGTTTCACTCTACATGACACATATACAACAACATATAATCTAAATTAAGTCATTTATTCTTTCATGTGAAATGTATGCCTACAAAGATGTACAGAACAGGACGAAAATAATACATTTCCTCTTTAATACATTAAAGAGGAAATGTGACCCAAGTAGACAAAATTATGAAATGGAAATGAGAAAATTTGGAAAGCTAATTGGTGAATATTTTAACAAAACTTGCATATAATAAGTAATTTATGCAATTTTTACCTGTAAGAAGTTTTGATTCCTGTAAGGTAAGGATTACTGAGGATATACATGTATATTAATCTTATTCAACACTGGGGAAAAAGTGCTTAGGAGAAAACCACACAAATTACTGTCAATTAAATTAGACAAATAGATGTAAAAAAAACAATCCGTAGGGTGTATGCTATATTGCCACGACACCAAGATTACCAGCACCAGATTTTTTTGGTCCAGAGTTAATATGGTGTTCATACAGTATGGTGTCTTAGCTTTTTGATGGTAGTATACTCCTCAAGCAGTGGATAATGTGTTAATAGGCAATCCAGAATGTGAGGACCAGGATAATACTATATCTGGGGATGTCCTGATGATCTGACAGTTACTATAAAAGTTACACCTTACTTGTCAGATGTGCTGCAATCTGGCTTGGTGTAAACAGCCCAGCTTGGCATACTGGTGAGATGTGCATAACTGATTTTTCGTGATGTGTACACTCTTAATGCAACAATCTTTATACCACTTAAGACCAATACCACCTAGCTTTGAACACAAAACCCAGTTCAGAAGTATGCAATCAATGTTTGTAGCTTGACAAATAGGAAATAGCACCCTCAATTGTTTGTAAATATGAATATTATATTATTTTTGTTGAAAAACCATTGTTTAATTCAAAATTCTAAGAAATCATGACAGAATAGATGTTAAACAGTGTAATATATGCATGCTGTAGAAAAAGTTTATATTTATTTTCTATGTGTATATGTAAGTATATGTTAGTGCACATAATATTGCTTGACAATGGCATATATTGGCATAAAATTGAAATATCTCCCCCCTCTTTTTCAGTATTCCTCTCCTTGTCGAGAGAAGGAGTGAGATGATTATGTTTTATCATGTATTGAACCACAGAGACTATTATTGCGCAATTATTTCAATCTTCTTGCAATTTGAAGACATTGAAATTTGTGAAATATGTCCCATTTTGAGCAAGCGCCATGAGTGCCCAGCTGAGGCAGATACCGGCACTATACAAGAACCCATCATCATCATTTGTCAGTTATTGCGCAATATATCAGATAGTAATTATACTTGCTTCAATAAATGCAGTATAATTAAAATGACTTTTGCTGAGCTACTATTGCATTTCAAGTTTTAAATGTAACTCCTGCCAGGTTCCCATTTACGTCAAGCGGATTGAGTGCAATTGACTTCAGGGGCCCGTTGCAGAAAGAGTTGCAATCAATCGCAACTCTTAAATCATGCACAACTTGATTTTCAACCAATCAACAGCATGCATTTGGGACTTGATTGATTTTTTTACTTGCGTTTAAACGCAACTCTTTCTGCAACTGACCCCTGAACAAATGTTGAGCTCTGTTGACCCATGTGTAAACAAGTCTTTGTTTATTGGCTACACAAGTATTAATACAATCATTCCATGCAAACAATCAACATACTAGATACATGATAGCTTTTATATGAATCCTCTTCAGCATATATAATATGGATTATTGTCTGATCCCAAGTGATGTTATTAATGAAGCTTCAAGCATATTCCAAATTATTTTTGTATAGATTATAGTAGAGAAATATAATGTATTTATTATTCTGTTTGAATGAGTGTGTTGGCTTATTCTGTTATTTGATTTGCAAAAGCTGAGAGAGATAGATTGCAGCTGTATTGTTATGATAGTTCCATATTAATAAGTGATATGCCTTAACCTGTGGACCTGTGAGTTGACAATCAATGAAGATTGGATATAAATAGTGTGTGATTCTACCACATAATACACATTGCCTGATTTTACATCATTGTTTTATTATCATTTTCAATTCAGAATGTATTTCATTATGCAATATGATAACTATCGTTTTGTAGATCATTATATTGTCATGTTTTATAGCTTTGCTTTTCTGTGATACAGACAAGCAAATAAATTGCACAGGGTTTTTGGAAAGGGATGCTCTGGGCTGAGAATATATATCTACATAAAATGTTATAAATGTTATAGAATTTCATAAATAAATTTCATTCTTTAAAAGTAGTAAAATAGTAGAGACCCAAGTTTTCTAAACAGTTCTTAACATCATATTCTAATTTCTTTTGTGACATGTATAAAGCAATTGTAAATAGTGAAAAAAATATATTTATATTTCAATAAATAGAGTAAAATTTACAGAGCAAAATGCTGAAAATCTGATCAAAGTCAGATGACAAATATCCCCACTTGTTCTCATGTATTTTATTATGAAATCAGATTTATTAAAAAAAAAAAAACCAAGACCTAAAAACAATTGGATTGACAACTGATTAAGTGTAGTAGTTATTTCTTGCTGCAACTTATTTCATCATAATGGAGACACATCATTTACATATGTATGGAAAAAAATTAAGATATTATGATTTCATGTAATAACATAAGAAAAAGGAATGTGGGGATGTGACATCATCAGCCCACCTAATGAATATTTTTGATGACATGCATATGTTTTCACAAAAATTGCTTAATTTTGTTATTGGTTATCGGATTTTGAAGAAATTTTCAGCATTTTGTCTTGTCTTTCCGTTAATGCCCACAATCATTGTATTGATTATTATAGCATATGAACATCAAGATTGACCTGAATTTTGTCGGGACCGGCAGGTGCAATACACCGGGTGAACACCCTACTCTTTGACGAACAGTGTATTGGTTTTAACGTGCATAGGTTGTGACTCTCCTATACATGGGACCAACATTTGCGTCCTTTCCGATAGACGGAGTGTTTTCCAAAGGTGTTCACACCTGCACTGAATACAGTGTTGACGCACGCTAACACACAATGCTATGGCATCATATTTTGTGTTAGACTTGTTTCATCATGAGCGGGGCTCGAACACCTCACCTTGAGATCTACGATCTAACCAAATGAGCTACATGGCCTCCATGCTCTGTGAATTTTACTATATTTATTGAAATATATTCAGCCTGGAGCATCCTTTTAATGTTTTTCTTAGATTTCACTATTAACAATTGCTTTATACATGTTAAAAAAAGAAATTAGAATAGAGAAATCTTGGGTGTCATTTATTTTAACACTTAATGAATGAAATTTATTTATGAAATTCTATAACATAACATTTATTTAGATATAAATATTCTCAGCTCGGAGCATCCCATTAATTTCAATGCTGATAAAGCTTAGAAAATAAATAGAAAATTATTAACCAATAGATCATCATTAAACTTAAAATTATTCACACAGGACAAAATACATTTAATTGCCAGTCATCAACATACATTCCTTTATTTAGATGTTGTTTATTGGGGAAAAATTATATTAGAAGATTTAGGGCTCTACTTTATAGAGGTTGTTATGGCAAAAATATAACTATGTACATGTATATATATATATATATTGTCCGACAGGTACCATAGTAACAGTGACAAACCAGTTGGTATCCATTATTTTACCAAGAGTTTGTCAGTTTATTAAAAATGTAAGCTCCAACAGCTGTTTTAAAATAGTTGCCAATATTTTGAATCAGCATACTTAGTTGGACTCAATGAATTGGACAAATAAATTTGCCAAAATTTTGAATTTAAGAACCAGTAAAGAAGTAATTTGATACGTTGACAATGATATATTAAAGCAATATCGAACAATCAATGCATTGGCCATTTTTGCATGTACATGTTTTGTTTCATTGCAATGTATTTAATAGCGGTGTGATTGAAACCCCTTCGGTGATATACACATCTGTATCTGTGGGTAATTATTGGACATTCAAATTTAGTATTGCTCTTTCCTCTTCTCAACTCCCTTCTGAAATACAAGTAACTTTCCCTCTAAGTCAAATCTCTAGTGACCAAATAAAATCTGATTTGGGCAGAATTTGACTTAGAAGATATATAAGACATATCCTGGTCTGAAATAATACTTTGAGTAAGGTGATTATTTGACTTTATGTAGAGTACTGTATCATGATAATTACCATTCTTTGTGTATATCTTTATATCATATTGACTGGACCCTTTAGGGTAACTTGCAATATATTGTCTGCACAAGAATGGTATTGACCAGAGTCTTTATAAAAAGGAAATATGGTTCTTTTAACTGCAATATATTTGATGTCCCAAAAAAGTAGCAAGTCAATATCTTTATTATACCTATATCAGACATCAAAATTGAGATAAGTGTGATTGAGCAGGGCATTGTGGTGTAATGTCCTGTCCCTGGCAGGCTTCGGGCGCAGTATCTATATTATTTCTTATTAAAACATATTATTACACTTTGCGTCGTCTCTGTATGAAAAGTCAATATGCGCATAGAGACCGAGCAAAATACAAATAATGTACCTAACCTTTCCCGATGTTCATGAAATCTTGGGCAGTACCGTTTTGTAAATGACCGCCTCAGATGTCTGATACAGGTAATAATTTAAGTATATTTTGTTGCTGGAAACATCTGTCTACTACATGGTTTAGCTCTTTATATAATGGGAATGAATGGTACATCATTATACGATCACATAACCGATGTGTGTGTGATGGTATCAAATGCCATTGACCAATGTTTTAATACATCTATTGGCATTTGTCTACATTCAAGAGCAAAGAAACCTACACAATATCTTCTCAGATTGAATCAATAGATAGATGGGATCGTCTGACTAGTTTGTTTGTTCAGTCCTCTTTATTATCCCCACATTGAACCAAGTGTGACATTAATTTCATTTTCTGTAAACCTTCAAATAATTATGTACAATGAGATCAATAGATCCAACATTTGCTTGTTTTGTTCTTTGTATTTCCAGTTAATGATTTACCTGTTCTATTACCTTCATTCATTCCAACTGTGTTCTTTCAACAGCTTTGAATGACCAGAAACTGTTGCCAAATGTTACCAAATTGAAAGAAAAAACAAACAAACATAGTTTATAACCTTAATAGGAAATGTGTACTGCAAAATCTTTGGTGTTAAAACTGCAATACCAGAGGAACTCAATAAATACCAGTGTTTCGTATGCTCCTGTTATGAGCTCAAGTTTAACTCGAGCCTGAGTGATAAAATTATGGGAAGCCAATAATATCAACATTGTGTTATCCTATTTTTTTAATGTTTTCTCTAATGGCAAAAGATGGTATTTTATAAACCTCACAGTTTGAATGAATTAAGCAAATTCACTGACAAAGTGAACCCCCTCCTGTTAGAGACTGGTGTCATAATTAGCTACCTATAATCAAACCACAACATTAGAGTGTTATAATACACCCTTTGTGTTTATATTATAACACTTTAGTGTTCCATTCAAGCTCTTTTTTGTTTTTTTTGTAAAGTTTTCTTTTATTTCATGAATTGTTCTATTGAGGATCATTATATGTAATGAGTTTATTGTGGAATGGGGCCTTGCCTGAGCTAGCAACATGAATTTTATCTTCAGGAAAAAAGTATGAAGTTATCAAACAAATTTGATATCACTTGCTTCCATTTGTCATGTGTGGTGTAATCAAATGGTGTTACCATTTGTGGTGTAATCAAACGGTGTTACCAATTGTGGTGTAATCAAATGGTGTTACCATGTGTGGTGTAATCAAATGGTGTTACCATGTGTGGTGTAATCAAATGATGTTACCATGTGTGGTGTAATCAAATGGTGTTACCATGTGTGGTGTAATCAAATGGTGTTACCATGTGTGGTGTAATCAAATGGTGTTACAATTTGTGGTGTAATCAGATGGTGTTACCATGTGTGGTGTAATCAAATGGTGTTACCATGTGTGGTGTAATCAAATGGTGTTACCATGTGTGGTGTAATCAAATGGTGTTACCATGTGTGGTGTAATCAAATGGTGTTACCATATTTGGTGTAATCAAATGGTGTTACCATTTGTGGTGTAATCAGATGGTGTTACCATGTGTGGTGTAATCAGATGGTGTTACCTTATATGGTGTAATCATATGGTGTTACCATGTGTGGTGTAATCATATGGTGTTACCATGTGTGGTGTAATCAGATTGTGTTACCATATGTGATGTCGGTAACCATTGGCTGCACCATTGGGTGTCATTATTTGGTGTATATTCTGTTTCTTCCATATTTTTTCAATCTACATTTTGTCTATTTATTTCAGATAATGAATGCACAAAACGACAAAGAAAATGACAAACCCATTCCTGATTTATTTCCATGTATATGTATGTCCTGAAAAAGAAGATAAATTGTAAAACATAATGTCCTATTGAACTTGAATCACACAATCATATACATGTGCAGTCAAACATGTAGTATATCAAATATATCACAAAGCATGTCAGTCTTAATATTATCTTATATATAAGAGGCCTTATCTCCAAAAAGTTTCTCATTGACTCACAAATATCTTTGATGTGAAAATTGTTTTATATTCATTTTTTCTTGTTATTACCAACTTTTTGCAATGTAAAGAATGTTTACAAATATTTTTTATTCATGTCAGCTGCAGAATATTTTTTTTCATGCATGAATATTCATGTTGGAGAATTCTACCTTTTCATGAATATTCTTGAAGGTGAATATTTTCCATTCATGAATATTCATGAGCTGAAGAAAATTTTCTTTTCATAGATTTACCGTTCAACAGCTAAATATATCTTGTTTTCATGTGATGGTGAAGATATTACATAAAGCTGCCCCGTGTCATGAAACTTAAAGTTTATATAAATAGTTAAAAGTTAATGACGAATATGCTCTGTCAGTTGAATTATTTCCACTTTTAACAGATGCATATTATTTTATTCTAAAAATTTCCATGCAGTAAACTTCAATGGAATTTAAAAAAATATCTCATTTAATAACATGTCTTAAACAAAGTGAATGTTTAATTAAAATTTGCCCAATATAGGTTGGAAATTACTTTAAGCCTTTTCAGGGGTTGACAAAATAATGCATGAAGTTTCACCCCGCAAAAAATAGCCAATATAAAAAGGTCTTGGCTATGTAAGTACCTTGTATTATGTTTGCATTCTTTAATAAGAATGAAATATACAAGATATAAAATCAACAATTTTGGATTTCTTTAGTATTTCTTTGTGTGTTTGTCTGTAGTCTTGGCATTCTCAAGTACGTACCAAAAAAATGGAAAGTAGATTTTCAATTATGGTATAAGAGATTCAGCTCCTCTTTGTAATCAATGTATACAAAGAATAAACAAATGATTTTGGTTTTCTACATTCGTATACCCCCCCCCCCTTGAAATTCTTTTGCTGCCTTTTCATGTCTAGTTGCCACACTATTTTTGAAAATTAGAATACAAATAATTTGTTTATAGAGTAAAAGAGCAGTCATCAAAACTTTTCCTGGCATACTTCATGGCCCTGTGAAGCGGGTTTACTGGGGTGTACCAGCACCTCTTGCATGGAATTCAGTTTGATAAGCAAATGGAAAATAGAAATGTCACTAAAGGCAACCCATTTTCCAACACAATTGGAAAGTGAATATTGCATATTCTTTCCCAAGATGAATGTTTGTGTCAGACTTCTGGAGCCCCCCCCAAAAAAAAAAAACAAACAAACAATAACATACTGTTACCATGGCAGCACAATATGAAAGATTAAAAAAAAGAAAAAAGAATCGCATGTTCACCCCAAGACCAATGTCGGTGCCAACTAGTTCAAGTTTTATTTTCCATTTCCATTATCAACATAAGCAAATACAAATAAAACATAGTTTATGAATATAAACAAATACAAATGAAATATGATAACAATGATTACAAATCAATTACAAGTTCCAAAATATTTCAGTTAAGAATTTGATATGGAAATGAGGGGATCCACTAAAAAGCATTGCTTGTGGAGCGTGGATCCCCTAAGAAAGTATATTAAACATTTGAGAAATGGGACTCATTCGCAGGTGTAAATACAATAAGTTAAAATAGAATATTGGAAATACTAATAAGATGGTGAGTGATAGCGAGAAATGATAAAAAGATGACAGAGATACTGGGCGATAGTAAAAACTAAAAAGAAAACAAAGACATGATGAAGAATAGAGGGGAGAGAGAAGGAATAAAGTACTGAAAGGGGAGCGAGAGAGGGAGAGGGCAAAGATAAGTGGGGAGAGAGAGACAGACAGAGAGGGAGGCACACACACAGACAGACGGACACAGATTATGTGGAGAGAAAGGGTCAGAAAGAGGGGGGGGGGGGGGACAAGAACGAGAGTAAAAAAACTTTCATGAGTACCGGCCAAAAACGGGGGGGGGGGGGGATTTTAATCCACGATGAATTTTTCTGGGTTTTAACCATAATGTACAGTTGCGATGGCAACCGACAAAATTTCTGACAAAAGCGGAAATTGTTTTTTGCACTCCTTAACTCAAGACCTATGTGTGTGCCAGATATAATGATAATTGGTTTAAAGATTAGGAAGTAGTACGACATGCAAGATTGTAGCAAATTTTTGGCATATAATACATTTTACCATAGAACACAATTTCCAAAACATGCCAAATACATATCTTGCACATCTTTACCCCAAGTCCAATGTGTGTGCAAAAATTTATGAGAATTTGTTAAAAACTGAGGAAGTAGTTCAAAACGCAAGATTTTTATATAATTTTTGTTATAATACTGTTAACACGGCAACACAATTTTAAAAATATAAAAAAAATATATCTTGCACATCTTTACCCGAAGAACAATGTGTGCGCCAAATTTTCATTAGAATTGGTTAAAAACTGAAGAAGCTTTCGAAATGCAAGATTTTTACCCAATTTTTGCTATAAAATATTGCTACCATGGCAACACAATTTAAAAAAACATGCTAAAAATATATCTTGCACGTCTTTACCCCAAGTCCAATGTGTGTGCAAAAATTTATGAGAATTGGTTAAAAACTGAGGATGTAGTTCAAAACGCAAGATTTTTTATATAATTTTTGTTATAATATACTGTGAACACGGCAACACAATTCCAAAAACCTACAAAAAATATATCTTGCACATCTTTACCCCAAGATCAATGTGTGTGCCAAATTTCATAAGAATTGGTTAAAAACTGAGGAAATTAATTTTTTCCCCTATGTTTTCTTGATTTTATCCTCCTCCAATTCAATTTTTGCCATTTGGATCTGAGCATCATCTGAAACATTGATAAAAGTTTCGAATTTCTCTACAAGCTTCATGCGACTAGCTACCCCTCGGTAGACCAGCAGCACCATGATTGATGCTGCTGAGTAGAGCCATCCTCCCGTTTTCCATTTATCAATTCACGTGTATCATTTTATACGTATTGTTATTCGTTTATTTAACGGAAATAAGTTCAACTAAAAAAAGTAAATATATCCCTGCCTTCTTTAAACCTGGGGCTAGAGATACACTCAAGTGATCAAAAACTTATCAAATCGTCTTTTTTCGGTGATTTCAAATGCACACATGACATTCCAGTTGGAAATAAACTATGCTTTGACATAAAGTCTAATATGAAACTCTGAGTTCTGATCTTATTTGATGAAGAAACTGCCAGCTTATTCATATGAATTTCCACTATTCTGGAAGCTTCTGATATTGTTTTTTAAAAAGGACATTCACTTTCTTTTCTAGAGCAGTTCAATTCTAGAAGACTCTTGAATGTCCTCAGTGAAATTAGCAATGTAAACAAAATAGCTAATCCTATTGTGATTTTCCACTGTTGGCAGGTTCTATTGTTAAGGAGTTTATCTTTGTACATTCCAGAAATAACAGAGATTACTCCATCTCATTAAATAGGCATGCCCAACAAAGCTTTACTGATACATTCTGGAATATTTTAAATCATTATATGCTAAAAGAGGAAATAACTAAATAAATGAATGTATATAGCTCTTACAATTCTTATATATAACAATATTGACAACCCCCCAAAAAAATCGTTATTTCCTTGAAACTGAAATGATATGAAATTCATTGTCAAATCATATGATGAAAAAAAGATTTTTTAATACTTTTTTTGTCAATCTGAGACACTAGACCCAAAACGAAAGATATAAAATTCTGAAAAGATGTACTGCCTATCAACATATTAACTGATTATGCAGCATATTCTGCCTAACCAGCCAAATGTGTCACCCCCATCTTTCTTACACCCTCACATGCCTGTTTCTGTCCCTTCCCTTTCTCTTCCCGATCCTCTTTCCCGCCCGTTTAAAAATATCAGACCCCCCCCACAAAAAAGACAAGAAAAAGGAGAGGAGTAATCGTGATATTTCAGATTCATTTATTTCACACCTCTTTAAAATAAAAAAATACATAAATACAAATAAAATTCTTATACGACAGAACAGATATTGACAAGTATAAAGTATAAGTAGTTATAAACAGATACTAGAACACAGTAAATAAGAATGATTTCCGCTGTACGGCGGATGTGGGGGAAAGACAGAAAGCCATTGGCCTATCAAGGTCTATCCCCCTGATTACCGTACAACAGGAAAAACAAAACAAACAAACATAATGCAAGAAAGGGGATAACAGAGGAATTAAAATCCTAACTAGCGGGGGAGGGGGAGGGGGGTTGGGTGGCAGGCAAAGGAGGGGACATAAGTGATAATTATTTGATATTGTATAACATTGTATTGTAATAAGTCATTATAGCGTATATACACATAAATATACTGATACAGATGTATATATAACATTTAGAATTTCACTTAATTATTCTATATTTTATGATTAATATGAATTAAAAGAAGAAAAAAAAAATATTTCCACCAACATGCTGTATGACATAAGAAGCAGATTAAGCTATAGTACAGTATGTAAGAGAGCATGTTTGTATTTTCTCTTGAATATGTTTAATGTTTGACTATCTTTTAAATGATTTGGAAGGCTGTTCCAAATCTGGGGCACTTGATAGCATATACTTGCTCTGGAAACATAATATTTAAGAAGTGGAATATATAGGTCTGTAGAATTTCTGCAGTTATATTTATTTACGTTATAGTTCATTAATTGAGAGAGGAAGTAGATTATGTATAATAGAATACATAAAGACTGCAACGTGAAACTTATAAAGGTCATTCAAAAGGATAATTTGTGGTTTTTTGAATAATGGTTCGGAGTGAGCATAATAATTTGAGTTTGTTATAATGCGGATAGACTGTTTTTGAAGTTGAAATAATCTTTGGAAAAGGTATCATTGACACTGTCCCCATACAGTTATACCATAAGTAAGATGGGAGAAAATCATCGAATAATATAGATTTACAAGGACCCTCAGTGGGAGGAGGTCCCTTAGTCTGTATAATGCTCCAGTAAATCTTGATATTTTCCCTGAAATATAGCCGACATGATCTTTCCAAGTTAATTGTGAGTCTATCCATATGCCAAGAAATTTCACAGTATTTTCTCGTTTTATTTCGATGTTATTTATCATTAATTGCATATCCCAGTTGATGGATCTGCCTTTCATGTAGAATATAACATATGAAGTTTTTTTAGCATTGATTTAATTTGTTACATAAAAACCATTGCTCATAGATTCTCAACTCATTTTGTAAGTTATTTTTTATCAATTCAATATTATTGCCTGACAGGAAGAAACTAGTGTCATCAGCAAATTATATCACTGATGTATTAGGACTAATAATTTGAAGGTCGTTGATGTATATTAGGAATAACACTGGCCCTAGAATTGAACCCTGAGGGATCCCGGTAGAAATAATTTTCGGTGACGATTTAATATTTCTAATTGCAACATATTGTTTTCGGTTTGATAAATAACTTTTAAACCAGTTAAGAACTAACCCTCTAATGCCATAAAAATATAATTTGTCAAATAGAATACGATGGTCCATGCAATCGAAAGCCTTCGACAGATCAAGGAATATCCCAACATTTATCTTCTGTTCAAAAGATTTAACTAATTTGTCAACAAGCTCAATGAAAGCTCAATTTGTATCAAAGCCCTGGCTGAATCCATATTGTTTTGGAGATAAAATATCAGCTTTTCTTAAATACGACATTAATTTTTCACAAGCAATTTTTTCAAATATTTTGCTAAATACACCCAATACCGAAATGGGGCGATAATATTATTATTCAAAATATCCGTATCACCACTTTTATAAACGGTAGTAACTCTTGCGGTTTTAAGGCTATCAGGGAAGACACCAGATTCTAACGAATTTTTTATAATGACATGCAGGGGGCGAATAATAAAATGGATAGTTGACTTTATAAGTTTAGTAGTGAAGCCGTCATATCCGTGACTCTTCTTTAACTGTAGTTTTAATACAATCTTTAGAATATCATTTTCTGTAATATCAGTAGTTTATCAGTAAAAAACATTGAGTTTACGGTATTGCTTGTGGTCATGTATACAATCGGTATTTTCAGCAATTTTATTGTGTATGGTACTGCCAATTGAAGTGAAAAACATATCAAAGGATTCAGCAATTGTACGAGCATCACTGGTATAATTTCCGTCACAGTTTATGTTCTTAATATTCTGACATTTTGGTTTTCTGTTTAGTATTTCATTGATGACTTTCCAAGTGGCTCTAGGATTATTTTTCAACTGCTGAAATTTTTCATCGAAGTATTTACGTTTTGCATATCTTATTTCACTGTTCACCTTATTTCTATGTGCTTTGTAATTCATATGGTTAGTAACGGTAGGATTTATAACATATTTTTAAAAAAAAGTAAATGCTTCTTTTTGCACATTTTTTCAATGATTTCGTAAGCCAAGGTTTATCTCTTTTAAAGTATTGTTTCTTTTTTTTACTTTTATAGGGAATCTATCATCATGGAGTTTTGAATACATGTGTATAAACATTTCAGATTGCTTATTTACATCTTTTTCATTTTCTAGAAATGACCAGTTAGTGGATATAATTTTCTAAACATAATTATTGTCACAATCTATCACAATATTGGCTTTTCTTAGAGTAAGAGGGTGAAAACGAATTCTCTCTCGCTTGTTTAATCGCTTTCAAAAAAATATTAGCTCTATATGTTTGGCCCTTTAACATTTTTGGTTCATCAAGCCATAGGCGTAGCCCATTTGGATATGACAAAATTTCAAGATTATGTTCAGTTTTACCAAATCTTTTCAGAATATCATTAAGAGTAAAAACATTCTATTTGGACAGAGAGAATAATACAAGGAAAATGGAAAAGAAATCAACCTTGTTATCATTTTTTAGATTTAGCTATTTTTTAAAGTATGAAAGTTGTTTAATAGCAAAAGTGCAGTAAGATCTGTCAGAATTATTCCTGTCATCAAATCACTATAAACTTAATCAAAATCATTATTACCATCAATATCATATTTTATTCATGATTACAACATATTACCAATAAATAATGTTATTTTCATCACTGCTGTTTTCTTTGTTACATAATATGTGATGATAATTCTTGATAATGGTGATAATTACAATTGATGGCACTGGTAGTACACTCACTGCTGCTGCTCATGCTATGTTTGCAAGATTTTGCATTTCCCACGTCTGTGAAAACTAATATTATAAAGGAATATTGCAGAAATGCGATTCTAAGTGGTCAGTTTGGCAGCCCTTGCGTGTATGCAAAGTAGATGGTCAGTACATTTGAATATCGTAAAATAAACCTGTTCTCCGATTTGACCTCTAGGATTCACACTTTCCAATATATCTCTTGTCTAATACGCAATCTGTGTCAAAGAAGAAGGCGATCAAACGAAATCACTTCGCTGTACAATTTTCACAATTTATTTTTCGTTTTATATTCCATACAAATTCAATTGTGTCATTTTTTAAACAATTTTGTTGGCACAATGAACATTTTAACACTAAACATTTCTTCTAGGTTGTTTGTGCCCGCTCGATCATGGGACACAAAAGTGACAAATCAAAATAATAACACGTTTATTTCAGACATCTCCAGAATTTCAAGTTTTGTTCTGTGATAAGGAATTAGTGTTTTATACTTTATTTCAAAGGAGTAAAGAATGAATTTTTTTAGAACATTTAATTCTCAGTTACGTGCTGATACTGCTTCATCTAATGGTTCAAATTTCTTGATAAAGCATATCAAACATCTACACCACTAAGGATTGGTCAGAATAATGATAGTCTTGCTGAATGTGTCCGACCAAGAGTAATGGAAAACAAAAACTTGATACAAATCTACCAGAATTTCAGCTAGTATTATCCATTTTATGTGTAGGACACATACAAAAAAACAATGGTTATTGCGACCAATACATTGGAAAACTTCTTCGCTCCAGTCACTATTTCATTTTGTAGTGCTTATAGTGAGAGGAGGGGAGACAGAGAAAGAAAAAGCAAACAAACAACAAATCCCAAAATAGTCGTGGAGAGATAGGATTCCCATGCACCCTATTGATATTTCTAATTTATACTTTTGTATTCATTCACTTGACACCTTGAGGAAGAAACAAAATGTAACTTACAATAATATATCAAGAGAGTACATGGGAACCCTATCTCCCAACCAAACTTAAAGTCGCAAGATTATGATGATTAAGCCAGATAAAAATAATTACATGCACGAATATATAATATTTATATACAAAAAATTCGGTGACGCCAACGCAAGGGCTTAAATTGATAAAATTCAAATATTTCCAAACGTTCATCGTAAATAAATCTTATGCACATGAATTATTAACAAGGCTGTGATCACTCAATAACTTGCAAGTAGGATCCATTGCAGACTTTGCACCTTATCCGATAGTTACCATAGTAACAGTGCCTCTCAGCCAATCAGAACCAGGGAAAGATGTCAGATCTGAAAACTTGTTTGATGAAAATTTTGATGAAACGCTCACCAGATGCACCTTTAAGGTTTAATTTTGTACCTTTCTTGATGCACCTATGGGTTGAAATTCTGCACCTTATTGGTGCTAATTTGGAACTTTCCAAAAAGGTACAAAGTTGCACCTTAAAGTTTTGCCATCTGGGCTGCACCTTAAACATGTTAAAGGTGCAAAGTTTAACCTATTTTTCTTTGTGTAATGATATAACATTATTTAAACAATGTCAGCAAAATGACTCCCTTTATTTGTATTTGTCTCCTTGTTCTCTTCCTCAGGTATATCAACAGTTTCTCCGGTAAATCCACTTCTCATTTGTACCAAGATATGATCAAGTTTCTCTGTTATTTCTACGGTATCGTAGCCTCCAATTGCTTTCAATTTATGATTACCTCTATATGGCGCTGTACCCTCTGACATGCTGCGTAGAAGCTTTGGGTCTGATTTCTCTGTTCTATTTTGGCTTTTATTTTCGTGAATAGTTTCTTTTGTTGCCTTTCTGCTTCCATCGTTATCCAGACTTTTAGATTTCTTCACTTTAGCGTAAATTGGCATGGTGCATGACCGTTGTAAAGGCGACTCTTGGACCTGGTTTGGTCGGGATAACCGATCGTATCCTGATTCCGTCGTTAAATCCTTTCCGATTTTAGGTTGGTTTTGCATATGAGCTTTTGATAAGGAATATGCTGAGACATCTTGATAGTTATTTCCTGTGGCAATACGCTCTGGAATACTGTCCAATCTCTCACAAGCTATGGAATGCCTTTTGTTTGGGTTTTGGTCGATATCTTTATCAACGCTAATAATCTCCGCGTAGTCCCCACTGCCGCCACTTACAAGAGACAGCCGTCGGTTTTCGTTTTCACTTGTATTGGCTTCCGGTATTTCGAGAGCAATTTCAGAATCGATAGAGCACTCCGGTGTTTCTGCACCATGTTTGTTGTTTTTAAACGACCAGGGCCACCGATTTCCAAAACTGCTCTTAGATTTGCCCTTCAAGTTTTCCTTAGTGGTCCCAGAGTCCGATTGGCCAACATCACTAGGAGTCTGATCATTGACTGAAACTGTTCGGGGAAGTGTCCTAGCAGGAAGCGGTGGGGCAGTTTGATTTCTCGTAGGTGCTCGAGACATTGTGGCCGAGCGTTCTCCTGACGGGAGACGACAAACACCCATATGAGCCTCATCACGACCAGACATGCCTTTGAAAATAAAACGACCCTCATGTGACACTACATCAGTCACTGCATATGCACTTGCAGACATAGTCCTCTGGTGGATAGGCAACCCTTGGATCTCATCTTGAAACTGATCTGAAATTACCATTGGTTTCGACTGAGGTCTTGCGTATTCATTAGGCGTACAAGGTGGCCCAAATGCTGATAACTCATCAGCCTCAATACTTTCCTTTTCCACTTTCTTAGACTCATCTACATCTTTCGCCACTTCGTTTTCATCTGGTTCAAGTGTGACATAAAACCGATCCAAATTACCTACGGTGTCTGAGCATGTCGAAAGTCGCTGCGGATCCGTTCCGTTATGTTCTCCTTCTATACATCTTTCCATTTTCTTCGTTTCAACGAAGCCCATTTCAAATTGGCCACGGTTACCATTAATCTGCGTGGCCTCAGAATGTTGCATGTTCATATTATGCTTTCGCCTTTTTCGAACAAAAAGAATCATGACCAATCCAATAGCACAAAGGAGCATAGTTACAAGGGCTCCAGCAATGGCGGACACAACAACTAGAATTGAGAGATTGGTTGGGGGAGTATCGTGGTCACTTATCTCTCCTATAGGCTGAATAGAAAGGTGACCTCCCTCATTCGATGGTGATATTGTAGTGTATTTCACGACGGTTTGAGATTTGCTAGAAACTATTCGTGTCTTGGTTGGTCTCGTGGTACCTTGGTCAAGAGGAGGCGATGAAGAGCCCTCAACGTCAGGAAATAATTCACTAGGATCAAAAGGTTCAATCCTAGCTTGTGCCATACCACGGAAAGACCCATCAAGGGATGAAATCACACATGATACCGTGGAGCCAGCGTCATCTCGACTGATCATTAGATTTAAAAACGAATGACCAGTCCCATTAGGTATGAGCTCAGAATTGTGATACCACTCAAATAATAAGTTATTTGGATCATAGTTTACAGGCAAGCAGACAAACCCTTGCCGAATACCAGGTGGGTGCTGGAACAAAGGTGGATCTACTACAACTTCGACCTGATGTTTTAGCGGTGTATAAGTGCATTCAACCTGATTCAAGATCGAATCACGCAACTCGCATACAAATGTTCTGTTGACGTCATCGACAGACATCAACCGATTATGAATACATGGGGACTCTGGACATCCTACTAGAAGAGTTCGTATTCCATTTTCCATGAAAATCCAGGTCAGTGTTTGTGGTGGAGAACCTGCTGGTGTTGCGCATGTGAAGCGTACTAACGACCCAACGTTGAATATGTTTGGAGGTGATATTGCTCTAGCCGAACATGCGTGTAAGGGATCTTCAGGACGGGTCCTTGGTTGAATGGTGAGCCTGGCTTTTCTGGAATCAAAAGAAACAGAATCTTGTGTGATGGCAGAGCAAAAATATTGTTTCTGATCCGACATGGTAACATTCTTAATAAAGAGGTTGTAGACACCATGCTTAAAGTCTCCTTTTATTGAGATCCTTTGAGTTAATTCACCGTGTAGGGGAGCATAGGTCTGTGTGTTTTCGTTCTCGGATAAAGTTCCGTAGAAACCTTCACCGTCAACATAACGCCAGTACAGATTGGCATCTCCATGGTCAGCTACAGTACACCAGAATGTGGCAAGCCCGCCCTCTACGACATCAACATCCCTAGGTTCTACATCGAAGCTAGGGACTGCAGTTGCAGGCAGAACTGAGTTTGAAATCACGGTAAAAATTAACAAAAGCATCATGTTCAGTTTCATTTTTTCCATCGTTAATTTTTTTTTCTTATCAAACCAAAGTCATCCTCATTTGTTGATATCCTTCAGAGTTGTACGAATTTCAGTTTTCCGCAGAAATCTATTAATCACCAATTAGAAGGCATTCCCCAAGAGGTCTGAATTAGGTGAAGTGAGCATCAATGATTTACAAAACACAGGGTGAAAGAAGCGACAACCATGTCAAGAATCCCGGAAGGTGACCTGAAGAGAAGAAGATAAAGAGAGAGAGAACAGGATAAAACAAGAGACAAAACATGGATATAAGACATCAATTATAAACTACATCATTATGGTGTAAGGGGGAAGGCCTTGGAGTGGTTCAAAAGTTATCTTACAAACAGAAAACAATTTGTCTCATTGAATGGAGTAGAATCTAAACGCCAACCAATTACTTGCGGTATTCCTCAAGGGAGTATCCTTGGCCCCCTGATTTATATCATATATGTAAATGATTTTCAATATTCATCTCCACTTTTGTCTTTTATTCTATATGCAGATGATTCTAGTATATTTTTCTCACATAAAAACCCTCAAATGCTCGTAGATATTTTTAACACCGAGTTGAAAAGTATTTGTGAATGGATATTTGCCAATAGGCTCTCTCTAAATCTTGATAAAACAAATTTTATGTTATTTAGTAACTCTCTTACAAGTTTACCTGACAATATTTTATTGAATGATGTCCAGATCAGTAGGGTAAAATCAACTAAGTTCTTGGGACTTTTTATTGATGACAAAATGACCTGGAAAATTCATACAAACCACATTTGCTCAATTTTATCTAGAAATACTGGTATAATGTATAAACTTAAATCATTGTTTCCACTCAATATTATGCAAATGTTATATTCCACTTTATTACTTCCGTATGTAAACTATGGTATTCTTGCCTGGGGAAATTCTAGTAAGCTTCAACTTGATAAAATTTTGGTTATTCAAAAGAGAGCAATTCGTATAATCTCCAATGCCCATATACGGGCTCATACAGGTCCTCTCTTTTTAGAAAAGGGTGTTTTAAAATTTTCTGATATTTTCCTTCTGCAGTTGGGTTCTTTTATGTTTCAACTGAATAATAATGACTTGCCTCCGGCACTTAATTATATGTTCATAAAAAACAACCAGTTGCATGACTATCCAACACGCCAAGCATTTTCATTTCATCTTCCAAAAACCAGAACAAAATTTGCCCACAATACTATTATTTATTCAGGTCCCAAATATTGGAATTCACTCAATATCGATATAAAAAGATCTGTTAGCTTGACTGCATTTAAAAGAAAATTGAAAACGTCTCTTTTGAGAAAAGATTACTCCTCGTAGAACCCAACTGTAAGCTTTAAATACACAATATATATTTATCTATTTGTACTCAATTGCGTATTACTTTTAAGACGGTCAGAGAGTGGATTGGGCACCTGGTAGCCAGGGAAACTCTTTAAAACCACATAGCTCTTCTAAGTTTTGCTTCGGTCCTTTGATACTTTTTCTCTCCTAGCAACTATCAAGTTTTTTTTTCTTTTCCTCGTCTGCCAGGTGCTCTATCCTCTCACTATGCCCGTATGTTTACCATTGTAATGAATTGCATGTATTCATATTTACAGCTGCAGATACCCTTATAGAGGACCCGTCTACTATTCCACTGGCATACGATCAATTCTGTCAAAATATTTTACGTCATGCGTTAACGACGCAATCATGAACAGCAATATAATAGACGGGTCTTCTTTCCGTCTTTCTTTCTTTTATGTCTTGTTTTGTCCTCCTTGTCTTGTCTAGTAACCTGTGTGCCCCTGTTCTTTGTAACGTTCTCTGTTTTCGTCCTTGTCCAGTTTCTGTAACTTTCTCCGAGCTCAGCTCTATTTTTTCTATAATTATTTGTAGCTATCAATGATTACACATAAATTATTTGTTAAGGGCCTATCCACAACAAGCTTTTGCTTTACTTTAGGTCCATCCACTTAGAATCTGCTTTTATATTGTAATTATGCATACTATTTCGGAATGAGTTTTATGTTTTTCTTTGTATTTTGATTGATTTGTGGAAAATTAATGAAATGAAAAAATGAAAATATTTATTACAAAATATTATCATTATCACAATCACAAAGCCCAGAATAGCCTCAATCTCCCCACAGTACATATCAGAACTCATAGAACCATATAAACCAAGACGTAAACCTTCGATCATCCTCACAACATCTTCTCACTGATCCCTCCATATATACAAATACATATGGTTAACGAGCCCTTTCCTTATCTGACCCTGTACTCTGGAATTCTCTACCGTTTAATATTAAAACTGCACCAGCCTTCCCCATATTTAAATCTATGTACTTAAAACTCACTTAACATTTTCAAAAATAATGTTTATAATATTCAATTTATTATTTTGTTTAATATTGTAGGTTTTCATTTCGTTAATTATATAACTTTTATGTACTGATTTACTTTGTTATAAATGTATGTATATAAGGTTTAGATTTACTGGATAATTTAGATAAGGTTATTGCATAATTTAGTTATTTAATACATTTTGTAAAGTGCATAGAAGGTCTTTTTACTATTATGCGCTATATAAATGTCAAATATTATTGTTATTATTATTAAACAAATACGAGTTGATTTGGATGATAATTATAGAAGCATTATATTATAATTGAAATAATATGAGAATAATATGACAATAATATATGGATCTGGCGTTATCTGTTAAAGGTTGAAATTGTGATCGAGCTTGTCTTGTTGGATGTAATAATCCGTTCGTTTTTTTCTGAAGAAGTTCATGAAGATTTTACAAATATTCAATCAAACCACACTGTTTGACATTGCAAGCCCCTGACCAACAGAAACTGCCATCAAAAGGATATTTAAATAACTGAATAAAAAAAAAATGAATTAAAGAATTTAGAAAAGTTTAAAAAAAAAGTAATAAACACAAAAAAATGAGATACACAAATAATGAATGAATAAAAAGAAGTGAATATGATGCTGACTGTATATAAAGAAAATATTACACAAAATGAAACCAAAAATGATAATTAGATTGACTTTAAGAACTACCCTCATATCCCCCCAAATAAATCAAACCTGCACAATTTAATTTTGAATGCAGATGAGTGGTATGAATAAGTCTCCGAATTCTGAATCGAAGTAGGTAGGAAGCGAAATCAGATCGTAGACTAGTCGTATTGGGTGTGTGGTGACCTTAAATTTTACTGAACTGCTATAATTTCACTTCATGAAAACATTGCAGGGGGGGGGGCTCCTCGCATTCAGATCTCCGGCCCGAACGGAATTAAAGTATTGTAGAAGCCTTAAAGCGTAGAAAAATATCTGACATCAACTTTATTGTTATGTATTTTATTGTTTGATTAATTTTTTATGACCGTATCCTATAGCTTTAGATTTTTAAATAAATTTTATTGGTTCTTTTCTTTCGTTTTTGTTTGAGTATTTTGTTCTCATCAATATTATGGAAATAAAATAATAAACAAAGCCAAAATCATCGTATAAAATCCGCAAAGTGCATGAGACTTGGTTGAATTATAACAGGTATCATTTCCCAGACATCCGTCTTTTCTTTGTCTTCCTGTTTCCTGGGTTTGTTCTTAACTAGTGACCTTAAAAGGTCAGCTTCGTCGAAATCAGTAACCTCGTCAATGGGTCAAAAGTAGATATTGTTTTTGCTTGACACCGTATGCATAAAAGTGAGTAAGCCAATGCTGCTGCTAGTAAGTTCAAGCAATCGCTATCTGACTGCTAGCATTTCCTTGACGATTAAGCTATTGCTAAGAAGCGTATGCATGAAGCGAACATTTCGATTGTGCGTTTAAGTACTTGCTTAGGTTTTTTCAAACTTCGTCAGAACAGCTTGAGCTTTTGCTTGATCAGGGCGTGTGCGTTTTTTAGTCATCTGAGAGAGAAGCCCAAGGTGTACCGTAGCCTGCATGTACATGTTTTCTTCCTAAGTATTTGAATTTATAAAAAATAAGGTTGTTTGACACCACGTCTGAGCATTGGCGGCGGAAGCCAGAAAATTTAGGGGGTGTCCACCTGAAATTTTTGGATGGACACTGGTAAAAAATTTGACAAGCGCCCCCCAAAAAGGTTTTGAACCTAAATTGCATGAGTTGTTAACCAAAAATTTTTTGACAAGCAAAAAAAAAAAAAAAAAGGTCCTCAACCTAAATTTTAGGGGGGGGGGACAACACACGTTTCAGGGGGGGGGGGGTCCACGTGAATTTAGGGGGGGAAGCAGGAAAAAAAAGTTGACAAGCAAAAAAAAAAGGTTATCAAGACATTATTTAGGGAGGGACCGTCCCCCCCAAGTAAAATTTAGGGGGGGGGACACGTCCCCCCGCTTCCGCCGCCTATGCGTCAGAGAAATAGAAGAGGTAATTTCATTGGCTGCTGAAGGCCAAACGTTTAAGGAGAGTCCACATGAAATTTTGGTTATCAACCATAATTTTTAGACAAGCAAAAAAAAAAAGGTTTTCAACAAAAAATGTAGGGGGAGGGGGACCATCCCCTACCTCAAATTTAGGGGGGGGGGACATTTCCCCCGTCCCCCCTGCTTTCGCCGCCTATGGATAATTTTCACTGCTGCTTAGTTCTTTGTGGTTCTTTGCGTTCGAGTCACGCCTTTTCCGTGAGTCGCGTTCGCACTGTCCGTCCAGCGCGCTGCAGCGTGACGTCGATATTGTTCAAACCGTTAGCTTTCTGAAGGCAAGGAAAGGGTTCAAGCACTGTAAAGCCTTAAGCAATATGAAATAAAGATATTGCTTAAGCATGACATTTTGCTTGGCTAGCTAGCTATTGCTTGTGCTTGAAGCAGTTGCTACTTTTTATGCATCTGACCCAGTGAAACAGTAGATCTACACGGGGAGCAACGCCCCTCCGTTCATAGATTGGGTCATATACCAAGGCTGGCAAGCAATTGCTTCAAGCCCCGGGGGGGGGGGAGCACTTACATTGACAAGTGGATACCATGCGCGACCAACAAAAAACACGTAAAAGGGATGTCTTTTTCAAGATAGGGCACGTTACATACGTAACGTGATAAGGGTGTCAAAAAACACAAAAATAATGATAAAAAGGGTATCTATTTCGCTAGGAAAGCTACGTGTTTAGGGTCAAATTTGCCGGAATGATAAAACAAAATTAAATGTTTTATTAAGGATGTCCTTTTTGCTCCAACACTACGCGCTTAGAGTCCGATTTGCGCGAGATGTGGATGGTGGGGCCGTACTTAACCAAATGATGTATAAAGGTAAAACCGACGACCGAAGGGCCCGTGACATAACAATAAAATATTGCTATACTTGTTTAGGGGTTCATTCCAGGGAATACTTGCCAAGAGTATCGTTTCGTTTCCAATACCTGTTAAGGGGGTGCATTTTCAGAATATGGAAATTACGTGTTTAGGGTGCTTTTCGAGACCCCACGGTCGCGCATGGTATCCACTCGTCAATGAAAGTGCCTCCCGGACTTCAAGCACAAGCAGAGCAAAAGATCGCGCTTCAGCAATTGTTTTCTTTTTATATGCATAACTATTTTATTGCCTTCAGAAAGCAATTGCTAACGGTTCGAACAATAGCAACGTTACGCTGCTGCACCGCACGACTCACAGAAAAGGCAGGACTCGTACGCAAAGACGGTGGTAGTGCAAATTGCCGCTTTTTTCATAATTATAACATCTTTTCCTCAGACGTGGTGGTGTGAAACTAACTTATTTTATTTTTGATAAATTCATATATTTGGCATCTGATTTTGAAATTATCAGAAAGAAAACATCATACATGTAGGCTACGTTACACCTTGTGATTCTCTCTGAGGACGTGCATAAACATGATTAAAAGGAATGGTTCGCTTTATGCATACGCTTTTTCTTTAGCAACGGGAAAATGCTAGCAGTTTAAGCGATTGCTTGAATGTTCTCGCAAAGCATTTTGTTTCGTTCATTATAATGCATACGGAATCAAGCAAAAGCCTAGAAAAAGCAATTGCTACTTTTTAGGCATATGGCCCAATATTAGAACAGATGCTAAGTTATGCATGCAAAGTATCATCATAACCATTTTCGAAGCACCAGTTTCATGATCAAGACACTCCCAATTACCTTAAAAGTACATGTAGAATCATTCATCTGTAGAGATCGAGACAAAAACTCTTGATCGTGCTTTCCTCAAATCCTTATCAGCACACGTCCGACGTATAGGCTAATACCCCCACACATCTTTAGCATAACTTACGCTTGAAGTGTCCTGATACACATTTATAGGTCCAACACAAAATGAAATTAAATGTCATACAGGGGACGCGGAAGGGGGGGGGGGGGGGGGCTTAGCCCCCTACTTTTTTTCCATAACTGTGTACAAAAACGTAAAAATGACCATAAGATTGTGATTGTTTGCATGGACAGCCCCCCACTTTTGGCTCAGCCCCCCCACTTTGAAAACCGTTCCGCTTTAACCTATATAATATTTAAATATATGTATATTTTAAATTGAACAGTGTATTTCTTGAGTGAAATATATATATATTTAAGGTACATATATTTCATTTTACAGTGAAATATGTATTTCAGAAAAGTGATATATACATGTTTTTAAGTGAAATATATTTCATTTCAAAGTGAAATATTTCTTTGAACAGTGAAATATATATATATTTTTTAGAGTGAGATATACATATATTTTTGGAGAAGTGAAATATTTTGTACAGTGAAATAGATTTTTGTGAGAAGCGAAATATAATTTTGTGTAAAAGTGAAATACATTTCGGCAAAAGAAATGCCATATTTTTGATAGAGTGGACTGAATTATGTGAAAAGTGGAATGAAGCTGTGTGTGCTATGAACGCCTAGCTAAGCAGTGTAATAAGCGCCTTGAGCACCTAACAAGGTAGATATGTGCGCAATATAAATACCCTATATTATTATTATTATCATCATTAATGTATTTTTGAAAGTGAAATATAAATTTCTTTGAATTAAATGGTCTAGTGGAAGAGAAACATATATTCATTCAAGTGAAATGTATCTTAAACTGATTCCCTATGGGGGTGCCATAAACAAATGAAGTAAGTTGACAAATAAAAACGTACATGTATTATTAATGGCTACTCCCCAGGTTGCCCCCTCATACGCATGCGCGCACACACAAACTCCTCTTTGCTCCGTACCCAACTCCCATTACTGTCATTTCGTCACGTTTAGGCATAGGCTAGACCTGTTTCTCAACAAAACAATATACCGTTATCTATTTCCGCTAGAGCATCCTGTCTATTTCCTCTTTCTAAACCATCTGAATGAGATAAAGATTGCTAAATGTACTCTCATTTTACTACTTCCCCGTAAGCATGGCAAGTTCATTTCTAGGTAATCAAGAAATAATTCCAGAACAGTTTAATCGCATTTTATTTATATTTCACAATCGTCCACTCCGTACTGAATATTGGAATTACTGGTATCTTTTATCGATAAGGGTAAGCAGGGATGGCTGAGCGAGGTTAAGGGGGGAAGGAAAAAAGGCATTTCGTCTTTTGAAAAAAGGCATACCACACCCTTAATGACAGAACACAGGTGTTTTACACATACGATCACGGGCAGCAAAAAAAAACCGTACATATTAAAGGTAATTGGGCACAAACAGATATACACACCTTCAGAGTACCTTTTCGGCAGGAAGTTTGGTAATGTAAGTTGAGCAAAACCTTTCCGAAAAAGTTTCTGACTATTTGAAGAAGTTTGTAAAAGTCGTAAAACTTTATTCCTCTCTGTGGTCTCTTCTGGCACAAATTACAACTCTGTTTCTGTACTTTAAAGGGGGAAATGTTTGTTGAAGAAACAGTTACAGTCGTCTCGGAAAAATCCCTCACGAAAGACCCTTTATATCGCTTAAAGAGAACATAAACGGAGGACCATATAAGATGTAGAGGGGCTCCTTTTTGCCTCATGTAGGTATTGTAAGGTAAAATACCAAATAGCCCCGACAAGCTCGTTAAATATAATTCCCCCCCCCCCAATTACATTAGGTTGTCTTTGGACTGTATACGTGTCTATTCAGAGACGAAAACAGAAAAAGGATAAAACGGATATATTTCACAAGAATAACAAATGAGAAAGAATCAATTTCAGAAACTAAAATGCGGAGATTTAATGTAATCTCACAAAGGGCACATTTTATTTGAAAAGGGGGGTTAAAAAATACATGGGGGCAAGTGCCCCTACCCCTTACGGTTCCACTACCCCAACAAAAAGAAGCGGTGCAGATTGCAATTACCTTACATTAACTGACTAAACATTTCGAATACACTAGAAAAGAAAGGGAGCATTCATCATATAAGAATATGGATATATTCAAATGGGACGTCAAAGGTGAAAATATAAGAATAGGTATTCATTATTAAAAATAACCTAATACGGTAAGAAACACATTTAACAAGGGGGCACTTCCAGAAGGAAACAGCAAGCTAAATAAGGAAAAGGGGTGCTGATCGGGCCCGAAAATATCAATACAAAAACAACTTATCTGTAACGAGAATGGGCACTTACATGTAAGAAGGCGAAATTACATTGAACACGTATAAACGTATTTAGTGTAATTTCGGGAGCATTTTCTTGGGGAAAGGGGCACTTTTTATCGGTTCAAAAAGTGTGAAACTGTGCCCCCCAAGGATAGCCGCCCCTTGGTATAAACTCATACATTCAATCTAAAGTTATCACCCATCACTATTTCTTAAAAAAAACTCCATCATTCAAGTAAATTCTAACATAATAGCGATCCCTTCCCAATATTTTTAAATTAATATCTTAATTCTAACTTAATCAATTAAAACAAACGAATTAATAAAGAAGATATACCTGTAAAGACAAATTGTAAGCTGTCCATTCTAGAACAGAGAGACAGTCTAAATAGTTTGAACACGTGTATTCTGTTAGTATTTCTTTAATACAGGTATGTCCTTTTCATGTATCCGTTATATTGATTTCCTTTAATTTATTCTTTCATTTACTTGAAAGTTTGGGTATTTGTCGTAGCATTATTTGACTTGATACTGTATTTTGAAAATGATTATGTTATGATGTTCTTTATTTGCCATATTGAGATACTAGTATATGATATTCTCTTTTGCAATCAAAACAACTTTTACATTGTGTTTTATGACGTAGAGCTTTTTTAATCTTTGTTTATTTTTTCTTTTATTTTCAATACATTTTATAAAAAACATTAAGTTTCTTTAAAGTTTCTTTTAAGTTTCTTTATAAAAAACATTAAGTTTCTTTAAAAAAATGATATTACATCTTTTTTTCACCTAGTTTCTTTCACGTTTATCATTGATATTGATTTGTATGTTGAAAATTAAAAAGGTGATGAAGTGAGTTCCCTATCTTGACTTGTCATGATGTGATATAGCCAAATCCACTTTGTCCATACATTTTAATGAATTTACAGAAATAGACCAGTTCGTAATTACTTCATGGGCAATTTTGGTCAAATGACCTCTCATTTCTTTCATCATGATAGGCAGATTTCAAAGCAAGATATTACGTAAGCTTGCCTTACATAGCAGGATGAAGAAATTGAATAGACCAGGTGACTAGAATATAGCACACCAATGAACACTTAATGAAGGTATTTGTTGCATTCCTACTTTGAATGCATATCTAGCATGTTGCACAATGTACTTGACAAACTGTGAAATACCAGTCGTTCGTGGAAGCATTGTTGTTTTTTGTGGATGTAAATGAAAACGACAATTCAAAAGATTATATGAGTAATCAAGACATCAAAGTTGGTGCTTATCTCATTAGATTTTAAAGCATCATGTCACTTTAGTACAAATGACCTTCTTCTGATCATGCGTAGAATCGTTTGATCATGCGCAGAAAGGAACTACGAACTGGCTTATTCAAAAAATAGCCTGAAAAAAAATAGTTCCGATGTGTACGATTGAAAATAATGCAACTTGTTGCAATAATACGGGATTTAGACAAATGCTTTGATATAAACGTGATATATGGAAGGTCTTAAACTAAAAGCCAAGCTTATAAGTCCCGATGAGATATATTAAGCTAATAATATATTACTATACAACGTAAGAATTATACATGTAGATTGTATTGAATACATCTCCAGCGAACACACCCCGAAAATTTATGAACATTGATAAAAATATAGAGACATGTGGCCCAACAGGATATCAATGCTGTATTTAGCTATTGCCTGTATATTCAGAAGATGTTTAAATACATGCACAGCATTTGTATCTGTCAAAGACATTCAAAGGCGCATTTTGTTGGAGCCATCCACAGCCAAGCTGGGTCGCCGAGAAGGGGGCGCACAAAGAACTGTGACCAGCAGGTCTCTCCTCTCGATATAACTTGTTGGGGAATGCAGATGGACCACTACCCCGGCGTTTCCCCCTACTCTTATACGAATAGTGTAGTGGGTTCTTAACGTGCAAAGGTGTTGACTCTACACAGGACATCCATTTAACGTCCTATCTGAGGGACAGAGTGTTTTCCACTGTAACATAGCTTGCGTCTATGAAACATGGGAGAGACCTTTACACACAATGCACTGATTTCAGTCATCATCCTGCAGCCTGTTGCATAAAACTTTTTACCTGACAAAACTCCGGTAAAAACTTAAAACTAAGGTTAGTCTGATTTCTGCCATTGACTTTAACACAGGGAGAAAACTCATGTAAAAAATACCTGAGTTTTCTCAGGTAAAAAGTTTTATGCAACAGGCTGCCGGAGTGGACTCGAACCTACGATCTTTGGTTCGACGGGCAGACACTTTACCGACTGAGCCAGGCTTTGCCCTCACTCATGTGCTCTTGTATTGTATGCTCTGACTACTCTCACCCGCTTGTATTCTCAAAGGTTATTTCGTTTAACGATTTGGTTTCTAGCATATATCATTTGGAAGTCCATTTTCCGTACTTAAATCGAAAAAAGAAAAAAAAAAAAATTTTAAATAAAAGTGGTTTGAGCCAGTGGTAAATACATGAACGATGTACCTAAAGAAGTTGGCTATTTAAGACACATATTCTAAAAGAAATAATACTCAATTGCATGTGCATTTAACCAAATTGTTAAACAAAATAAACATACCTTTGAGAATACACGATGGTGAGAGTGGTTAATGCAAACAAAACAAGAGCACATGAGTAAATGAATTCTTTTCGCAAGTAATTCGATAAAGATTATATACAAAACAATTTAAAAACATTAAATGGATAGGAATTATTCATTAAAACTGAAAATGAATGCAATGCAACGTACCACAATTTCTTGATTGAAACGCAAGATTGGAAAGACAGTTATTGATCGAGCATAGCATAGCTTGTTAGAATTCCACATAAACACAGATCCAGTATAAGCACACATTCAGAGACGTAGTCAGAAATGCATATGATATAGTTGCTGCATGGAGCTAGCAGAGATAGCTCTATGGTTGCTGTTTCTATGAAATGCATTTGATGCGCGCTGTGTTACTAGACAACATTGGTCTCAGAGGTAAGAGAGGCTATCAGATTTTCATGGTGATTAGACAGCATGACCAAAGTTCATTGACCCCAAATTGCAATTTACCTCATCTCGGGCGCCGGGGGCTCGGGCCTCAGGCTGATAATCGTTTTAAATGATCACGTGATACTTCTACCCTTATGTGTGAGTTGCATAAAATAGGATGTTACATTTTCAACCTCATGGTGACATTTCAAACAATTAACGTTTGGCATGGGTAGGGATGGCAACGCTGCAGTCAGCGCCCATATCTCGCTTCTGCTTTGCAGAAACCCATCAAGAGCTGAAATCTAAACAATTATAATAATAAAGATAGGCATATACCGCCATATCTAGATATTATCTATTCAAAGGCACTATTACCCCGGCTTTGGCTCGAGCTACCTTTCAGCGCTCAATGTATTCAAGGAATCAATCCTACCAGGTACCCATTCACCTCACCGAGGTTGAGTGCAGCACAAGGTTGGTAAATTTCTTGCTGAAGGAAAACACGCAATGGCTGGGATTCGAACCCACGTCCCTCTAGTTTAATTGAACGACGGGATTCGTAACCACTAGACCGCAGCACCCCCAACAATCTAAATCATATTTTGAATGCACTGATTTTATGTGATTTGTTAATAGAAGAGGAATCATTTTCGCAGGTTCGACGGTTGCAACAATGTTTCTTTGAATCATGTGGAAACGAGTTTTGTTTATTATCTTACTGACTCATATATGTATAGATTCACCTGACTCGTTAGACTAGACCTTGATCGTAGTCTTTCTACCATACCTTGGTGATATTTAGCTTACCACCAGACCACATCATTCTAACTGACTGATGTCTTATTGATCAGAATTCAACATAAGTCTCTCCTGTTGGTTATAATTATGTACAATTCATTATTATGCGATTGCATTTAATCATTTGGTACTATTGTTGTTGATTGGACTTTTAACATGAACATAGATATTATCGATAGCTTTTAATATGGTAAAAGGTCTGGGAACGATTTTTTTTGTTTCTACAAGGGTTGCTGATGGAACTTTGACAGGCAAAAAAGGGGTTACACTAGTAAAGAAGGTAATTTTACTCCCGGGAAATTTGACAAGCAAAATATTAAAAAAAAGGTGATTCACTACAAAATGAATGTTTTTTTGGGGTCCCAAGAAATTTGAAAAGAAAAAAGAAGAAGTTCGCTACAAAATGATTTTTTTTACATTCTAGAGGTGCTGCCTACGGAAAATAACACACGCATGGTTTGTCCCTTGTCGGGAATACGCAGTGCCCTAAACAAATTAGAAACATGGTCTCTTTTTTAACCACAGAAATGGTATTCGATATTGTGATACCTGATTATTCTACGAACCGAGGCGTCTTCCTATCCTAAAGAGGAAAATGTCAGATGAAAATGGGAGAGGAGAAATAGAAGGTGAGGGGGGGGGGGTGTTCTGCTGTGCAACCCCTTCACTCGAGGATAGTGTTCTGAATGACTTGAGTGTAGAAGGGTCTGTGTTTGAGAAGGGAGAGGGAGAGAGAGGGGGGGGGGGGGAGAGTTGAGTTGAGGGAGACAGGGTACAATTAATCTGTGATAATCTCCTGTTTTAGCATCTTTTCTCTCAGTGTGTATGACCTTCATAGATGGTTGATCATGGCAATGATTAGATGCCCATACAAGTCTATCATCAGACACGTATAATGTCATACTACCTTCTATTCAAGATTAGGTTTTGCATGTTTCATGTCAATTTATATTTCTGCTCACACGCCTGGTGTAATATTACTATACCTTTCAAACGCCATGCCAAAATGCAAGCTTCTCAGGAGGGAAAATCTATACCCCCAAAATACCTTGATTTGATTTTTTTCAAAGAGTAGAATCGAACAGGCTTTACGCTAGAAATATCATCCATTTCGGATGTAAAATACGAAAGATAAGATTTCAAAATTTCGCTTGATATGTTACAAAACAATTCGGTATGCAAATGAGGGAAACGAAGGCGTCAACCACTCATTTTGTATTCTTTTATAATACTTAAATGCGTTTAATTTCTCATCACGTTTAATGTTGAACATATTTCGAATCATCAAAATACAGAAACATGTGAGCGTACACATCATACTGATACCCGGACTGATACTCATCCAACAACGCAGGTACAGTGAACAACAAAGGTAAAGCGAAACAAAAAACCTATTTGTAACATCATAAGGCCACATTCTTTGCCAAAACATGTAAAACTCTACATTATCAAATTAAAGAAATGCAGTACTGACGCACGGGAAAACGTCAAAGAAGAGCCATTATGACTGAATTACGTGCATCGTGCTTGATTAAAATAAATGAAAATGAAATGAAAGAATTACATCATCGCATCCTCAGCATCCCAACATACACCACATCAGCATTCCCAAAAGAAACAATTGAACGGAAATAGGAGTGGCCTTGGTAGGCTAACCTTGGAAGGAACTCGCCTTTGTTCTCCATTTATAATGATTTGCTTTGCAATTATGTTGTCTCCATGTTTTCTGATGAATGATCTGATTTATTGCTATCGATCTATCTCCCTTATTGTTGTACTAAGTGTTATTGTGTGGAGGTGCCGTGGCCGAGTGGTATAAGGCGCCTGGCTATACACATAAAGTCAGGGGTTCGATCCCCGGCCGCGGCACTTATGCTCGTGAGCAAGACATTTAATCTAACAATGCTCTTTTATCCTGCTTTCAAATAAATGGAAATGCTATATGCATTATTGGTAACTGGGTGTGCGTCTATACGAAACAGGGGAGAGACGTTTACACACAACGCACTGGATTCAGTCATCCGTCCGGAGTGGACTCGAACCCATGATCGTTGGTTCGACGGGCAGACGCGTAATGCCGACTGAGCCTACAACGCTCTTGAAAGGGAGGTTTTAAGCACTCTAACGTCAATATGAATGGAAATTGTGGGGAAAATATTGATTTCGCTAAACATGCTAAATGCGAGCGCAAAGTACGAGCTGATTTTTTTGTTTTTGTTTAGACTTTAAACCGGGACATTCTTATCACTGTCGGTACAGGAGCTGAGAACTTTTAATGTTTTGACTTGAAAACTATTAACATTTCCACACGTTTTTTTTATATAAAGTACAAGCTCAGATATGCATATGCAATTTAATAATCTGTGTATCTTAATGTTCTGAGGGAAATTTTAGCAAAATTTTCACCAAATATATGATGCGAGAACGCAGTGCGAGCTGATTGTTTTTTACCTGATTGATTTAGACCTTGAACTGAGACTTTTTAATCATTGTCGGTAGCCTACAGAGAGTTCCCCACGATCACATTACGAAAGAAATATGATTACAATTTAACGAAAATAGCATGCAGTTTGACATTACTTTACCGACAAAGATAATGGAACTTAAAGACCGAGTAACAACAAGGTACATATGGAGCAGTTGAAACAGCCATGAGTGACCCGACACTTTTTCATTTTTCGGGTCATTTTCCCAACAAGCGTCAGCCCTGCGCTTGCGGACGAAAGACAATTTTCCAACATCTCAGACTCCGCATCTTTAATTACACCGAAAGAGGCCCCAATATGTGTCTTTTTTACAAAGATCCAAACGACAGAACGATCACTTCGTGTTAATTTCAATAGACATCACATAAATAACAATAACAACATAACAATAATTATAATGATCCATTGATTAGGCAACTAGATAATTGGCGCCTCATAAACGATATGTATGTATATTTATTAATCGATATTATTGAATCCTTATATAAGCCATAAAATACTAGCTTTAATCGAGAGTAGATTGTTGCCATGGGAACGAAACTTGAATAATCTTTGGATTTGGGGATAGAAACTAAGGCTTTGGCCCCGGATACTAAAATAGGTGTAGGCTTGGAATCTTCCTAAGGTCAATGTCACTATCGGTTGAGGAGTGGTCCCTTGACGTCATTCTCCGTCGTAGTCTAGAATCCAGTCTTAATTAACAGGTCAGAATTTCACAAAGATTATTTGAAACCGTGTTTAAATCAATGACGTAAAACATCTAGGTGACCAATACAAACACCCTTCCCCAATCAACACACCCTCACCCATCTCAAACACACCATGACACAGATAGAATGGTGTGGCCAAATCGGTAAAACGATGCGCTATTGTGAGTGCAGTCAAGATCATTGACGCAGCTTCGAGGTTCACCTTCAACGGTTTTTCAACATACTTTAAAGAAAGAAAAATGTTATTTCTATGTCAGTATTATTGGTATAATAATCGGTCATAAGTAACATGATTGTCTAAAGTTCATATTCTGTAATAGCTCTCAGTCATTCCATACACTCCTGTCCTATTACATCCCACTGCTGCCACCATGTAAGTGTGGTGGCATCGTTATACAATGTTAAATGATTCGATGATGAGTCTGATGATGATGTGTCAGTCAAGTCAATTGTATAAGTCGACGTGAAAAGATAGCGATGCAGTTATCGTATTACACCGACTGAAATCGCTTTGGCTTTTGGTATATTTAATGCAAACATTATTTATTTCTGTTTTTTAGACAGGGTGGTCTCTTCAGTATATAAAAACTGTTTTTCAAGAGAGCCCTGTACGTATAATAATTTATATATATATATATATAAAAATACATATAAATCATAATACAATGGTGAACAATTACAGAATTAATTAAAAAGAAAAACTACATGCAATATAAAAGAAAAGAAATTCAAAAGCATACATATCAAATTAGAAATACACAATAGATGCAAAGAGTGATCGAAATGTAACAATGAAAAAAAATGGCAAAATACGTGAACATTAAAATAAAAGGAAATAGCGATAATGACCATGCTACTGGCATGAAAATAAAAAAAACATTAAAACTGAGAAACAAACAATCAAATAATAGTACAATTTATTAATACAGATAAAACAACAATTAAAAACGAGACAATATTGAACTAACTCCTTTAGTTTGTATCCTAATATACTCTCCTACTACTACCCAAAGATGTGTATCCTAATATAATCTCCTACTACTACTATATTAGGATGTGTATCCTAATATACTCCCCTTCTACTACTCAAAGATGTGTATTCTAATAATTTTTGATAAAAAAATATGACTTAATCATTGTCATATAAAAATATGGGAGAATATGCTATTGAACATTTAAAGACCTTCAATGTAATAGATAATAATCAGTGTAGCCTGGTTTAATTGATCTGATATTTTTGTAAACTGACACCATTGTCTCTGATGACTGATGTGACAACAACAATGTGATTTATCATGTCACCCTAAAAAGGGAGTAGACAAAATAAAAAAAAGTTTTCACTGGCAAAAGCGTGCATTCATTTCTGGACTATTTCCATATTCGGAAGGCAATTGGGATCTTGTCCCGAGGATACTTGAATAAGAAGGCATTTTATACTTAATTCATTTTATTGGTATATTGTGTACGTTAAAAAAAGGACAATTGCAGAAATTTTGGAAATAAAAGACTAAAAGAATATAGAACTGAAGATCTCAAGTTACCCATCTCGCAGATTAATATCATCAAGAAGAAGGAAAATATCACAAATATGCTGATGAGCTATATTTATGAAGAATAAAAATTCTCTTTCTACGTATATTTAATGGAAGAATTAATACTATTTGATTCAAATGCTGGGCCAGGGATTAATTTGCGGAAAAAAAGTTGTCGAAGTTTATATTGATATTCTCCCCGGACAAATAGATGTACTGAACAACCGATAAAATATTTAGGCACGTATGTGTGGGAAAAATTAGAAAAAGTTTAAGATTATAATTGGCAAAATAAACAAGATAAAATACAAAATATTAAAGTCTGGAAATTCTGACATCTAATATTTGTTTGAAAAATCATTATCCTCAAAACTTTGTTGGTGTCTCAAATTTTTTACCCTGCATGAGTAAGTATAGAGTTCCTCCTAAAATTATCAAATCTCTAAATAAAATCATACATACTTTTATTTGGAATTCTAAAAAAGAAAAGGTTAAAAGAAATGTCTGTGTATATAAAACAAATGAAGGTATGGCCAACTTGGAATAAAAAAAAACATCGCTAAAGATTTCATGGGTAAGCAAGTTATTAGAACACAGTGATCGCAGTTGGAATGTCTTTTTTTTAGTTATTGGTTATTTAAAAATCAATGATTTTTTATGTTTTGAATAATAAAAATAATAATCCGCTTTTTATATATCGCTTAATACATCGGAACGACGTGTCGAAGCGCTGTACAGATATATTATTGCGCCGGTCGGTCATCGGATTCAATCAGTCATTCCCGCACACAATGTGTGCACATCCTCCACTCCCTGGGGAGTATTCCAGTCAGTCGCCTGTGAGGCGCACACAGTACTAGACAAGCTACAATGACTTTCACATCCTACCGGGTACCCATTTAGCACCTGGGTCAAGAGTGGCAAAGTGTGGATTAACGCCTTGCCAAAGGCGTTAGACCGTGGGATTCGAACACACGACCCTCTGTTTACAAGGCGAGAGTCAGAACCACTACACCACGACTCCTCCACAATATAATACAATATATCTACAATATATATATATATAACAGAATACAATACATATAACAGAATACAATATATCTACAAAAGATATTAATTGTCTTTGTGAAAAAAGTGGGACAGTCTTCCTAGTCTTTACCATGATATTTTATGTAACTCGTCTCAGATAAGATATTAGTTTAGTTGAAGTAAAAAACAATGAAAATGAAATTATTTGGAATAATAGTAACATAACATTTATTAAACGTTTATTAATATATGGGAAATGGAAGCATGCAGGTATACTCAGAGCATATTAATCGTCAATGTTAGCATCAATCTCTCTATCCTTCTCAGATTTTATTTTACTTAGAATATGCTAAATTAGAAAGTCTTTTCCTGTCTATCGGGTAAATAATATGTTTAAGTAAAATGATATACTCAATCTAAATGAAAACTTTTATTTTTTTAAATGTAAAAAAGTAGAAAACGTAAACCTAAGATTTTTTACCTACAAGAAAGATATATTCATTAGTATGTACAGAGGTATCTGAAGAACCAGTAATTTTATCTGTTTGGTCTAATCTTTTATCATTACCACATTCCATTAATCGGAACCTTGTATTCTTGCATTATTGTAGTTAACAAGATTTGACAATTTCGTTTAAATTTCTGAAAAAGATTGTAAAATAATTGTATTCATTTATTTATTTATTTCGTTTCTGCATGTCATGACAATATACACAGTGTGATCATAACAAAAGTAAATACATTACTTTTTACACAAAAAAGATGTATAATTATGAACATTTACATAACTGATTATACCAAGCTTACAGACATGTAGTGGTATGACAATATAAGCTTGAGCCGTTATCACACATTTGGATATATAAAATCCATACATAAATATAGAAAAAATGCTAGTTTCAAAATGAAACTAGCTAACGATAAAACAAAGAAAAAAACAAAACAAATCATTATGTGCCACAACGTTTTACAAATATTCACAAAGAGTGTGTGGCGTAAATATTAATCTTTAAGTTGAAAATATCCGGTACAACAAATATTAGTCTTGCTAGAGAATTACATCTTGAAGATAAGTATGCGTTTAACAAGACTTTTAAAGGAATGCACTGATAATATATTCCTAGTACTAGTAGGCAGGCAATTCCAATCATCTGGACCATAATATCTAATAGATTTATGAGCCAACAGCGTATGAGGGTTATACAAATGTATATTAGATGCTTGTCTTGTGTGGTAGGTATGGATAGTATTATTTTGTTGAAACATAATGGAAAAGCAGGTAGGTAACATTTTGGCATTAAATCGATTCATAAAAAGGGAAGTTCGAAGAAACTGGACATCATCAACAGTCTCCAGCTTAATAAAGTGAGAGACTGTTGATGATGTCCTGTATAAGTTAAGTACCTTGTACCTAATACTGTATCAGTTATATACTTTACATTTTGTACAATACTCTTATTCTATACTGCAATATTATTTGGGCAACATCAACGAGTGTCACAAACCCCAATTCTTCACGGTAACCATCTCCAGCACAAATACGAAATGCTTTCTTTTACAACAAAAGAATTGGGTTTGTGACACTCGTTGATGTTGCCCAAATAATATTGCAGTATAGAATAAGAGTATTGTACAAAATGTAAAGTATATAACTTATACAGTATTATAGTACAAGGTACTTAACTTATATAGTATACCTATTTTTCGAAGAAAAAAATTGGTTTACTGATGTGTTTCAAGTGATAATCCCAGTTGATCATTAATGTAGACCCAGGATCCTATAGTAGACGTCTTTTTTCCCCAACAAAGCATTGTCAAGATTCAATGTTAAATCATGGTCAGCACATGAATTTCTGTCTAATTCATAATAATTCAATTCAGTGGCGTGTAGTGAATAACAACACATGTAACATATCCCTTCATTAGCGAACATCGGGCAGATTAAAACGTTTGGGGCAAACGCCCCAAAACTCTTTTCTGGTTCTGCTCACGTAAAAAGGAAGGGCGCTAATTGAACCTCACATTAGCAAAGAGAACATGCATGCTGAATGTTTTGAACAACTAAGAAAAGGGGCATTTATCAGAAGTAAATAAGGGTATACTCAAACGAAGGACAGGGTACTTGATCAAAAATTGAAAAGGGACACACTTCAGAAGAGGAATTCGATATAAAGAGAGGAGCTAAAGGGAGCAATAAAACCATTTGAAATGGATTATCGAATTAAAAGATGAACTTACAGAACGGAATTTAACAGGTAATAAGAAAAACGGGCGCTGATCTTACATCAAAATAAGAATGGGCACTTATAAAATGACAAAGGGGCACTGTAAGGGGACATTTTTTCTGTTACGAAAATTCGGAACACTATGTCCCCCTGCCCAACCCAGGCCCCTGTAATGCCGTATTCATAATAGTCTTAATAGGGGAAATTACTTTTAAGTAAATTTGATTATTCTAGTTTTATAACTGAAAACAAACTCTAAACTACCACAGACTTTGAAAGAAATGTGAAAGTAATCAGGATAGATTTACTGAGGAAGTTTATCCGACTGTTTCCGTGACCGTCTGCCTGTGGAATTACTTCAAGATAAATTTCCGCACAGATCTTTTATTTTTCTATTTACAATATTTACAAATTAAAACACCTTGCTAGAAGCTTATTAGATCACGTGGTTTCCTATATTCCATCCGGTATGTCCTGACAAATCAGTCGTCGGTGTAATAAGCCAAAAACTTTTAGAGGGCCAAATATGGTAGATAGAAAAAAAATGACCCTTTTCAATAGTATACAATAACCTAATTCTGTAATTTCACTCTTTCTCTTCCCTTTCTTTCTTTTATTCTTTCTTTCTTTCTTTTTTTTCTTTTTTCTTTCTTTCTTTCTTTCTTTTATTCTTTCTTTCTTTTATTCTTTTATTCTTTCTTTCTCTTTCTTGGTCGAGAAACTTTTTTAGGGGGAGGGCATGACCCACTCAGCTCCCCCTCCATCTGTACGCCATTGGGAGAAATCACGCAAGCGTATAATTTCCTGGATTATGTATGAAAATAGCGTATTTTAGCATCTCCTTCGCAAACGCTTTTCGCAACGTTTAGAACCTATTGAAGTGCCCGAGATTAGAGGTCATTCCTGCAAATCTTTTAAGATTGGAATGGAATAAACTATTGTAAATATGTCGTTAGTCCAGACTCCAGGACGACACTGCTGTTTTGATTCTCGACAAAGACTGATTTGTTATGAAGGATTTTTGATAAAAAGATTGTCAGTGTTATAGAAATCGTCTGTGAAGTGATTATCACTCACTATAGATTAGATGGAGTGAGAACAATGGGGAATTGCTAAACAGTAACTGGGAAGGGACCTCGTCTTACAAAGAGTTACGATTGATCTAATCAATCACAACTATGGAAAGCCAGCAAAGTCAACATATAAAATGCATGTTTATTTATTTTTTAATCTTAGATATGAATGTATATCCATAAATTCATTGATTTCTTGGCAATTTGGTGTGATCTCCATTGTTTACAAACAACATTTTGCAAATTTCCTGTAGAAAAATTATGGCAGTGAGGGGTTTCTATATAATTACGAATGGTTGGATCAATCGTAACTCTTTGTAAGACATGGCCCTGATCTGTACAGTAGTAGTGGAAAGGATAGTAAAAACTGTGCAAGAAACTAATTCTTTGCACGTAGAGGAGGAGTGCAGGACAGAGTACACCCATCCCCTCAAGTTCAAATAACGAGTAAACATAAAAGGAGGAAAAGAAGGCCACTTGAAACACCTCTGACCTAAATTCCTGCTATTATTATTTTTTTTTTAGAACATTGAATTTCCTCTTCCTATTCATTTCTGCATAAAAATGAAGCCAACAGAAAATAACTTTCAATTATTTCATTGTGTTTTTTCTTGTTATTAAAATGCTCAAATTGAAGATTGGAAATACACAGAACAAACTGGAAAAGTACATCATGATAGTAATAACTATCATCACGTAAAAAACAAGTTGAGTTTGAAAGGAAATGACTCAGAATAAAAGCCTTGTTACTAATCGTGCATTGTTTTCTCGCCCTTTTCTTTCTTCACATATTTGATTTGCTTTCTCCCAGAGATGTTACCATAATTCGTTTATATTGCACTTAACCTCCTTATATATTTTCATTATTTTTTCCTAATGTTTTCTTTCTCCTTCTTGTTGTTGTTTGTTTGAGAGCATGGAATTCTCCTGCAGAACATGATGTATATACCTTCTGTATTTTTTTTCTCTTTCAAACTCAGTCTCAAGTTTCTCTTTAACTTTATTTTTATTTATTTTTTAAAAATATCTTTTAACTTTGCCTTCTATTGTACTTTCATGCTTCATAATGATAGCAAAAAAATTGTTTTCACTAATGTTTCCTCTATGTTTTTTCTTCATTTCCCACATGTGCTCGAGAAAATTACTGGAAGTAAAAAGAACAAGGTTAAACGTTTCACACATCCCGTGATTTTAATAATAATATCCCTGTAATCATGGAGCTATTACAGAGATAGCTCTATGCTGTAATGAAATAAATAAAGTAAATGATTTAAGAGGAAATGACTAAAAAATAAAGCCTTGTTTATAATTGACACTGACTCTATTTTGTCGCCCGTTTCTTTCTATCCGTGTTATGCAGTCTGTTTTCAAATCAGTCTGATCCTGTAAATATGTGATACGATTGATCAGACTATTCCCCAAAAGAAATATTTCGTTTGCTTCTTTTATCATACTTCATTAATCTTCCACTTTATATTTATTCATATCCGTATTATTCCTTATTAATTTCCTCTTTCAAATTTTCTTTCTACTTATACGGATTAAGATACATTTCCTCCTTCTCTTAAATCTAAAGGGATGCCCCGGGCTGAAGATACTTATATCTAACTAAACAGAGTAAAATAAAAATAAAAATGCTGAAAATTTCATCAAAATCATATGACAAATAACGAAATTATTGAACAGTTATATGCACGTCGTCATGAATATTCATTAAGGGGGCTGATTATGTCACATTCCCACATTCCATTTTCTTATACGTTATTACATGAAACCATAATTGTTTAAATTTTTCATACATAAGTTAAGTTTTTCATACATAAGTAAACGAATTGTCTCCAATATGATGAAATAAGTTGCAGTAATAAATAAATAATGCGCTTAATCAGTCGCATCGGGTGTTAAAACTGAAACACCAAACACTGTAGCGACTGCATGGAGTGTTAAAACTGATACACCAAACACTGTTGCGACTACATAGGGTGTTAACACTGATACACCAAACACTGCAACGACCGCAGCTGTTAAAGCTGACCCACCCTGTATTATTCAAATAAGAGATTAATTATAACACAAAAAACTTTACACTTTATGGTGTTATTATCAAACAAAGGTGTTGTAACAACATTCGTCTCGGCCTAGAGGCCTACTGTTTCTAGAGGCCTACAATTTCTACAGCAGTCTTGAGAACACATGTAATCTCAACGCACTGTGTAATTTTACATGTACTGTGCATTTTGTAATTTTGTGTAAAATTACAGAAAATTGGCATTTGGTGTATGTAACCTCACAAATTTATTGTAATAAAACTTTTGCCCCCTTTTTTAAAACGGACATGTTCTGTGAAATTCTAGAAAAAATGTCTAAAACAAATCTTTCCTGTTGTAACAATTTACAGAATGGTTTCGTTAATTTCTTTCAGTAAAATCTGTTTTTTATTATTTTGTTCCATTGTAAAGTCTTCTATTTATCTAACAGTGTAAATAACAACATTTTAACAACGGAGTGATATGTACACCAATCAACACCACTTATTTTGACAGTGTTATGGGAGAGCGAGTCGGTAAAGTCTGTCTCCCTGTCCCACTGTCCCATAAATACGAAACGTAAACGACACAGCGGACGAGCACGATTACGCCTGTAGCTCGCTCCGTCTTAATCCGGTCCATAAATGGACAAAATTTGCGAAAAGAATTGGCGTTTATGCTAACGGACATGGGACTCTTTTGTTGCTCTTACACGTGGCGGATTTATATACATCGCATACGGTGGAAAGTTCATCCGTTCTGAAAGTTTTGCGCGGATGAAATCCAAGTGGACGGACGCTCGGTGGACAGAGCATATGAAATATAGGTCTATGTAATGAGTACACAACGGATGCATAGCGACGGACGGCAAGATTTTCTTCCCCGTTTTACATCCTCTCTGTAAGCGCAGTGTGACCGGGCATTATATGGTCGTGGGTTCAAGTCTACCCTGGGAGGATGACTAAAGCCTGTATTCTATTTGTAAACGTGTCCCTCTCCTGTTCCATAGATGCATGTTATGTTACAGTTGAAAACACTCTGTCCCTCGGATAGGCCGTTAAATTGACGCTCTGTGTGAAGGAGCACGTTAAGAACCCACTGCACTATTCGTATAAGAGTTGGGGACACTAGCGTACCTATCGGGGGAGGGGGAGGGAGACTGCCCCCCCTGACGAGTCACAAACCATGCAAGGGACGTATCCCTACCCCCCCCCCCCGACGAGTCACAACTGATCCCTGACGAGCCCCAAGTGGTACCCTCCTATGAACTTGAATTTCTTTTTTTTTTTTGCTTGTATTTTTTTTTTGATGGTGCGAAATGTCCTTTATATGCGGTTGAAGACCCTTTTTTTTGCTTGTCAAATTTTTGGCGAACGAATTTGCCCCCTCCCCTCTGAAAAATCCTCGGTACGCCACTGGTTGGGGAAAACTCCGGTGTAGTGGTCCACCTGCACCCCTCCAATCAGTTAGTATTATCGGGTCATAGTGATTCAGTTCGCTCTTTGCAGGCACAGGTGATGCCAGACAAAATAATAATAATAATAATAGTAATAGTAATACAAAGGAATATGGTATTTATAAAACTTAGAGCAAAGACTAATAACTGATTGGAAGTAAACCCATCCTGAGATCGGAAATGACTCACAATACAATCGAATCTTTCCTTTATTGTACCGTGTAAATCAAACGTAAACTCAAGGTTTAGTCAAGAATGTAAATTTAATTCAAACCGAATCCAACCACAAAAAGGATCCCAGAATGTTTTCATTTATACATTGCGTATCAAAAAAGGGTTACACTCAGAAAGAATCCTGTAAAATTATACATTTGTAATATCCTGAAGATTTTTCCACAGTTACAGATCCATTTAAGTAAATGACGATATAATTGTCGAAAAACATTTCCACTTAAGTGAGCACCACTTACTTTTGAAAAGTTAGTGAAAAATTATTTGCGCAGAACTTTGAAATAGTTATGGGAATAAAAGTATTCCTTAATCACGAATTACACTTGGAATTTACCTGGTAAAATTGATTTGAAGATATCCTTTACCTTTTTTAACTGGTTTCCTTGCCGAAACCACTTCGAGGAGTGCATTGCGCCCCACCCCATTCCCCCACACACCGACCGAGGCCATTGTGACGATGTTTGCTTTACACTGAACTGTAATATACATAAAATGGCTTAGGCTTGATTTTCGTTGTGTTAATCATTTTCAAGCTTGGGAAAGGTGTAAAGAAACAAGTATTAAATAAAAAAATGAAAAGTTAACCCACTTTATATCTTAATAATTCACTGAGCAAAATGCCGAAAATTTCATCAAAATTGGACAACAAATAACAAAGATATTGAATTTTAAAGTTTAGCAATATTTTGTAAAAACAGTCGTCATGAATATTCATTAGGTGGGCTGATGATGTCACTTCTCCACTTGTTCTTTTGTGTTTTATTATATGAAATTAGGTTTATTCAAATTTTTCCCTCCAAGAACTAGAAAAATTGGATTGACAACTGATTTAGTGCATTAGATATATATAGCTGCAACTTATTTCATTATAAGGGAGCCATATTATTCACACAAGTATGAAAAAAATTTGAATAAACCTAATTTCATATAATAAAATACAAAAGAACAAGTGGAGATGTGACATCATCAGCCCACCTAATGAATATTCATGACGACTCTTTTCACAAAATATTGCTAAACTTTAAAGTTCAATAACTTTATCATTTGTTATCTGATTTTGATGAAATTTTCGGCATTTTGCTCGGTGAATTCTACTCTATGTATTAAGATATAAATATTTTCAGCCCGGACCATCCCTATCAATGATAAAAAAAATTAGTGAAAAAATGCTAGAGAATAGATGTCTGGTATAAACTTTTATTCAGATTCAGTTATGTCCTCAGATCCAGCTGGCACAAAAAGGGTAAAGGTTGTGTTTACTAAGTGTTGAAAATTCAATTTGGGTGAAAAAAAATTGTTAGAAAATGCTTAAATGTATCCGTTTTATTTCAATTGAGTAAAAGTGCAAGGGAAATGTATGAGAAATGTTTCGCAGGGTAAGTTTGATTTCGCCCTTTCCCCTTGACACAGCGTACAAACGAGCATTTCTGCGCAAACAGATTTCTGCGAGCTTTTCAAAAATGGACAGTGCCCGCTCAAGTGCAACATTCTATCAAAACTTTTACTTTCATTGGATAGATGAGACCCAAACCCAAGATTATATGCGAAAAAATTACCAACATGTTGTATATTTCTTAATTCCCAGGGCCTTTTCAAAGTGTAAACTTAACTTTTTTTATACGAACTGTATGAAGAATGAGTAATTATGGAGTATATAACTATTAGATCTGTGTGGGGTTGATTAGTCCTTTTATAAAAACTGATCCTTCTAGGGCATCTACTTTTCCGATTTTCGGTGCGAGTGGGTTTCCATTATTCCATTGAAAGAGGGTGAGGGCAAAAATTATTTAATTAATTCAACTTAACACTTTCTAAACACAATATTTCTTCACATAAAAATGTATACACTGCTGTATTCTGAGTGGTTACTGTTTGGTTTCTGGAAATCGCCATAACAACGGAAATCGCAAATATTTTCTGCTTTAATCCCGGGGGGCCACTTACATTGACGAGTGGATACCATGCGCGACCAAAAAAACACGTAAAAAGGATGTCTTTTTCACGATAAGGGTGTCAAAAACACAAAAATAATGAAAAAAGCTATCTATTTCGCTAGGAAAATTACGTGTTTAGGGTCGAATATGCGGGGATGATAAAACAAAGATAAAATGTTTTATAAAGGATGTCTTTTTTGCCCCAACACTTCGTGTTTAGGGTCCGATTTGCGAGAGGTGTAGAAGGTGGGGTCGTACTAATATATAAACCAAATAACGTAAAGCCGACGACAGAAGGACCCGTAACAATAAAACATTCCTAATAATTTACTTGTTTAGGGGTTCATTTCAGGAACATTTGCCAAGAGTATCGTTTTGTTTCCAATACTTGTTAAGGGTAGGGTTTCAAACGCCAATACTTGTTAAGGGGTGCATTTTCAGAAAATGGAAATTACGTGTTAAGGGTGCTTTTCGAGACCCCATGGTCGCGCATGGTATCCACTCGTGAATGGAAGTGGCCCCCCCCCCCCGGGGCTTTAATTAATAAACACGTGGGCTGATCTTTCTGTACAATCAATATCAAAGTGTGTGTTTATGTATCAAACCTCTCGTATCAGCGAGCACATGAAGTATGGTATATCCGTACTCCTGTCATAGACACAGATCGTGTTTGAAAGTTGTTTTCATTTTTTTGGCAGGGCTAAAAACTACAAGTGCTCCTTAAAAAAACATGTTTTAACACAGATTCAATTAAAAGCTGATACGTATTCACGGTACGCTCTATATCCTCATGTATCTTCTCATTCCAATCCTCCGGTATACGCGCAAGAATGAGATAGCTCTTCATTGTCGACATATAGGCCCGTATTCTGAAGTCGGGTTTAAGTTAAACTCAGGTTTAAAGTTTGGGTTTAAGTATGGGTGGCCAATTGTTACATAAATCACTACCAGTAGAGATATCATATTTCAGCTCATTTGGCTCTTAAATCATTCATAATTATCTAGGAAGTATAAATAAATGATTGTTTTCACCATCGATGAATCAGGAAAGAGCAGAGTCAACATAAGAAACGTACAACTTAATAAAAATGTTGATACTTTTGGCTTCCCATACTTAAACCACAACTTTAAACCTGAGTTGAAGTTAAGCCCGACTTCAGAATACGGGCCATTATCAGCTTGGACTATTGGGTTTGAATTGGAAATAAAACTCTGGTCCGAAATTATGGATGGACAATTGTGTCACAAATCTAGAAGTTCAATTCGACAGCATATAGTTTTTACTTAATTCACAATAGTGTTCTTTTAAGCGTGGAAAAGCGCAAGATAAAATTAAAACTTACAATATTCCTAATAATGTTAACCAAATTTTATTCATTTATTTTGTTTATCTTGTAATTTTAGACGCAGTGACGTAGACAATAGTCTCTATACAGGTCTATATTATAAGATCAACAGATAAAGACTTCATACGCAGACTACAACAAACAGATGGGAAAATAATGAAAACAGTTTAAATGTATTAGTAAATGGTAATGATAGTTGGGTGGTTAGTGTGGTATGTGCGTTATAGTATTACCACATGTACGCTATCGCCTGCTCTTGAAGGGGGGAGGGGGGGGGGGGGGGTTGAGGGGGCACAAAAAAGGTGACGGTATTGTTCTCAGCATAAATAATCTCGATGACTGCAATGCCAATAAAAAATCAATTCACGAATTCACGCAGCTGAAAAAATGCATTAAACAACACGGTTAAGTGAAAGTGTAGATGGTTTCACTCAATATTTATTTTGTATTTCATTCTTGAATCAGCCGTTGGAGTTACACGGTACTTAAGAGCATTGGATTAACACTTATTTCAGCTCGTACTTTTCCCTTAACCCTAAAAAGGACTGGGCTATTTGAGATATATTGAGGACTAGCTGGGGGCCATGATGCCCCCCTTCTGATCTTGGCCGCCTTTCTCGCGATCGCCCCGAAATTTGGCACGCACATTCTTTACCACATAAACTACAAGCTCTCATACAAAAACAAAAAAATAATAATAATTTCTTATTCATTATGAATAAAATATGCCAATTTATTTATGAAAAACATTATTTGCAAATTTAACACCCAATTTCACAAATTTTCTTCTTTTTGGCAGATGTCATCTTTGTAATCTAATTGAAAGGTTTCCACAAAGAAAAATTGCGAAAGCCAATCTTTTGACTTATGTATTTCTTTGTTTTTCATTTTTTTATAATGGAAATTATTACAGACCATTTAACAACTAAATTAATTAAGCAGACCAATTAGAACAAAAATAATCGCCCTTTTATTTCCTCTCCCATAGACTTTGTACACAAAGTATAAAAATGAGCCATTTTCGGCATGACATTGTCTCGTAAAAAATTAAGTGATGTCGCGATGCTATACCCGTATGTCGTGAATTTGGACTAGTTGCCCTGAGATATCCTGGCCTTCGAAAATTCTCATTGAACTAAAAGAGGACGCACATCTCAGTAAATAAATAGTGGGAGCGAGCAGCGCGAGGGAAAGACTAAAGTTTCTCTTTTTTGCTTTAACTTGTAAATGTGGGTTTCTCATCTATCCTCAATTTATTTTCAATAATACTAGAGGCATGAGAAGGAAGCGTGAGGAAAATTTTTTTTCATGGGGGGGGGCAGGGGGCAGTCGCCAGCTGAAATTTTTAAAACTAACATTTGGTACTTAAAAATTTCAAAAAATTCACCACAGTGAACAAGAAATTCTTCAATATCACAAAATACAATAGTACCTGATTGAAAAGCTCGGTTGCTTAATCGCTCCCTCGCTTTCGAGTTTCTTCGAAAATAAAAATCTGCCCCTCCAACCCCCCCCCTGAAAAAAATTGTGCGGGGTTGATAAAAGAAAGGATACATTCTGAGCATCGCCAGAGTTCATGAGGAGTATACAAATAATGCGAGTGAGAAGCAAAAACTCAAAGGTGCACGGGGGGGGGGGTCGTTTTATGGAAAAAAAAATTGGTAGGTGGTAGATCCATCCAATAGGTGGATCCAGGGGGCCAAGCCCCCCCCCCCCCCTATTGGCGGAGCAAAAAAAAGGGGGAAAGGAAGAAAAAAGAAGGGAAAAGAGAGGGGGAATGAAGGGGGAAGGCGAGGGAATAAGATGAGGGGAAGAATTGGGAAAATAATTTTAATAATCTTTCATGTCACTATACAGAATAAAATTTTTGCTCGCACTTCGCGCTCGCATTGCCTTTTACGTGATTTAGCTTAAATATCAAATTTTGAAGTCAATATGCATAACATGTTTCAGCTCGGAAATCGAACTTTCATTATTAATTCTTCAAGTTTGATTTACAAATTGATTCTCAAAAAGTGCTCTGTAAAAATTTATGTTTTATCTTCTGAATATTAACTTTTTCTGCTCGGGTTGTCAGGTACTAATTTTTTCCCTGTATTCCATAAAGTTCACAAATATCCCTATTCATGTCAAATTGTCAAAACGTATCCGCTATTACAATACGCTCGCATTTTGATTAGTGATTTGATATGTATATCTCAATATTAATTCTATCCCCATTTCATAAGAGCTTATCGAAAATTTTGGCTCGCGATTTGCGCTCGCATTGATTGTTGAAAATACATTAACTCATGTTATTGTATCTTATTCATAATTACAAAAGTGCTTTAAATGTCCAGTTTTTAGGCCATAATAAATTAACTACATTTCGCGCTCTCACTAGGCTTATTAGATTGATGAATAAGATTGTCCCTTTTTCAGAATGGAATATCGATAAGTCTTATCTCCCGCTTAGGAAAAGAAATAGGGAGATAGTCATCATTTTCGTATGATTACATAATGTTCTTAGAATGTCCCTGTCCTATGTCAAAACTCAAAGTAATCATTATGAATCATATCAGATTTTTTTTTTAACTGTGATTCATATCCACCTCACGATTTCTTACAAAGTAGGAAGAACTATAGAGCTTAAATACAGAACTTAAATTGACCCCTTTTTCAGATCGGAATATCAAATATTTTTAAACTCGCGCTTCGCGCTCGTTTTATTGATTTTCATGATGAAAAAAGGTGTTTAGAATGCCCAGATTCTAGGTCGAAATCTGAAACACGTGCACGCATGTTCATTCAGATACGCAGCTTGTTCTCTATTTCAATCATTATGAGCCTATATAACCAGTGTCACATCAGAATATCAACAAAAATTCTGCTCACGCTTTGCGCTCGCATTATTAATGTAGGAAGATACCAAATCGAACCCAATATTTTTTTCATCATTTACAAATTATGAAGAGAGTTTCCCGTTTTTAGGTTTGAAATCTAAATTTTTTCCGCTCGCGCTTCGCGCTCCCATCAATTGTTTGGTTACATACTTATACCGTTCATGCTTACAAAAAGTGCATAGAACATTAATTTTTTAGGCCAGAACGTCAAAAAAAAAAAAATCAGCTCGCGCTTCGCATTATTTGAAATATGTATCGTCTTCATGGCTAACTGCAAAACGTCCTTAACAGGTCTCTTTTAAACAAGGCAAGAACGCATTATAATTATCTAGTTACATACGCATCTTGTTTAGGTTCACAAACATTGCCAAGAATGTTCAATTTTCAGGACAAAATACATAAAATTTCAAAATTGTTCAGCTCGCACTTCGCGCTCACACTATTCAAATAGGGCTTATGAAATTGCACATTTATGTTGTTTATAAGAATAAAGCTAAGAAATTACTGTTAAGATAAGGCCGTTTTGCCTCCCCCCAAAAAAAAAGAAAAAAGAAAAGGGATAAGGGTGAAGTAAAATATTATGTCAAAATCTATCACGAATTTGGATTTTTGTAATAAAAATGTCAAAATATCTGCTCGCTCGCTCGTAACATCTTATTTATTTTACACAATACGCCACATCGAGCCCCCATGTTTTTTTGTTTTTTTTTGCTCATTACGCCACTCGGACAACCAATTCAAAGAAACAAACAAAAAATCAACTCTGAGCGGCCGATCGGGGAAAATATGGGTAAAAAATCCCCCCCCCCCTATTGGCGGAGGCTGGATCCGCCCCTGCATCCCTCTTTTTTTCTTCAAATACTCAAGTATCTAGGATAATCTTAAGATTCGCATTGGAATGGTTAATTTTTGTATACTGTATCTTTATCATGTTTATATTCAGAAAATAAAATAAAACCACACCAAACAAATAAACCTTGTTATACATGTTATATGTCCGTTTTCAAAATCCATGCATGGACGAGTGTATCGATATCGTGTACAACATTGGTCGCATTGATCTCCCATTATTACTCATCAATTGTTTTATCAGAATGTCTACAAACAACACAATTTAAAGACAAAATAGCGATTATTTACCTTTTTAAATGTAAAGATTTAGTTGCAGGCTTGAATTCCCCCTCTGCAGGACAAGTGATGTTTGGCTTTGGGCAGCTGTTTCAGGCAGAGATTGCTACTCCATCTGTCTTTCTTGCCTGGACAATGTTCACGTTGAAGTAGCTGTGGTAGAGTATGACTGGCTTGTCTTTTAATCTGATGAAGTTCAGATGGAAGTGTTTCGCAAGGTAGGCCCCCTAGCCTGGCTACCTGATTGTACGTCCCTTGGATATTGTCGCGAATCTTATTGAGATATGGAAAAGTAATTTTATGTCGTTTCGCTGTAACGAATAAAACGTCGCCACAACATTTTCCCAGTCGCGAAGGTTGAATGATTAAACCAATGAGGCCGACTCCTCTGTCAACGGGATATGTGTGAATCGAATTTAATGCCCAGATGCATTAACCAAACGAATTCCAGATCGGATCAACAGAGCAAAGCTATTGCGTTATTCTGTTTTTTTTTATCAACATGTTAACTACAGTAGCTATCATACAATAAATACCTTTGATTCATTTAATTTATTTGTACACTGTAAAAAATATTGGGCAAAATTTTAACCAGCACGAGGGTAATTATGTATCCAACCAATTTTGGGCAGTATTTTACACAATGCGGGAAGCATATTGTCCAGTATGGTTAAAAAATAAGCAGAAATTACTTTAGAATGAGCAAATTTTCATCACACTGGATAAATAATAATGCCCAAAAGAAATGCCCAATGTTGGTTGGATACATAATTACCATCATGGAGCATTTTTACCCAATATTTTTTAGAGTGTACGCTAAAACGGATAATTGTATAACTTGACAATTCTTGCAACAAACATAAAATTCACAGAATAACATAACAATGAACATACCAGAATAACATGAACATAATCATCGTGATTGTACTGAGTTATAAAATACATGTAATGTATACATGAATTAAAATCGATGACTTTGCTAGCATAGCTATTGAGCATTTATTTATTTCTTCAGCTATTTATTCATTCATTTATTGGTTGATTATATTTTTAATGTATTTTTTTAATGTATTATATTTTTCCCCATCCCTCTTTTATTTTTATGTCCCTTTCCTCCTTTTTAAGAGGGAAGGAGGATGCAGAGAGGGGCGGTCTCTCCCCCTTGATCCCCCTATATGCATTAGTACAGGGGAGGATCCAGCTTTCGCCAATAAGGGGGGGGGGGAAACAAAATTCACCCATATTTTCAGCTGCTCAAAGTTGATTTTGCTTGTTTCTTTGAAGGGGTAGTCCTACCAGTCCCCCCCCGGGGGGGGGCACTTCCATTGACGAGTGGATACCATGCGGGACCACGGGGTCTCGACTGAAAAGCACCATAAACACGTATTTTCCATATTTTGAAAATGCACCCCTTAAAAAAGTATTGGCGTGTGAAACCCTATCCTTAACAAGTATTGGAAACAAAACGATACCCTTGGCATTAAGTTTCCTGAATTGACCCCTAAACAAGCCATGGTACCAGTCACAATAGCTTTATTATTTTAACACAACGTGATTGTATAATAATCACATAAGCCCTAGAACGTGCGAGCGTAAAGCGCGAGCTGAAATTTTTGGAAATTATTTGTCCTGAAAAATTGAAAATTCTGGGCAATGTTTGTGATCCTGAACAAGATTCAAATTTCATATAGGCATACGTTCTATATCATTATCATGTCAAAATACATATTGGCCCAACGTTGTGTTTTCTACCCATTAGCCAACATTTCGCGACTGGCGATATTGTTGCTTGTATCTATGTTGGCGCAACAGGCCAACTCTACTTCTGCGATATCCTAAAGAAATAGAAGTTATGGTGTTGGTCGAATGTTTATATGTAGACACTTGCAGAACTTTTCCTATTGTCAATATTGTGATATTTGGCATGACGTTGGACGGATATCAATTTTGCGATATCATAATCACCAAGTATTTGCTGTGGCCCAAAGTTCCGGGCCAAAATTTATGTTTTTGAGCCTTTGTCAACATTTTGCAACTGACGAAGTCGATGACGTTTTGCAACATTCTAAAGAAGTAGACGTTAAAACGATAGAGCTATTAACATGTTAAAACGTTAGCCCAATATTATACGTTGACTGCTAACCTTTCCCCTATTTTCAATATTGTGATGTTGGCAAGACGTTGGACGGATATCAATTTTTGCGACATCATAATCAGGTTAAATATTACATTGGCCCAATCAATGTTATATTTTTTACGAAATGCCAACATTTCGAGATTGACGACATTCTTGACGTTGCATTGATGTTTTCCCAACACTACTTCTGCGACATCATAAAAAAGTCGAGATTAAAAGTTGGCTTAACATTCTAGCACAAGAAAGGATCTTCAGTCATGCGTATGCCGTCATTGGAAACACTCACCTTGGTTGATCGAGTGCAGCAAAATGTGAGTAAATTTGGCTGGGAATCGAACACACGTCCCTCAAATTGATAGACGAGAGTTATTGATTACCACTACGCCACGATCGACGCCTCGATCGATTCACCTGTCCACTAAGACTTAACACATGGAGGAGGGGGGGGGGGGGGGGGGTAAAGTCGACTAATCAAATTTTCCATCATCAACTGGAATAGTACTTGACATGTATGTACGGATGTGTGTGTGTATGTGTGTGTGTGTGTGTGTGTGTGTATGTATATGTATGTGTGTATGTATGTATATGTATGTATGTATGTAATCATGCCCATCTACACTGAAAATAGCAGGTGTGTTTTTTTTACTTACAGAGACAATATTTTAAATAACATTCACATTTTCACCTTCATAATATTTTGTTTAAAAGGGACCTGCATCAGGCAGCTATAAACATTAATAAGCATGGGTGAATTAGATGTGAAAAGTTGCGTGTGTAGGCCTACAACACGCAACATTCAGAAGATGGTCAACATTGTCGGTTGTCGTACAGTATTAGTACTTTAACATAAAACATTGAAATTCCTCGTTTGATTGGACTGCATATTGAAATATATTGTAAAAATTGCTATTTTTTCGTGCATGGATTCGTGTAATTTGGAGCCTCGAAAGGAAATTTAAACAGTAGTGAATATTGGCGCAGCGAAAATGACTAAAGACGAATATTTCTAACATTACATTAAAGAAAACAAACATGATTCAAGAAAATTGTGGAAAAATCTAATGAAATTGTGAATTAAGTATAGCGAAGCCAATAACGACAATTTCAAAGTAGTGGTATATGAAAATAAATTGGCTCGTGAATACCCCGTTTGTTATGGACACAGAAAAGTTTGGAAGTAATTCACCACTTTTCCTTATTGATATGTATCTGATATCACTATAATCTTAGATTAATTACATCACGTTCAAAATATCTCGCATTAAATATTTATTTTAAAGAAATTGTTAAACCTTACCAGGATTGAGTTTTTTCGAAACAAAACCTTATTCAAATGTCCATTTTGCAAATTAAAAAAATAATAATGGATATTGAATGCCTAAAATTTGATAGCAGAGCATATTTTGCATCTTTTCTGATGTTTAAAAATTGGGAAAAATTGTAGGCCCTATTTTGTTCATATGTGAGGACAGCGATTTTTACGATGTTTTATTTGAATGCAGAGGCTATTACGGCGCTAGTGTCATATAAGGAGCTAGATAACAAAAATTTTTATTTATTCATTTATTTATGTATTTATTTATTAATTGATTTATGTATTTATTTATTAATTCATTCATGTATTTATTTATGTATTTATTTATCTATTCATTTGTTTGTTTATTTATTCGTTTAAATTCATTCATTCATTAATTAGGCGAGCGAGTTGCCAGTTTTCCAGTTCTGCAGTTTTCCAGATAGCGCCAGCTTGTGTTGGTTACGATAGTTTTGGCCGAAACCAATCAATTGCGCAATATTTTGCGGAATACGATTACTAGTTCTAGCTCTTTGAACTGCTGCTAGCTGCTCGATAGAATGGCCTCTATAATTTTCCTGTGTATTTGTGGGATTTCTATTATTCCCATTCTCCTCCTTCTTGCGTTTGGAATCATCGTATGGAAGAACAGCATACTATATCAGTTATTTCACCCGGTAAGTAAACACCTGTGTGTCTGTGAAACAAAGTACCGGTACCGGTAGGCCCTATGCTAAACATGCTAAATGTGATTCTGAGATTCTTGGACTTGTGACCCGCCCGGACTCGGACGCTTGTTCCGCTGAGCCCGAGTCGCTCGCTGCCGAACAAACGCTTCGGATCCACTCAACATGCTCAAGGGTTCATTACCATCCTGCCTGTGGGGAATCTACAGGTAGGACTGTATGCCAAAATAATGCTGTGCACAGCACACAAATGAATAAATATCATTTTTGTGAACAAAAATACTAATTTCCGTACAGTTGCAATTCATTTTTCATTTCATTAACTTGGCCTTAGGGTTATTAAATTTTTGTATTCACCAGACTCCAGAGGCAGAGCACTTGAAAACCACTCATTCAATGAAAAAGGTTTAATATAACCTTGTTCTCACTTATATCTCCATGTGTGGCAAAATAAGGGTGGCAAAGTTTGGCTTATTTTCTCTTTTTCTTCGGGGCAAATGCTTGATTTCTTTACACCGACAGTTTCCATTACAACCTATTAATTATTCATACAACTTGACTCGTATTTAAATTTGATTCTTTAAATTATTTTCTTCTTAATTAAATTAGAGATCAAAAAATGAAAATTTTCTTGCCATATTACTTTCCACCAATAGAGGGCGTACAAGAAAATATGCCCAAAATTCAAGTTTTTGAGCGCTCTGGTGAATACAAAAATTATTCCCAAATTACTAATGAAAAATAAATTGCAACTGTATGAAAATTAGTAATTTTGGTCACAAAAGTGATATTTTAATGATTTTTTAAAGTGTGTGCTCTGTACAACATTGGCATACCATAGTCCCACCTGTAGATTCCCCACAGGCAGGGTGGTAGCAGTGAACAAGTGTTGAAAACATGAATTTTGGGGATATTTTTGTGTACACATCATCTATCGGCATTATCGTGCTTTCTGACTCCGGAGACAAAAAAGATCTGGGGTACGAAATTTCTTACAACGCCTATAGTCTCGACAAAGGGTCTGAAGTTCCATCCGCGCTCGAGTTGGCTCACGATCAAAATCTGTGCGTCCGCACGATCGAGGCTATACTTTCTTATCCTCTCTCTCACTCAAATATCTCTCATTTTCTTTTTCGCTTTTCGAGTGTTGGCTTGGACTAAAATAAAGAAAATCATATTGGAAAGTGGTTTGTTTGATTCTGCTCTTTTTTTTTTCCAGAACGTTGTTTTCACTGACGGGATAATACTGACTAAAAATAAAATTTGTGTTTAGGAAAATGCCTCACACTTTGTCAAATCATTCTTGACTTTCAACCAGGGTTGGCGATTTTTTTGATTTTTTTAAAAAAATCAAAAAAATCGGATTTATTTGATTTAAATCAGATTTTTTTTATTTAAATCAGATTTTTTTAATTTTTTTGATTTTTTTAAAGTTCCTTCGAAAAAAAGGGTAATTATCCCCCCCTTACTCTTACAATGACATCAATATTGATGTTATACATTTCATCCCTAATATTGTTCTTAACCACATATTTTGTAATTAAAATCCAGTAAAAATGGACGATTAAAAATAAATTTGAGGAATCATGTATCTGAACTTAATTCTATCATACATAGGCCTATGAAGGAATATTCCATAGGGAATTCCCAGTGAGTAGAGAAAAATTCCCCTCTGGGATTTTTCATTCAAATATTTAAAAAAATCCAAGAGAAAAAATCCCTTATCAAAACTGCCAACAAACCCTTTGCCAATTACTAGTATTCATGTATATTGTAAGAGAAATAATTCAAATCAATGATTTTTTTTCAATTAGTCACAGCTTTACAATAGTCAAAGAGAGACTACAACTGTATATGTTAAGGATCTTTTTGATAAAAAGCTCTTCTCTTGCTACAGATATAGATGCAAAACTCTCAGTTTTGGAGAACAATATAGGAGATAGCTTAGTCAAAGGGTGACTATACTACATTCTGTTACTGTGATTTTTTTTTACATTAATCTACAATTTTTATTCCCATATTGATTCTCTACAAAAAAAATCTGTTTGATCCATGGAGTATGAAAAAAAATCTACTTTTAACTTAAAGGATAAAAACTGCAAAACTGCTTAAATTACAACATATGTATTAAAAAAGAAGTATTTTATTTTAGATGAGACACAGCTTACAACTGCCAATGATTGTAACTGAAGTACCTGCATCTTAACATTAAAATACAGTGTTAAATGTTTATTCTGAGTTTTGCAAATTGTTGTTATAGAGCTCTTTCCATTATTACATGTAATGCAGATACAAAACTTCCATTATTTGTAGCACTGAACATAAAATGGGCTGCAGTGACTGAAAAGGTTTATAAGAGAAAGCTTTTCTCAACAGTCAAATTATGACTGTACTACATTATGTTGATGTGATTTTTATAATTATGTTATTCAAAACATCAAATGTATGATAAATGTAACAATACGAAATAAGAGGCATGTTAAATATGTTGATTACATGCAGGTATCATTTTTTTATTTTACATGACAGAAGTAGTTATGTGTAGGCGAAGGATCAAACTGGAAAACTGCCAACAAACCTTTTCTCATCGACTTTTATATATCATATTTTTTTTTTTTACAAACTGCTCTCTGAAAAGTCTTTGGATTATGTAAAAACTTTACGTTAAGAAAGAAATTGACTAATAATAACTGACAAAGAATGTAAAATTTCAGAAGAAAAACTCTACATAATTTACAAAAAATGAGTACCTATTGACAACATACATCTGTAGTTTTTAAGGAATTACCTGATTTTATTAATTTGATTTTAATTTGTTTTAAGTAGATATGAAGACTTTGTTGATCTTTTATTGATATAAAGTTAATTCAAAGTTTTCAGTTGACTTGAATAATTAAAACTGCATTGAACAAATACTTTGTCCATGATTTGTACATGTTTCAATGGAAGTGATTTAAATCAATGATTTTTTAAAAAAAATCATGGTGATTTAAATCGCGATTTAAATCACGATTTAAATCAACGGGATTTAAATCCGCCAACCCTGCTTTCAACAAACTAAATGAATATCAATAATCCCTGCAGCTCGATACACAGCTTTCACAAAATAATTACTTCCCCAAAAATGATATTTACATGATATGTATATTACAAGTGTGCATGAATGCCTAATTCAATAGACATGTGCATGCTTGTTAATTTCTCATGCACACCTGTTGATTGACAGAAAGCAGAATTTATAGTTGTCTACTAAAAGTTGGTAGAATCAAAATCGTCCTAAATTTATTTAGTCAGTGGTCGACAATCACATTGATGATCTTCCCAATTCAAAGTTCTGTCTTATTTTGTCAGCCAAGTCAGGCCTCATGACTGACTGACTTAATTGACGGAATCTGAATAAAATGATCGGCCTATTTATTTAGTCAGTGCCACAAATTTTATTAACCTACTAACAATGTATCTTAAATGTAGGAAAGGAAAAAATCGAATTATAAAAAAACCCTATCATAAGACTTACATTTTATTCTACGGTCAGCGATAATTAAGCCAAGTTTACATTTTTTACTCCACTATTCAAAGAAATTTCACTGTCATTTAATTAACCCATCGTTTTTTTCTTCTTCACTCTTCAACTTTTTATAAGTCAACGTATATCAACTGTCTATATATTTATCGTTCTATTTGGCTCCACTTTTCCAACTAAATACGCACGGTAATTAACCTGTATATTCCATCAACCCCTCTTTTCCCTTCTCTTCAAAACCACTCTGCAACTTTTAGACAGTTGGCTATCCACTAAATAAATCAATTGAACTGTCTATATCTTTATCATCCTTTTTGACTCCATTTTTTAAACGATACGCACAGTAATTAACCTGTATATTCCATAGGGACAGTGATTTTCCGCGATCGCGGAAAACGGACGGAATTCACGGAATCGGCTGTTTGAAACGGAAAGTGGCTTTTCAAACGGAAAATCACGGAAAACATGTTTTTTCTCAAAATGCACAAAAAAGCAACAGAAATTAATCCCAAATCCTCAACAAAATACGAATATCAACTGAAAAAAAACGATCTCACTTTGCAACAACAATCATGACAATCAACACATCGTAACTACACTCGAGCCTCTCCATCACTCGATCGTATCCAAACTAGTTTACACTTACGTCCGCATAGAAGGCAGAATCCGGCCGTGTGTTGCTGCCCTCTACGTTCGGTCATAATATAATGATCACGGTGATTTATCAAATCCAAAATGGCGGATATTCGGAAGTCGTCAACTGATCAAAACGATGTCCGAAAAGTCCCCAAATCAGCGATAAAATCCCATTTAACAATAAAATAATGCTAATAATATGAAAGGTGAGAATATATTCATGTTGATTATGTTTCCCTAAATATTTTATGAGCTCGAATCTCTTCGATTAATATGGATTTTAAAGCGATGTTAGTACATTGGTAGATGCAAATTTTGAGCAGCGCTAGCATTTTATTTTGACATCGCTACTCGTTGCGTATTGGTTTTCTATGTAAACGGAATTGTCAATTTTTCTTGTACACAAAGTCTATGGGGAAACGTTTTCCGTTTTCAGACATGCTGAAACGGAATTCGAGATTTCCTGAAACGGAAAAGGCAATTTTTAGAAACGGAAAATCACTGTCCCTAATTCTATAAACCCCTCTTTTCCCTTCTCTTCAAAACCACTCTGCCACTTTTAGACAGTAGGCTATCCACTAAATAAATCAATTTAAACTGTCTATATATATTTATATATACTGTCAGTAGGTACATGTAGAGTTGCCCGAAGGTCAGTAAGGTGTTACTTGCAGATAAAGATTCAAGGAATCAATTTTTACTAGGTACCTCACATTGGTCGAGTGCAGCACAGTGTGGATGAATTTCTTGCTCAAGGAAAACACGCCATGGCCAGGATTCGGACCCATGTACCTCTGTTAGAAAGGCGAGAGTCAGAACCACTAAACCACGACGTGCCCACTAGCTTCTTCTGGAAACAGTACAGTCCACCGTCTGGTGTATTGTCGTACTGGTGAAGTGCAGCGTGCAAGTGTATGTACATTATCCAATAAAAAATTGCTTACAGCGTGCAAGTAAAAATAACCACCGTTATTAACGGAGCTGGGTCTATTGTACCTCTTGTTTAAAGATGTGTAGAGAGGTACAATTAACTGTGCTTTGGGGGAGGGAGTTCCAAAGTCTTATCGAACCTGGGAAGAAGCTCCTCTGGTAGACAAGTGTTCTGGCAAAGGGAACAAGGATCTTCTGAGAATGACCTCTATGCATAGATGTGGATGGAGTGAGGAAAGTAGGTGGGATGTCAATGAGTGAGTTGGTAATACAGTAGATCATCACCACCTTGGCCTGTGCCCTACGCTCTTGTAAAGTTGGCCATTTGAGCTGGTTCAACATGGCTGCAACACTGCTTGTCCTATGGTGATCATTACAGACAAAGCGTGCATAGCGTCGCTGCACCATTTCAAGCTTTTTTATATTTGCTTGCGTGTGAGGGTCCCATATTATGCTGGCATACTCCATGATTGGTTGCAGGAGAGCTTTGTAGCACAGTTCCTTGACCTTTCTTGGACATGGCCGGATATTTCTCTGGAGGAAGGCACGCGTGGAGTTGGCCTTTTTGGTTACAGCATTTATATGTTGATTCCAGCTGAGGTTTCTCTGCAGCTCAACTCCAAGATATTTTGCTGTATTTTTATCAGATATAGTCTGTCCATGGATGAAGTAAGGCTTGATGATAGGTTTTTGCTTATTTGTGACATGAAGTACTTGACACTTCTGTGGATTGAATTCCATCAGCCAATCTTGCTCCCATCGTTGCAAGGAGTCGAGGTCCTCTTGGAGATGAATTGCATCTTCCTCTGTCTTGATGTTGGCATAAACCATGCAATCATCAGCAAAGAGCCTTACTGTTGACTTGTTGGAGAGATACTCTGGCAGGTCATTTATGAAGATGAGAAAGAGCATTGGCCCGAGGACACTGCCTTGCGGAACGCCTGATGTTACTTGGCTGGTATTGGAGATGGATCCATCCAATACAACGCGTTGGGTCCTATTACTCAGAAAGTCAGCTATCCAATGGTGAGTGTGATCTCGGATTCCATAAAATTGAAGCTTGTGTAACAGGCGTCCATGCGGTACTTTGTCAAATGCTTTAGAGAAGTCAAGGAGTATCATATCCAGTTGACCCTTGTCATCAATGGTTCTAGCAAGATCTTGGACGGCAAGAATCAGCTGAGAAACACAAGAACGTTTCTTGCGAAAACCGTGTTGAGCATCAGACAATACATTGTGGTCTTCAAGGTGGGTCATGATGTCACTAAGAACGATGTGCTCTAGAATCTTACAGGTCACAGATGTCAGAGAGATAGGCCTGTAGTTCTCTGGTTTACTACGGTCGCCTTTCTTGAAGATGGGGACAATGTTTGCCATCTTCCATTCAGCAGGGATAATACCTTGATCTAGGGAGGCTTGAAAGAATATGGAGAATATTGGTGTCAATTCGGTGGCAAGTCCCCTCAAAAGTCTGGCAGGAATTTCATCAGGACCAGATGCCTTATGGATATCAAGCTCAGGAAGAATTTTATGGACCCCTGGGGGAGAGATGATTATATGATCCATGGATGGGTAAGGACTAGGCCCTTTGTCTCTCAGGCTGGTCATATCTTCATCATGGTTGAAGACCGATGAGAATTGTTGGCTTAAGATGTTGGCCTTAAACAGACTGTCAGCAGTAGTCCGACCATCACAAGACTTTAATGGTGCTACACCTGAGGCATCATGGCGCTTGCTGTTTACAAAACTCCAGAAACGCTTTGGATTACTTGTGGTGTCTGGACTGACAATATCTGTCAAGTACTTGTTGTAAGCTTGTTTACAGGCAATTCTGGAATGTCTCTTGACCTGCCGGTACTTCTCAAAGTTAGCTTGGTCATTACTGGTCTTCGCTCTGTTATAGTACCTTTTCTTCTTTTTTGAGAGCCGTTTGACAAAGCGAGTTATCCAGGGCTGGTTGTATCTAGTTGATGACATCTTTGACGGTACATGCTTATCCAGCAGCTTTGTCAGAGTTGTTTTGATGTCAAGCCACATGTCTTGTACAGAGCCGGAAGTACAGTATTGACCAGTAAAGCTGTTCTGGAATACAAGGCAATCCTCCTTCAGGTTCTCTAAGTCTGCCTGCTTCCAAAGGTAGATCTTTCTCTTCACAGGTTTGCGTCTGCTAGCTTTAATAGAGGACACCACGGACACAATATCGTGATCACCAATTCCAGGAAGGGGAGAACACTTGTCAACAAAGGTAGGTCTATTCGTAAGGAAGAGGTCAAGAAAGCTGTTCTGCCTTGTTGGAAAATCTACAATTTGTTCAAGCCTACAGTTATGAAGCATGTCCAAGAATCTCATGTTGACAGCATTTTGATATTGGTTCCTGTCAATAGCTAGGGTGGTCCAATTGATGTCAGGAAGATTCAAATCCCCTCCAAGCCACAAAACAGCGTTGCGATGCTCAGCGTTAATGTCCTCTATCACTTCACAAAGGTCATTCATGTAAGCAATCAAACTGGATGGTGGGCGATACATAGCACAGATAACTAGGGATTGGTGCCTGTCAAGATGAAGATTTATAAAGACTGCTTCTATCTCCCGATCCAGTCTGTAGGTTAGACGTTAGAGGTTGTTCTTTATTGCAATGCATACTCCTCCATACCCATCAAGACGATCCTTCCGAACTACATCGTAGCCTGGGGGGAACAATTCTGAACTGCATATGGAACTGTTAAGCCATGTTTCAGAGCCAAGAATAATATCAGGATCAGAAGAGTCAATAAGAGAACCAAGTTCTTCCTTTTTATTCTTGATACTTTGGAAATTGATGTTCAAGATTTTCATCTTGTGCTTAACCTGACCTCGCTTCCGCATGGTTTTTCGACGGGTAGGAGATGAAGAAGCTAGTGGAGGGCCAGGGCTGAGTGGCGTTGTGGAGCTACTTGTGTCGGTAGAACTTGAAGACAGGCTGTCGTACACATTGCTCATCTCCATTTGGAAGGAGTCAAATAGGCTGGTGGAGAATTGCGGCATGCCACAAGAAATACATTGCCATGAAACGTTAGAATGGGCAAGGGCCTCGTAGACTGGAGTTAACATTTGCATGCATTCCACATGGTACCATTGATCACAGTCATCACATGCCACACCTCTTTGCCTCCATGTAACAGAACGGTTACAGATCTGGCATGGATACTTGACGTTGGGTCCAGGATTTGTTTCAACATCTGAGGCATTTGACAATAGAAGAAGGGTGAGATATAGGAGTGAGAGTGCCTTGCTGTGGCATGAAATGCCTGCAATAAATGCATCAGGTTTCCTTTGTACTAGGATATGATGTAACGTGTTCTCTATTACATCTCCATGAGAAAAATGCCTAGAAAATCCTCTCTGATGCAGAGATGCCAAGTTCAAAGACCAGCTATGCGTGAGATTTTCTGTGAATCTGAGTGAGATCACAGACATTGTGTACAATGTATATGGGGATAGGCTGTGATAGTTGCGTGAGACAGAGATTTGAGGGGATGAACAAGAGTCCAAAATGCTTGAGTCTCACGCATAATGCGTGAGACTTGGTAGCTCTGCTGATGATTGGATAATTGATGAGTATGCCACATGTAATGGAATGATGAGGTTTCAAACATGTGTGGGAGAAACTGTTGGGCTATGATAATGTTCACTACTGAAGAGAGCAGAATGAACAAACACATTTGTTGAACATACATGGTGATGGTCAGTGGTGGTAATGACTCAGCAAAATTACATTTTTTAGTTCCTAGCATAAATAAAAAATGACAGAAATCCTCATAAGCTACAGTAGATCTACAGCAAATACTCACTAAACAAGCTGTTGAAGAAAGGATGCACGACTTGAAGAAAGGATGAAAGCTAGGCACCTAACAGTGCTGAAGAAAGGAAGGTACTAACTCATGTAACATGTAGGTTGTAGAATGCAGCACAGAAGATAACATATGGCAGAGCTACCAAGTCTCACGCATTCAGGGTACGTCTCACGATCTCACGCATGGCACCCATTTTTCTCACGCATCGGGACCCGACAGGAAAAAAAAGAGAAAAAGTAGCATTTTTCACCAGATTATACGAATGGCCGACTGCCGTCGCGTCTAGCCCGGCCCGCGAAATCTCGAGACGAATCGAGAGTGCAGTCAGCGCACAGCTAGTACGTGATACGATGAATCGCGTGCGTGCATCGCTTGGTTTTGAAGCCCATATCTCATGTGTGCGCCTTTTTGCAACGTACGAGTGTGTAAGTACTGGACGCGCGTGCACAGAGACGTCGAGTCATGAAAATCTCATGCATAACATTTTTTTGAACTTGGCATCTCTGATATGGGACTGAGCTGAGTTGCCAGAGTTAAAAACAAGATGGAGGCTGGTGAAACTATTCCTCAGAATAACACTAAAACACAATTCAGAATCCTAAAAAACAGGCCCAGAATGGTTCCAAAATGCCCAAAGGCCCTACTAGCAACCAAAATATGAATGGTCATGCTAGATTTAGAACCAATTAATGGCTCAAAACTGAGAGCTAAAAAATATCAAACAATGTACACACACTGCACACTTCACTATTACAGTATAAAGTGAAAGCAACATATAATTTGTAAAATAAATTATTTAAAATATTTAAAGATTATTAAGTTTACATCTGGCTCTACATGTGTGTGCATGCAAATTATTCACAGCGATCAATGGCCGAGATCTGGGGGGGGGGGGTGGCAAATTGATAATTTTGAAAATGTGATTACATAGTGTACAGCCATCCTGATTGACATCTGCAGCCTGAGACATACAATTGTTCAAACCAATTATTTTCAAGCAAAATACTTGACTGGCAAGAAAACAAATAAATTAGCATTTTTCTGTCTGTTCTCCTTAAAACTGGTTGTAATTTGTTAATTTTACCTTGTAATATGGTTATACTTGTAAGGACTCTGAAATTCAGGAAGTCATATGACATGTACTGGTGATTTTATCCTGGATGTCATTGTGAACTTCCCCTTTGATCAATCTGTGATCACTTTAGACTTTGAACTGTTTAATTTTATCCTAGGTCAGATTCTTTTGTTTTGTACCTTGTATACACGTATCTGACATGTAGGTCTATTTATCACTCGATCAGGACACTGAACAACTTTACTCCTCAACATGCTCAAATGGCAACAACATGGTATATGTATATTGTAAACTTTTAGCAATGAAGTATGGATATTGCATTTTTTTGCATCAATTAAGAATTCTAAGGGGCTAGGAAATTTCTTAAAGTTCAATTCCACCCCAGAAAAATTTTGATTTGAATCAATAGAGATAAATCAAACAAGAGCAATGCTGAAAATTTCATCGAAATCGGATGTAATATAAGAAAGTTACGATACTTTTAACTTTTTGCTTATTTTTCACAAAACAGTGATATGCACTCCTAAAACAGAAGGTGGTGCTCACTTTAGAGCCTTCAGTCCAAAGGGAAGGTGGTGCTCACTTTAGGGACTTCAGTCCAAGGGAAGGTGGTGCTCACTTTAGAGACTTCAGTCCAAGGGAAGGTGGTGCTCACTTTAGGGACTTCAGTCCAAAGGGAAGGTGGTGCTCACTTTAGGGACTTCGGTGGTGCTCACTTTAGAGACTTCAGTCCAAGGGAAGGTGGTGCTCACTTTAGAGACTTCAGTCCAAGGGAAGGTGGTGCTCACTTTAGGGACTTCATCCCAAGGGAAGGTGGTGCTCACTTTAGGGACTTCAGTCCAAAGGGAAGGTGGTGCTCACTTTAGGGACTTCAGTCCAAGGGAAGGTGGTGCTCACTTTAGAGACTTCAGTCCAAGGGAAGGTGGTGCTCACTTTAAAGACTTCAGTCCAAGGGAAGGTGATGCTCACTTTAGGGACTTCAGTCCAAGGGAAGGTGGTGCTCACTTTAGGGACTTCAGTCCAAGGGAAGGTGGTGCTCATTTTAGGGACTTCAGTCCAAGGGAAGGTGGTGCTCACTTTGGAGACTTCAGTCCAAGGGAAGGTGGTGCTCACTTTAGGGACTTCAGTCCAAGGGAAGGTGGTGCTCACTTTAGAGACTTCAGTCCAAGGGAATATGATGCTCACTTTAGAGACTTCAGTCCAAGGGAAGGTGGTGCTCACTTTAGAGACTTCAGTCCAAGGGAAGGTGGTGCTCATTTTAGGGACTTCAGTCCAAAGGGAAGGTGGTGCTCACTTTAGGGACTTCAGTCCAAGGGAAGGTGGTGCTCACTTTAGGGACTTCAGTCCAAAGGGAAGGTGGTGCTCACTTTAGGGACTTCAGTCCAAAGGGAAGGTGGTGCTCACTTTAGGGACTTCAGTCCAAGGGAAGGTGGTGCTCACTTTAGGGACTTCAGTCCAAGGGAAGGTGGTGCTCACTTTAGGGACTTCAGTCCAAAGGGAAGGTGATGCTCACTTTAGGGACTTCAGTCTAAGGGAAGGTGGTGCTCACTTTAGGGACTTCAGTCCAAAGGGAAGGTGGTGCTCACTTTAGGGACTTCAGTCCAAGGGAAGGTGGTGCTCACTTTAGGGACTTCATCCCAAGGGAAGGTGGTGCTCACTTTAGGGACTTCAGTCCAAAGGGAAGGTGGTGCTCACTTTAGGGACTTCAGTCCAAGGGAAGGTGGTGCTCACTTTAGGGACTTCATCCCAAGGGAAGGTGGTGCTCACTTAAGAGACTTCAGTCCAAAGGGAAGGTGATGCTCACTTTAGGGACTTCAGTCCAAGGGAAGGTGGTGCTCACTTTAGGGACTTCAGTCTAAGGGAAGGTGATGCTCACTTTAGGGACTTCAGTCTAAGGGAAGGTGATGCTCACTTTAGGGACTTCAGTCCAAGGGAAGGTGATGCTCACTTTAGGGACTTCAGTCCAAGGGAAGGTGGTGCTCACTTTAGGGACTTCAGTCCAAAGGGAAGGTGGTGCTCACTTTAGAGACTTCAGTCCAAAGGGAAGGTGGTGCTCACTTTAGGGACTTCAGTCCAAAGGGAAGGTGGTGCTCACTTTAGGGACTTCAGTCCAAGGGAAGGTGATGCTCACTTTAGGGACTTCAGTCCAAGGGAAGGTGGTGCTCACTTTAGGGACTTCAGTCTAAGGGAAGGTGATGCTCACTTTAGGGACTTCAGTCCAAGGGAAGGTGATGCTCACTTTAGGGACTTCAGTCCAAGGGAAGGTGGTGCTCACTTTAGGGACTTCAGTCCAAGGGAAGGTGGTGCTCACTTTAGGGACTTCAGTCTAAGGGAAGGTGATGCTCACTTTAGGGACTTCAGTCCAAGGGAAGGTGATGCTCACTTTAGGGACTTCAGTCCAAGGGAAGGTGATGCTCACTTTAGGGACTTCAGTCTAAGGGAAGGTGATGCTCACTTTAGGGACTTCATCCCAAGGGAAGGTGGTGCTCACTTTAGGGACTTCAGTCCAAAGGGAAGGTGATGCTCACTTTAGGGACTTCAGTCCAAGGGAAGGTGGTGCTCACTTTAGGGACTTCAGTCCAAAGGGAAGGTGGTGCTCACTTTAGGGACTTCAGTCCAAGGGAAGGTGGTGCTCACTTTAGGGACTTCAGTCCAAGGGAAGGTGGTGCTCACTTTAGGGACTTCAGTCCAAAGGGAAGGTGGTGCTCACTTTAGGGACTTCAGTCCAAGGGAAGGTGGTGCTCACTTTAGGGACTTCATCCCAAGGGAAGGTGGTGCTCACTTTAGAGACTTCAGTCCAAAGGGAAGGTGATGCTCACTTTAGGGACTTCAGTCCAAGGGAAGGTGGTGCTCACTTTAGGGACTTCAGTCTAAGGGAAGGTGATGCTCACTTTAGGGACTTCAGTCTAAGGGAAGGTGATGCTCACTTTAGGGACTTCAGTCCAAGGGAAGGTGATGCTCACTTTAGGGACTTCAGTCCAAGGGAAGGTGGTGCTCACTTTAGAGACTTCAGTCCAAGGGAAGGTGGTGCTCACTTTAGGGACTTCAGTCCAAAGGGAAGGTGGTGCTCACTTTAGAGACTTCAGTCCAAAGGGAAGGTGGTGCTCACTTTAGGGACTTCAGTCTAAGGGAAGGTGATGCTCACTTTAGGGACTTCAGTCCAAGGGAAGGTGGTGCTCACTTTAGGGACTTCAGTCTAAGGGAAGGTGATGCTCACTTTAGGGACTTCAGTCTAAGGGAAGGTGATGCTCACTTTAGGGACTTCAGTCCAAGGGAAGGTGATGCTCACTTTAGGGACTTCAGTCCAAGGGAAGGTGGTGCTCACTTTAGGGACTTCAGTCTAAGGGAAGGTGATGCTCACTTTAGGGACTTCAGTCTAAGGGAAGGTGATGCTCACTTTAGGGACTTCAGTCCAAGGGAAGGTGATGCTCACTTTAGGGACTTCAGTCTAAGGGAAGGTGATGCTCACTTTAGGGACTTCAGTCCAAGGGAAGGTGGTGCTCACTTTAGGGACTTCAGTCCAAAGGGAAGGTGGTGCTCACTTTAGAGACTTCAGTCCAAAGGGAAGGTGGTGCTCACTTTAGGGACTTCAGTCTAAGGGAAGGTGATGCTCACTTTAGGGACTTCAGTCCAAGGGAAGGTGGTGCTCACTTTAGGGACTTCAGTCCAAGGGAAGGTGGTGCTCACTTTAGGGACTTCAGTCCAAAGGGAAGGTGGTGCTCACTTTAGGGACTTCAGTCCAAAGGGAAGGTGGTGCTCACTTTAGGGACTTCAGTCTAAGGGAAGGTGATGCTCACTTTAGGGACTTCAGTCCAAGGGAAGGTGGTGCTCACTTTAGGGACTTCAGTCTAAGGGAAGGTGATGCTCACTTTAGGGACTTCAGTCTAAGGGAAGGTGGTGCTCACTTTAGAGACTTCAGTCCAAGGGAAGGTGATGCTCACTTTAGGGACTTCAGTCCAAAGGGAAGGTGATGCTCACTTTAGAGACTTCAGTCCAAGGGAAGGTGGTGCTCACTTTAGAGACTTCAGTCCAAAGGGAAGGTGATGCTCACTTTAGGGACTTCAGTCCAAGGGAAGGTGGTGCTCACTTTGGAGACTTCAGTCCAAGGGAAGGTGGTGCTCACTTTGGAGACTTCAGTCCAAGGGAAGGTTGTGCTCACTTTAGGGACTTCAGTCCAAGGCCATCTTGTGACAGCGTGCGAGAAGTAGGAGGATTGGGCGGGTTTGGTGCATGCGACGTATGAGAGGGGTGGCTGTGGGGTTCCGCCGATGGTCGGCTACCGACGTTCAGATCTTGACTAGTTTAATTTAGCTAGTTACCCGATTGATATACATATAGGCCTACAAACATCTGCTGTGCAAGATGTAAATGCTAATATATCGTGCCTGATACTAATTTGTTGATATTATTGTTATCAGCTCATAAGCTTCAGATGAAAATTTTTACAATTTTTAGAACTTTTTAAACTCAAACATAATTGAATATGTTTATAGGTTTTTTTTTTAGTAATGATTTTAATGCATGCATTTCACATTGTAACAACTTAAAGGAAACGATGTTTGTTTTTTATACCAATATTTTACTCATTTTTATCAAAATTTCTCATGTGATGGAAGACATATATTATTTTACAAACAACGTCATCCTTTAAATTTCAAGTAAACGTTCTCAGGTTTGAGCAGGACGGATTCTTTAATTTTATTTTTTATCTGTATGCTTAATGAGTGCGAAGTGCGAGGGGTGAGTGCTGGGTTGGTGGGTGCAGTTGTTTGATTTAACGTGCTTATGGTTGCTGGATGAATGAGGAGTGTGGTATGAATGTGAGTGTTTTTTTTTTTTTGTAAGAGATTGTTTGTCGGCCCTATTAATGCATAGCTCCAGTGAGGTTAGCTGACCCTAAGTTCCGCCTGAGCGATGGATTTAAATAACCAACTCCATTGACCAGGTTGAATGGTGTTGTTGCAGGATTAGCAATCCCTGGCTGGAGCTGTGCATTGAACTTGACTGCTCGCTCGTCCCCAGACACCCTCCTGTCTTTAGTTCTTGTTACCTGCTTAAATCTACATTTTTATTGTTCGAATTTTAATTAAGATGTTTATCAATAAGCCTCCTTCCACCACCTTTCAGTCTTCTACATGTATTTGTATTGTTTTTTTACTTCATCTTTTCCTTTTAGTATACATAATATGTTAAGTTGCATTATATTTTCGTAATCATTTCAAGTTTTGATGTTTTTAAATCTGTACACTCTAAATTGTATGCAATTCAGCCTTTTGGCTGCAAAGTGCAATAATCTTGAATAAAACCTTTCCAATTTCAATTAAAAAAGGCATCAATTAAAAGGGCACTTATTTTGTCCTAAATTTAATTCTGCAAATATTTGGATTGGCATCAATGCTATTCTGAGGGCATTGAAGGCCATAACCTTGTACATGGCCTTCCAAGGTGACTTTGCATGCTCGTTAATGGTGGCCTTCATGTTTAGTGTAAGTGTTGCATTATTAATATATTTGCAAAAATTCTTGGGGCAAAGGACACTATTATTATATTTTTTTATCCTCATTAGATTGATTTTTAAACTGTTTGATGATAATAGAATGACCAAAACAAAGGTTTACATTTCTCTTTCAATATAACCTAAAACCCTGTAAGGACTGTGGGGGGCATGATGGTCTCCCATGCTTTATTTCCAGAGCGTGAAAAGATAATGCCGCGAAATGTTTCTTTGAAGTCTCAAGTTTTTAAGACCACATTCAAGCTGTACGGGTATAGCATCGCCATGTGTCACAGCCCTGTTAAGGAACCAGTAAATAAGAGAAGGAGATCTTAGGACAAGAGATCAAATAATAGACTTTTAAGACTTTGAATTTATTTTAAGTACATTTAATTCAATTAGAAATCAGTTCTTTGATGTCACATACTCAGTGAAATTCCATTATCAATAAATTAACCATATCAAATTAAACAATGAATTTCTTTTTGGCGAATTGATCTGAAATGAAATCTAAATAAATCACCCAAACACTTACTCAATCAAGCACATTCATACAAGGGGAAAACCTGAAAAAGTTCAAGAATGGGCCCGATGTCCATGTGGCATGCCAAAACACAACAGTCCAACGATATCGATGTCACGCATGTGCAATGTCCTGATCCACCGAGGCGGCGACTCCTCGACGATTCCGTAGCGTCCCACCCGAGACAGCGCCCTCTGACGTCTACGTTGCGTGTATTGGTGAATGCTTCGACTGTCCTGACGTCATACTATCAACAGTTTTAAACCACAAGTAAAACTCTGTTTTAAAGAATAATTCAAAATTTCATCTAGAAATCTCATTTGAAAACCATTATGATTTACCAAATGTCCTCTGAGCACAACCACTAGCATTCATACACATACACACCAATCCTATCTCTGATTATAAAAAAAAACAATGAAAATGTCGATAACAGGAATGCAATAAATTATTCCTTGGGTCATAATAGATCATTTTTCACACTATAACATTTCCAAAAAAGCTATTCAACCATAAGCAATACTTTCTATCATGCTTGTATGATAAGTATTAATAGATGAATGATTCAGAACCTCTAAATACACATTATTTTCTGGTAATAAATAAAGAGTTCAATGAACGCTTACCACCACACGTGAGTTTTCCAAGTTTTTTTCCAAGTAAAAGAAATGTATTGGAACTGGAGTGTAGGTTTAGCTGTGTCATCTTCGACAACAGAAATTAGCAAACACTGGCTTCAAACAAGAAAACATAAACCATCTTAGCTTTCCTTAAGCTTGCTGGCAAGAACTGAAACAGAACATTTCCGAATAAACACAAGAAACGTAATGACGGGTTCCTAACCAAACGCATGTAGCCTTGCCCGATCTAACGCGACAGGTGTGGCTCGTGACCTTTACCCCAAACTCATTTGCGTAATTTATGTTACCATGGGCAAGCGGTCATAAAGAATAGAGTTCTACAACAGTGATCACATATTACAACAGATCGCTCGCTGCAAAGAACTCGCTTTCACAGCTTTACTAAATTAATCAAATCCTTGAAAATTATTCCAGCTCCTTAAACTAAATTAGGAATATAAATCAGAAAATGTTCATTTTGACTATCCACTTGTGACACCATGCCATGAAGAGACAAAAACGGCTCATTTGTGTGCAAAGAGAGATGAAATTCATATTAAAAGGGAGACTATTCATTCTAATTGGCCTGATTAATTAATTTAGGTTTAATTTAGTTGTCAGACAATAGGTCTATTTTAAAATGATGATGCACAGCATTTGTATAGCTCTATATATTTTGTCAAAGACCTTTAAAGGTGCATTTTTGGAGGAGCCAGCCAATTTGGATAAAATAATATTTGGATTCAAGAAAAATAAAAGTATTTTTCATTTGGCATTTGGCTTTTGAGATGAGTGTGAGTTAGATAGTAGTTGCTTGACTTAAGATAGTGATTTCATGTTTTTTGACAATTGAACTTGCAGGTGGATAAGACAAGTAAGCGTACAGGAGGAGAGTTAGTAGCTGAGACACTGAAGGCTCATGGAGTCAAGTTTCTTTTCACGCTTTGTGGTGGTCACATATCACCTGTCAATGTTTCTGCTGAGAAACTTGGTATAAGGGTTATAGACACAAGACATGAGGTAAGTCTATTCAGTCTATTTATGATAATAAAACTTCTTCAGATTGTTCATTATTATTTGTAACATCAAAAAGAGGGCAACAAAAATATATATGAAAAATAATTAATAAGCCTCCAATTTACAATTGAATATAGACCATCAGCTCAAAACCTAGCAGGCACAAATCCTGAATCAACAGTGGGTCTCAACACAAGATTCCCATAATACTCAAGTAATTCACAGAAAATGATATGCTCTGTATTTATGGTAAACTGCTGGATAGGCCTGTTCAGTTTTGAAAAACTGCTTTACAAATTTATGTATTTCATACTGCGGGGTAATGAAGGCCTGTTTAATTTTGAAAAAACTTATTGATGATAGTGCCACGCAGTTAAATACCATTCATCACCATGACATAAACTACAATAAATATAATAAAAATCATAAACTATTAATAACATGAAAAAATTAATTAATCTTGAAAGTATTCAGTGCGTCCCACAAAAAAGGAAACCCGTTTTTAGCTCATACGGCCTGAAGGGCCAGTTGAGCTTATGCCGTGGCGTGGTGTCCGTCATCTGTCCACAATTTCAAAATGCTTCTTCACCATTTCAAATCTGATTTCAATTCTGTTTGCTTCATATGATAGCACTAGGTGGGGGATTCAAAACTTCAACACCGAATTTTGAAACTCCATAAATATGCTACATGTAAATTATGCACATTGTTAAAAATTCATAAAAAATGCTTCTTTGTTGACCGATTTTGTTTTGATACAATTCTGTTGCTTGCCCTCGCAAATCAAGATATTTTTGGTTATTTTCATAAGTGGGCGAGACACAAAATTGCTTATGCCTTGTTTTTCTTCCATATGGTATAGCTGCATGAGGTTCAATTTATATGATAGCTCTAGGTGGTGTCAATACAAAATTTCAACACAGAATTTTGAAACTCATTGAATATGCTAAGTTATTCATATATTTTCAAACCTCACAAAAAATACAAATTTATTTGTTGATTGATTTTGATTATTTTTGTACCATGAGAGCTACATGAGGTTCACCAAGGTTCTACACAGATTTTAGAAAAAAAATTACTAGAAAATTATTTGATTCAGATGAAATTTATTCATAGATCACAAAATATGTTTCTACATGTATGTAATTTCTTCATCAATTTCAATTCTATGTCACCAATATAATTCTCTACAGTGTCAACTGGGCTGAAATTAAAATTGTGTTAAATTTTGTTGCGAGAGCTTCGGATGAGCTCCACATCATTGATGTGATAGTTAGAGATAGATTTCACAAATATGAAACATGCTTTTACTATAAATTTGATACACATGGCAAGATTAGAATCTCGTCTCTAATTTAAACCAGCAGCTTAGCAAATTGTTCACGCATGGCAGATATAAACAATATATATTGAGTCATTTCACAAGCGATTTGCGTAGAAACTCATGTGTGAATCTGAATTCACTCTCTTTTCAGTGATCAGTGAGAAAATCTTAAAGCATACAAAAGAAATGCTAATGAGCCAATCGTTGAATAATCATGATTGTATCACAAACCAGTCTTGTCTAATTGTTCAGCGCAACCTGGTTTTGACATTAAAATTTCAAACTCATCTTGCTCAGTCTCATTAGGTATCAAAATAAATAGAAATGATTGAATTATAAATGTAAATGATATCATAAATCATTTGTCTTTGAAGAATAAAAACATGGGAATCCCAGTTTCCTTTTTTCTGGGATGCACTGTATACATACATGTTGTAGTGCCCTTCTAATACTACCTGTATGTTTAGGCGACAGCAGTGTTTGCAGCTGATGCTGTAGCTAGACTATCTGGGGTGATTGGAGCTGCTATTGTTACAGCAGGACCAGGTCTTACTAATACTATCACAGCAGTCAAGAATGCACAGATGGCAGAATCCCCTCTTATCTTAATGGGAGGAGCCGCAGGTACATTATTAAAGGTGAGTTATGGGTGAATTCGTTCTTCTTAGCAGGGGTGAATGCTATCAAAAAAATAAATAAAGCTAGTGATAAATACGTCAATGAATTATTCAAAAATTTGATGCTTGCACAAAAACCTTACTAATGAAGAAATGCTTTTTTCTAAAGTGGGTAATGTTAGAGATCAGGGAGGGATGTACATGTATTCTTAATGTCAAGAAAAAATGATTTGTAGCCATATGACATCAAAATACTATGATATTCACTGATTCTATGGATGTGCTAAATCTTCATAGAACTTTATACTTTGCATCATGGCAAACTTCTTCATTTGAATTCATTATAAAGAGCTCATTGATAAACCTACTGATCTAAAAAGAGATTTCAATATTATTTGTTCATATTGGTTTTAGGTGATGGTTAGAAGCATTGAATACTGAGTATCGTTCAAAGGTTATTATACAATCTGACTGTGTTCTGTTTGTAAGATAGAGAATGGATTAAATACAATTGATGATTTGATCTTTGAACTTTCAGTGTTGACCAAGACCAAGTGATCAATGTATCACCAAACTTATCATGCAGTTGCTATTCTGATGAATCTAGTACATGTAGGAGTTATCATTTCTATTTTTTTAGATTATTTTATTCATTTATTTATTGATTTTTTTTGTTTTTTTGGGGGGGTAAATCTTATACCGTATTACGATTTCAGTACCAACACTAGCCTATAATCTAGACCAGCGAATGCCCGTGTTTGTGCCGTCATTACAGTCTTGAATGGCAGTTTAACATTGATTGAAATCATAGATTAAACTTAATCAAATATTTAAAGAATATTTTATTATTTTTATAAATTTGTTTTTGATCCTCAAATCAGCATCAGTTTGGATGTTACACCCTCTTTCAGAATTTGAAAAAAGTGTTATGAAATATAGCAAGACTTAATGAAATTAATTTGGACTATTTTGCTTGAGTTTGAGATCAATTGATTTTAATCATTAAAATTAAAAAATGATAAATTTATCTTTCGGGTCTACGTACTAATTAAAAGATCTGTGCATAAAATCATGTTTTTGTGCTAGTTTGGTCTGACGTGCACCTGCAAAATGTTGTGAAATTTGGAGCGTATTCCCATGTTCGTCCCATGTTTGTGATTTGGTCTTGAAAATTGCATGAGACTTGAAGGTCTTGAAATATTGGAGTGTGAACATGTCATGTTACACGTTTATCACAAAAATATGTTCAGGGGGTTGTTTGTTTCATGAACAAGCATTCATGCCCTCTTAATAATCAGGTAAAGTTACTAACCTTTCATAATCATGTATGCATGACATCACAATTTACAAGTAAGGCTATACATTTCTGTTTCATCATTGAATAGATTTTATGATAGGTATTTTAATTTGAAGTATTTGCTCCTATGACATGCTGTATTAATAATTTCTGTATACACTATTTTATTCTTTTATAGGGTCGTGGAGCACTCCAAGATATTGACCAAATGGCATTGTTTAAACCACTATGCAAGATATGTATTTCAATATCACAGATTAGAGATATCATACCAGCTATGAGAAGAGCAATACAGGTAGCACAGTCAGGTACACCAGGTATGTTGGCTTTTACTCTGGTTCATTTTATCAGCTCACTCAGATCATTTATAACTGGGAATAATAATTGAATTAATTTTATTTTTTGTTCTTGAAGCATGAAAGAGCACTTTGAATGCAGGAAACATTTGGCTTCCTGTGACCTACATGTATAAAGTTATTAAAACTAGACTTCAGAATACAGGCCTTAACAGCTGTAGTCATATCCTTCAACTCCTCTTTGTGATTTTGAAGGAGCTGCTGCTAATATCTCTGCTATGAATGAATATTGTTATGCTAATGAAATTGATTAGTTTGAGACTTCATTCAGTTGTTGCAGAGATTTCATCTTACTTTTAATAGTCAGGATTTTCTTATCTAAGATTGTATTACATTTTAAGGAATAAAAAAAAATATCACGTAAACACAGTAAAAAAAATCAACAGAAGCAAGACAAGAAAGAACAGATCTTAGTCTTGCTGCATTAGACCTACATGTATTACCTCTGTAGGGGAAGGTGGGGTAAGTTGAGCCACTACTCCCAGGCCAGTTTGAATTAAAGGTCAGACATTTTGATGGTGATTATATTGATGACCCATTGCATAACATCTAACTCCACATTGTTTTCAACATTGAAACAGAAAATAGTTTTTCAGAGGAAAAAAAAAAATTTTAGCCAAAAAGTATGAATGTAAAACAGATAAGTGCATTTTATCCACATTATGCATCTTTAAAGGACATGAGATGACAATAGTCCAGGTATGGCTCCTCATTTCAGTCTTTTACATGATAAGTGAATAAGTAATATATGGATGCGTGCATGTTTTGACTAACAAGGGTACATGTAGGTTGAGCTAGCTAACATGGAGCAAGTTGAACCATGGTTATTCATATGGTAATAAAAACAAACACATCTTAAAAAACAATTGATGTGCAGGCAGAAAGAACGTCACAAGACAGAACTCGTTTTAGTAGTTGTAGAGAACTACCAAGTGAAAATACTTTTAAAATGAAAGTTATGCTGGTTCTTGCCCCATAGCCTTTTTACATTTTTTTTTGTGGCTCAACTTAGCCCAGAAGCTGGCTCAACTTACCCCATTAGTAGGGCAAGTTGATCCATTTGACTTCTATTTTGTCAAATTGACGTTGCCTTTCAGTGTGGGCATAGAAATATTGGTAAAAAAATGTTTCCAAGGTACTTGTACAAGATTATTAGCCATATCAGTCCTAACATGCAAAAAACAAAATAATGGCTCAACTTACCCCGCCTTCCCCTACCATATTTAGCTTCAGCCTCCACATTGATTACAGCTTTCTCCATCACTTACCTGATATTAATGATTGTTGTTTGATCCTCACTCTCTTCATTCTGTAATGCATCTCAATACTCCATGGAGGGTGCTACCAATATCTGTTAATGTCAAGTTTCTACCCTACCAATGCTATTGTCTATCAACATCTCACCATTAGCATAGTAGCTTTACACTAGCTTAGAATAAATGTATACACAGTATCATCAGGTACATGTAGATCAGAATATGTACAGGTACATGAATGTCAAGTGTGCATGTCCTTAATATTAAATCTGATTGTTACTCTGTTAATAGTTTCTGCATTTCTAATTTGTTTTACAGGGCCAGTTTTCATTGAGTTGCCTATTGATGTTCTTTATAGTTATGAACTAGTTTTGAGAGAAGTAGCAGCGAAAGGCAAACAATCCGGCTTTGTTAATAACATTGTAAACTGGTAAGTTACTCATTATCAGTCTCAGTTTGTCTTGTTTAATAAAATTTTAAACTGGTAAGTTACATGTACACATTATCAGTCTCAGTTTAAGGCTTGGTTGATATAACATTGTAAACTGGTAAGTTACTCATTATTAGTCTCAGTTTAAGTCTTGGTTAATAACATTGTAAACTGGTTAAGCTACTCATTATCAGTCTCAGTTTAAAGCTTGAGTCAAGCTGGTTTTATCTCACCTTATATTGGTCGAATGAATAATAATAATGATTATACATGTATAAACATCACATCAGAGCGGCTTTGTCTAAATGCCAAATGTTTCATGAAATGCTGAGACTGTTGTCAACCATGATATTTTCACCATGTTAACATGCTCGCAAGTACATGTAAAATTTTTACATTAATTTTTACCATGACAAGTTCTCTTTTTTTAGGTACATCATGACATTTGTTAATAATATCTTTGCTGGAGCCTTTGACAAACGAGACCCCTCCCCCTTGCCTGTAAATCAGCCTCTAGCCACACCCCTTCAAGGTAAGTAGATAACTAAAGAAGTATTTGAGGGCTCTACTTTAAACTTGGCCCATGTATTCATAAGGGAGTGAAGATGATTTGATAAGATTTTGGTTTCTTTTTATCAAAGGTCGTATGTCACAAGGTCATTACATAAAATGTACACTGAAATAACTTTAAGACTATTGAAGGGATCAACTGGAAAATTCAGTTATGTACCGGACTTTGATACGAATAGATTTTGGGGGTCATTTAGTCAAAGGTCACGGAGGTCATGTATACCTGAAAATATTACGTTACTACAAAATAATACAAACATGATTTATAGGAAGCCTTATACGAGTGTTTCAAGCCGTACAGGTGCTGACTTATGTACACAATGAATCAATAAAAAACAAAAGCAAAATAACAAACATACCAACAAACCATCAAACAAACTGAGCAAGTTTGTTGAAAAATGATTTGATGAAAAGCTGTTTGATGGTTCAAATTCAAACTTGGTTGAGTCACAAGGCCATATAGTTGTGTAATTTATTCTTCATCTGGCAGTGGGAGAAGTTTTTTTTTACTCCATGCAGTTGTGAATCCATCTTGTTATTTTTGTTTCTACTGTAATGTGGTTGGTCCAGACATAGTTTTTGTCAGAATATGATGTAGGTATGCTTTGGTGCTGAATTGAAGTGGGATGAATCTGTCTTTCCTTGAATAGCTGGCTTGTCTAACATAATGAACATTTATTTCTATGTTTTTGTTTGTTTATAGTTCAACAGGGTATTGAGATTATTAGCAGAGCCAAGAAACCTGTGATATTACTTGGTAGTCAATCAACACTACCGCCTTTACCTGCAGACAAGCTTAGGGCAGCTTTAGAGGTAAGAGTTACTGATATTACTTGGTAGTCAATCAACACTACCGCCTTTACCTGTAGACAAGCTTAGGGCAGCTTTAGAGGTAAGAGTTACTGATATTACTTGGTAGTCAATCAACACTACCGCCTTTACATGTAGACAAGCTTAGGGCAGCTTTAGAGGTAAGAGTCACTGATATTACTTGGTAGTCAATCAACACTACCGCCTTTACATGTAGACAAGCTTAGGGCAGCTTTAGAGGTAAGAGTTACTGATATTACTTGGTAGTCAATCAACACTACCACCTTTACATGTAGACAAGCTTAGGGCAGCTTTAGAGGTAAGAGTTACTGATATTACTTGGTAGTCAATCAACACTACCGCCTTTACATGTAGACAAGCTTAGGGCAGCTTTACTGATATTACTTGGTAGTCAATCAACACTACCACCTTTACATGTAGACAAGCTTAGGGCAGCTTTACTGATATTACTTGGTAGTCAATCAACACTACCGCCTTTACCTGTAGACAAGCTTAGGGCAGCTTTAGAGGTAAGAGTTACTGATATTACTTGGTAGTCAATCAACACTACCGCCTTTACCTGTAGACAAGCTTAGGGCAGCTTTAGAGGTAAGAGTAACTGATCATTTTAAGGCATTATGAACTGATTGGTGGCTTTCCCCTTCCACTCTCTAATGATCTCGGTCATCTTCTGCACACAATAATTTAACTCATAAACTTCAAACATGTATTATTATGAATGAAGCATGCAAACTTATTTGTGAGAAACACTTGCCCATCCACTTTATCCAAAGATTTTCACCAATGAAAATTGGCTTCATATCCCCCTGTAGAATATTGAGAGAAGGATTGAAAAGGATGGGGCTTTCGTGCAATATTTTACATTATCATCTATTTAGAGCAGCGCTTCTCAAACGGGCAACGAGAAGCTCCAGAGAAGAAAAAAAAATAGGAGGAAAATTCTAGTATATTTAACATGTTCTATTTAATGTCCGAAAATGGTATATAGGTTTGATCGGTCTCCGTGATGGGTCAAACAGAGCTAAATGCACTCCTAGAGGTAGCATGTTGTGATATAGCCTACATATATACACATTCATTGTATGATGGTTTCGATCTAATTTTGATGTGAACCTCAGGGCCCCGTTGTAAAAAGAGATATGATTGATCCAATCAATCACAACTATGGAAAGCCAGCAAAGTCAACAAATGAAATGCATGTTTGTTCAAACAAAATTCTAAACATGAATCCATATCGATAAATTCATTGATTTCTTGACAATTTGGAGTGTTCTCCTTTGATTACAAAGGACATTTTGCAAATTTCCTGTAGAAAAAAATTATGACGCTGATGGATTTCCATAGAGTTACGATGATCGGCTCAATCGTAGCTCTTTGTAAAACGGGGCCCAAGCCTCAAGTGCATGCATATTGTGTATGTAGTTTATTATCGCCCATTCACCGGGCCTTTGCAAATGTATTTATTTCTCAAACTGATTGTTTCGAATGTGCTTAAGAGCTTCATGTTCAAATTTCAAGAAACATACTTTATCAAAATGGACGGAAAGGGTGAGGGGGGGAAACACTGATCTACTGTTGAAAAGTCTCAGAAGGTAACTGCGAAAAATTATGACCCTGAATACATGAAATTTGGATTTATCATAACTGCACAGTGATTCAAAACCAAAATCAATGTGTTTCGAATGTGCTGAAGTGATTGTCCAATAAGATGCTTATACCGTCAGAGCTTCAGAGAAACCTAAACACAAAACATCCGAAGAGTGCAGGAAAGCCAAAAGAGTGTTTCGAGAGGAAAGTCTGGATATTATTCACAAAGGAACATTTGCGTCCAGATGGAGGGGGGGGCTCTTGGCCCCAGATATTTCATGAGCAAGTAACAAATGAAAAGTAAAAGGAAAGAAAAGAAAAGGGATAAGGGTGAAATATGATATTATTTTTCAAATATTGTGTCAAAATCTATCATAAACTTGTATTTTTGTAATTAAAATGTCGAAACCTTTGCTTGCTCGCCATGCTCGCACGCAACATTTTATTAATTGTACACGATACAATTTTATTTTTTTTTGCTCATTACGCTACTGCAGCAGAAGATCATCAAGATACGAACTAATTATGCTCTTTATAATTGTCGAGACGATCTTTGAGTCGAGACAAGTATTCATATTTTCTTTTCTTAAAGTTTGGGAGGTGGGCCTCGAAAAAAATCTGAGAGTCAAAGTGGTCCTCGAGTAAGAAAAGGTTGAGAAGCACTGATTTAGAGTGTTTTAGCGATGCATTAAAATGCATATTTTGGTCTGCATCAATTGCCCGTGCGGTATCAGAGCATATACCTAAAAAGGACCGAAATCTGACGAATATCCCATAGGCCGGTGTACAAAATTTGCTATCAAATATAAAAGGTTATTCAACAGTTTATGGCGCATGCGCGAATGCGTGATTACAACGTGTACAACAATGAAAGCAATGCGATGCACAGCATAGAGCACAACTACCCTCAATGACATAATGAACTATGTGCAAGTCGCATGTCACTACTAAACTTGATCCTAAGTATGAAGTAAAAATGGCATAATGTGATAAGTGATATGACTCTTTAAATCAAATTGCTCCCTCTTATATTGGATGGCTTTATTTCATGAAATACCAGAAATATTCCACTCGTTAGGACCAATATTCCACTCATCTGCGATTCATAAAATATTTTCCCGAAATCTTGGAATATTTCTGGTATTCCATTCTGAGCCATCCAATATAATATAAATGCATTAGAACATGGCTGTGTTTCATTTTGTTTTCTTTGAACCCTTCCATGTATGAGGAAAATGAAGAGAAGGAACGATGTCTTATGAATTTAGTCATGACTAATCTTAAGATTGTATCCTCAATTGTACTCATAAGAGTTGCTAAAACTAAATTTATATTGACTAGTAATACTCTAATTCTGATTTCATGTGGGATATAATGCATCAATGTTCATAGGAAAGGTTTTAGAGTGCATAAAAATCAATCCCAACAAAAAGTTTATTTGAATGAAAAGAGAAAAATCTTACAAGCATAATACTGACCATTTCATTAATATTGGATGTAAAATATTAAAGAAAGTTATGACATTTAAAGTTTTGTTTAATTTCACAAAACAGATATATGCACATCCTGGTCGGTATGCATATGAGGAGACTGATGACATCATCCACTCACTATTTCTTTTGTATTTTATTATATTAAATATTCTAATTTTCTCCTCATTGTCCATGGAAACAACAATTAATTCCTTCCTGAACATGTGGAATTAGCATTGTTTAATACTATATGGTTCAGTCAAGTTGGTCCTTATTGTCAAATATGTAATAAATGAAATATTGTATAATTCAAACAATAAAAAACCAAAGAAATATTGAGTGATTTACATTTTCGATTCTCTCTTTTGCATGTGACTAAATTTTTGCATATAACTATTTTGTGAAAATAAGCGAAACTTCCAAATGCCATACTGGGGGTAACTTTTTTATTTTACATCCAATTTTGATGAAATTTTCAGCGTCATGTTTGTTTGATTTTTCTCTATTTATTCAAATCAAAATTTTTCTTGGCTGGACTTGACCTTTAATCATTGAGATTGCTAAATATTTGTCTGTTTGCTTATCTTGTGAAATGCTTTCTGTTGCCTTTATATAGGCCATTGGTATCCCATGTTTCTTAGCTGGTATGGCCAGGGGCATGCTGGGAAGGAATAGTCCGCTTCATATTCGACAACGTAGAAAGGACGCCCTCAAGGAGGCGGATGTTGTCATCTTGGCTGGTTAGTAATATTAAAAAATTTAGAAACTGTGTGTAGGGTTGAAGTTGGTATACCCTTGAATTATTAACATTGAATTGGGTTCTCTTTTTTTTTTGGGGGGGGATAGTGGTGTACTCTCTAAATGTCAATAAAAATTGAATTAGTATTTGCTTGGAAAAAAGCTATGATGTTGTTATCTTGGCCGGTTAGTAATATTACAAAATATAAAAACTGAGTTTAGGGTTGAAGTTGGTATAATCCTGAATTATAAACATTGAATTGGAGGGGGGGGTGTGGTGTACTCTCCAAGTGTCAATAAAAATTGAATCAGTATTTGGTTGGAAAAAAGCTATGATTTTGAATAAATCGGTGTTCTGGAAATGGGATAAAGCCAGGGTAATACTGTTGCATTATTGTAGTGCTTAAGAGACTTCAGTAACTTTTAAGTATTATATATGCAAAGTATTTATATGTGTTATTACTTTTGTTAGTAATTACAAATTTTTACGAAATCTTTTCTTTTTTTCTTTGAAGGATCTGTGTGTGATTTCCGTCTGAATTATGGCCGATCATTAAGCAGGAAATCAAAGATCATTGCTATCAATCGTAACAAGGAACAACTTTACAAGGTTTCTCCCTTTCCTTTCTTATATCAAATAGCTACTAATCACACACATTTACTAACCAAACATTGCAAATACATAGTCTGTTGTTTAATACTGTACAAGCTGTTATTTTTGTGTACAGAATTTTTTGCGAATTGCGGGGGTTCCCAATATTTTTGCAGGTTGTTAAATTCTAGTGCAAATCATGTGCAATTCTGCACTCCTCAAAGTCCTCATGTTGATGTGTCTTTTGTACATAAATATGTCCCTGTAAAAACAGTTACAAATTGGGGGAAAAGGTGGCTTAAATCTCACTTTTTTAACCTTTAGATCTGAAAATTCATCATGCCAGTTTGATCTGTAATCTATAGGGTTAAGCAATCTTTGTAATTTTTGCTTTGTTCGATTCATTTTCAAAAAGTTGGTAAATGTGCAAAAATGTGGAATTTTGTGAACAGAATCTTCACCTGCAAAAGCTCTGTTCATGTGACTTATGGTACTTAATGAGCATGCAAATAGCTGCCATACGTGTGTATAGAGACAATCAGATGACAATAAAATCAAATTATTTCATGGAAAATATATTTTGATATTACAGTGATGTGAATAAATATTGATAAAATAATGTAAGAAAATAGTTCAGGCTCTGATTTTGTTTGAGAAATTAAAAAAGTGAAATTCATGCTAACTTTTTGAATCACTAACTTTACTTCTAAGCCTTATTTTTTGTACATGTAGAGGAGCATATCTTTAGTTACTCACTACACAGGATGTTTTCAATAGCAAAGCTTTGCTGTTGGGGATATTGACACTGACTATGAAATGTGTCAATATTTTCGCGTGTTGTTAAATTTTGCGGCCAATGGGCAATTCACGAAATCCGCGAAAATAAAACCCCCGCGAAAATAACAGCTTATACAGTAGTGTGATCTCAGTATAATTGTGGTAAAAATAATATGAATTTGATTCAAATGGATTACTATAATGGTAGGAGACTTTCCTTATTAATACACATCCCTATCAGACATCTGATCTATATTTCCTGATTTTCATGAATGTTTTAATAAGTGGGGTATAATATTTCTACTTTGCTTGGTCTATAAAGACTCTGCATACAGAGATATTGCACAAACATACCTTTGTATTTCCTTGGGTCTTGCATCTTGACATATGAATACCCATACAAATAGATTCACATCTTTATTATTCCATTCACCAACAATCTATTACATAATTTTATCGTAGCCTATTGTTTAAGGATATCTCAATTTTCATGAATTTGCCTGATTTGGATTGATAATAATGGTATATTTACCTAGGGTAGCCACTTACATCAGGGTGCGACAAACCCGCTTGCCCGGGGCAAGTGAAAATGACGTGCGGGCAAGCACCTCTCAAAGTCAATTGCCCGATCGGGCAAGTGGTTGTTGCGTCTTTTTTTTCTGTACCGTACCTCGTTTTTCCATAAATCATCCAAAATCCACACTCAAAATCATGAATCAGCCTTAAAAAATAGCGAGTAGCGCAGTTTCAAATTCCGAAATTGCGTTATTTTTTCTGTACCACGTATTTCCATACATGGTACCAGGTATGAAAAAAAATCAACGCAATGGCCGGGAAACAGTTGAATGTAGTATAGGGGTCCATTATGACTACCACCATGTGCAATTTCTAATGCACATTTCCCCCCTTCCGATATCACAATTCTGTGATAAAATAATTAGAATTACACAGGAAATAAATCACAGTCTAGTAACCTCGCATTGGTGAGTTGTCATGTCATTCGGCTTTGCTTTTCAAAACGGCCTATTTAACATCCAAAATAACTTGCCGTATTTGTTAATTATAACTTAAAATTCATTTGTTTCCCTTTTTGAGGGGATGAGGTAAATATCAGACAACAAATCATCAAACAAAGCTCCATCTATTTACAAGGCCGGCGGGAGGCTCACACACGTGCGCATACTAGCTAGCTAGTCTGAGCTCTGTCTCTCTGCCAGAGCTCTGGGGGACAATTCGCTCAGTAAAGGCCTCAATGATGGTGATTTTCTGTTTCAGACAGAGTCTATATTTCGGGTATATTATTCAAAACTTCCATTAAAATTTGATGATTTCTTCATTGTCATGTATATTTAAGTTATTAATGAATACATTCTCACCAAATTTAGACTCCCCCATAGAGAAATGCAATTTTCGTAGAAGTCTGCGTTTTCAAAGAACTTCAAGAAAAGTTAGGGTATGTGGGCCTTTATTACATGGCCGAATATTGGTTATTGTACTGGAATAGGCGAAGTAGAAGTTAGATATTGAATTCATTTGTATCAAAGTTCAACTCACAGTCACACCCACACAAAAACACTCACACACACACCCACACACGCCCAAGATTCTAAGCATAGTGAAAAAAATTACTTAAAAATCATACAATATTAAACAATGTTACTAATAATTCATTAATAAGTGAACAGGTATTCCTCAAAATAGAAAAAAAAGTAGCATATGAAAACATGTAGATAAAATTATTGACCGAGTGGAACATCATAAAATGATGAAGAATAATTTTTTTTTTAATCAAGGAAATATGGAAAATAAATGACCATTTCATGGATTTAAAGATGCAAAATGTGAAATTTTAGCCACTCCACTTTTGATGATAAAATATTTTTTTCCGAGTCAATAAAGAGCTGAACATTTTTCACTGGCTTTCTTTATAGTTTCCAACTACGGTAAATGAAAGCAATTCCAAGGAAACATGTTACGCAGGTAGCCATTTCATGGATTTAAAGATGCAAAATATGAAATTTTAGCAACTTTTATTGAAGGGTTTTTTAAAACCTTAAATAGCCATAAAATATTGATTTTTTTTCTCCAAAATAAACGTAAAGACTCAGGCCTACGTTGCTGAAAATATCCTTTTCAATGTGTGTTCTTTTATACTGATTCCCACGGACAAGTTTCTCAATTGTTATTTCGTATTTTCGTATACCTTGATAAAAATAAGAGTAGTGCCGTCATAATGAAAAAATTATTTAAAAAATTGGGCAAGCAGTTTTTTCTATCGGGCAAGCAAATTTTTTCATCACTTGCCCAACAGGGCAAGTGACGAAAAAATTTTTGTAGAGGCCTGCTTACATGTATGTTCCGAAAACTTCTCCCAATGGGCTCTGCTATTATTATCACCCAGCTAAGCTAGGCTACTGATTCAGGTGGACACAGCTTTTTGAGGAATTATTTCCTGCCGGTACCTATTTACCTATAAACCTGGGTTGAGTGCAGACAGTGTGGATTATAATGAAATGATTGATTGACTCGCTTTGTGAACATTCCCCTTGCCTAAAGACCTGTGCCAATATGATTCTGTTGTGGGATATTTATTTTATGTTCCCTTGAGGCCAGTCAATATTATATTATTGTTGGGTGTTTGACCAAGCTGATGTTGTATATTTCTCTACTAGAATACTGATCTATTTTGGAAGCCCACACTAGCCATCCAGGGTGATCCAGCCAGTTATTTAGTTGAGATTCAGAAAGGTCTAGGTTCATATACATGTAATGAAGATTGGATTCAAACACTCAGAGATCGTGATCAAGAAAAAGAAACAGCTAATCTGTAAGTATGCTTTCCATATTCAGATTCTATAAACAGTATCTAAACTTTGAAGTGCACTGAAATAAGTGTACACTGGTCAAGTTTTTAGCTATTAGATATACAGAATGCACACAAGATTATTAAGTAAGGGTTTTAAACTTCTATACAGCAGGGATTAGGGGAGCGTTTCATAAAAGGATTTACTAAATGTTCATTTGACAGTTACCATAGTAACAGTAAGACACCTTTGCTCCTTGGCCAATCAAAATCAAGGTAAGATGTAAGACAATGAATATTCATGAATTGTTGTCTGGGCTTACTCACTACTCAAGCTGGTAACAGTAGTATATCTTACACCTTTTATTCATCAAGAGGCAGCTTTATCTACAATGTTTCTATCATTCAATGGTTGATCCAGGTGGGGGGGGGGGCAGGATGCACAACCCACTTTGTTTTAATCTGCACCCCCTCTATTTTAATCTGCACCCCCCCCCTCTATTTTCAAATTTACTATTTACTGGTGCTCTCAATCTAATCCATTATCCTGGATTTGATACTAATATCCAGTGATCATCAAGTTGAGTTCATTTGTAAATCTGCTCACTACTCTTTTGTATTTTTAGTAAAGTGTATTAACTCAATAATCCTTTAGTGTTAACTTCCTCAGTATTAAGAGAGGCTGCTATATCTGAGTGTGCCTGAAATGATTGTAAGATTTAAAAGGATGCTTTGGGCTGAAGATATTTATATCCAAATTCATTTTAAAAAATCACAGAGCAAACTGCTAAAAATTTCATCAAAATCAGATAACAAATAAAGAAGTTATCTACAATGTTTCTATCATTCAATGGTTGATCTAGGTGGGGGTGGGAGGGGGCAGGGAAAGGATGCCTTTTTATTTTAATCTCCGCGCCCTCTATTTACAATTTGCCGATGCTCCCTTTCTGTTCCCAAATCCTGGACTTGCTAGGTGGGCTGATGATGTCATATCCAGTCAGTCGGCAAGCCCTGAAAAAGTAGCTTCTTTTATCCAAGTGATATTCATGACTATAGGGTTTTTGCATAGTTAATGAGCTTGGTGCGAACCAAAACACCTCTTTTTATTCTGCCATTGCTGCTCTAAATATTAACCAAATTTCATGTTTTTGGTATCTTTGTAAAGAAGATGAATCATTCTTTCAGGTCATGTGTTTGGAATTCTTTAAAAATGTTGTAGTATAAGGAAAACTTTTGATATAAAACATGAAACAAAATGATTTTTTTCATACAACAAATGTTGTTGTTTTCACACTTGATTTCTGTTTGAGCACAAATGATTTTCAGATCATAATAAAGCTGAAGATCTATGCTTTAATATGTAATTTGTATAAGAAGATGTATCTTAGATGGGTCAGCAGCCAGCTTTTCATAGGCCAAGTACATTTAGCAGCTTAAAAACAAGGATACTGCGCTCTGATTGGTCACAGAGACCACACACCCAGGCAAATTGCAATGTTCCCCACACTGGGCCTCTGCAAGGTCACACTCACCATGTGGTAATCTCTTCAAATTACCCGCGCCTGTTGTTGTGAAAACATTATTCAGCCAATCAGAACTCTGGATTTTATGTTACTCAGAAATTTTAGAAATCTCGTCTTGCATCTTGATGGAAAAAGCTGGCTGCTGACCCATCTAAAAGATGCCACATATCAAGAGTGACATTGTAAGAAAGTATAGAGTTTGAGCTTTCTGATGATATAAATAATGTTGGTACCTAAAACACAAAATGTTGCACAATTTGCAAGTGAAAACAGAGGAAGAAATTTCTGTTTGATGCATCTTTTCTCGTAAAAAAATCACTTATTTATCAAAATATTTTATTCAAAAGAAATAACCAATATGAAAGAGTAACATTTACTCTTCCTAATGGTACAAAAATAATCAATTTTACTCCAGGAGAAAGTGGTTAAATTCTTTGAGAAAGAAAGTCTCACAATTCACGAGATTTTGCAGGGACATGAATTCAGCCACGAGAGGACTTGGATAAATCTGGCCCATTTGCTCATTAACACAGGGGCTTGCCGACTGACTGTATCCCCACCAGTGTTGTAGTGCCTTGATGCTCGGCCTTGGCCTTAAGGCGCCTTAAGGCCTATTTTTTCAAAGCCTTGGCCTTGAACATTCAAGCCTTGGCCTTGAGAGGGCCTTGGCCTTGGCCTTGAGGATTTTGAGCCTTGAAATTTCAAGGCATTTTCAAGGCTTTTTCAAGGCATTTTGTATTTTGTACTTTCATTTGTTTTATAAAAGTAATTATAAATGTTTCAATTGTTCTGTATATCTAATGACACTAAATACTACCAGTCAGCAGCAGCAGAAGCAGTAAGTGTACTTAGCAGTGCCATCAATTGCAATTATCATCACATAATTATGTAACAAAGAGAAGTGATGAAAATTAATATTATTTATTGGTAATATGATGTAATCATGACTAATAAGGATAATGACAATATCAATAATAATGATAATAATTATGATTAGGATTATAGTCAGTGGCGTAACTACAGGGGGGGGGCATGGGGGCACGTGCCCCCCCCCCATCGGCTGATTAAAAAAAGGAGGAAAGGAGGAAGGAAGAGAAACGTAGCGGGAAAGAAGACATTAATGTTCATTATAATGTTATAATTATGTTATGTTACATTACATAAGAAACATTTTTTTCATATAAATGAAACATAATTGGCTCAGGGCATATATGTCTTCATTGTTCCTGGTTCTCCCATTGTCTGTTTACCGAGATAATCCTGTTATACTAAAACCTCCCGTTTTCAAGTCAATATACATGTACACCAAACTACCAAATATATTTCCTCGCACTTCGAGTTATTCTTTTACATGTACAATAGTATGCTTCTTTTTCATGAATACTTTAAGTGATTGTCCCATTTTAAGGTCTTAATATAAAACATTTCCTGTCCGTGCTTACGTTCGCAGTAGTGGATTGGTGAAAGATGTCTGCTCTCCATCAATTCCTAGAATGAGTCCTTAAAATGTCCCTTTTTCTGTTTTCTGATCTGAATATCAAAAATTTTCAGCTCGCGCTTCGCGCTCGCATAATTTGGTTAGTGAACTACGTAAGGTCTTCTTGAATTCCTACAAACAAGCCTTAAAATGCCCCTCTTCAGGTCTGAATTTCCTAAATTTTCAGCTCGCGCTTCGCGCTCGCAAAATTTGATTAGTGAGATGGGTATGTTAATCATGATTACAAGTGCTTTAAGTGCATGTTTAGATGTAATTCTAACAAAATCAGCAAGCGCTTATTGGCACTCCCATTAAATGACTGGTGAGATGTGTATAATCTTAATAGATAAAAGATTCCTAAAATATAGTCCTTAAAATCTTCCTGTTTGGGGTCAATATTTACAAAAATTTCAGTTCGCGCTTCGCGCTCGCATTATTTAGCGAGACAGGTACGTATCATAATTACAAAAGATTGATTGTAATGTCCCTTTTTAGGTTTGAATATCAAAAATTTTAAGCTCGCGCTTCGCGCTCGCATTATTTGACTAGTGAGATACATGTCCATTTATTGGCACTGTCCTTATAAAAATATCTCTATTAGGTCAGTATACCTGGCAACTGGGCGCGCTTTGCGAGCTCACTAGGCAGTTCCAAGTTTTTGCTGGTGCCCCCCAATGCCGTGACCCACGTTACGCCACTGATTATAGTGATTTTATGACAGGAATAATTCTGACAGATCTGACTGCAATTTTGACAACAATTTTCATACTTTAAAAATAGCTTACTCTAAAGAATGATAACAAGGTTGATTTCTATTCCATTAGGTTTTCCTTGTATTATTTTCTTTGACCAACAAGAATGTTTTAAGTCTTAATGATATTCTGAAAAGATTCGGTAAACTTGAACACAAACTTCAATTTCGTCATTTCCAAATGGGCTATGGCATCAATGGCATGATGAGCCAAAAAAAAATTGAGGGACCAAGTATGGCATACAGAGCAAAATTTTAGGTTTCAAAATCAACAAATTTTTGGATTGTGCTTGCATAAATTATTGTTAAGTAAGGTTCGCATTCAATTTACACAAAAAATGCTTAGAATGTCTACATGTAGTTATTAGGTCGGAATATTACAAATTTTTGAGCTCGTGCTTTGCGCTCGCATTATTTGATTGGTGAGTTATGTATCCTATTTATGAGTCACTAAATGCAGTCCAGAACAGCTTCCTTTTGTGGTCAGTAAAAATTTCAGCTCGTGTTTTGTGCTCGCGTTAATTTGTTTAGTAAGATGCACACCTTTTTCATGATTACAAAAACAGCTCGAAATATTTAAATTTCATTTCTTATTACATCTTATTACAACATCTCGCAAGGATGCCCTTTTAACATTGATTAGCACCATAATTGACCCAAAATCGAGTTTTACAACTTCAAAATTGATTTTTTTTTTCAAAACCACTTTCTCGCTATGCTTTCTATAGCGGGAAATTAAAGCCTAAATCAAAATATCTGTCTTATCAATTAGAAATCACTTAAAAAGCTTTGCTGAACTGCACCAAAATTCTCATTTTGACTTTGTAAGTGCATTTTTGGCTTTGACCCCCCCCCCAAAAAAAACATTCTGCCTCCCCTGTACCAGGTAGAGGAGAAAGACATATGTTGAGAACTTGAGAATGGGCATGCGAGGATCAGATCACCTTGGTAATAATAATTATTGCAATGTGAATCGCCTAGAACAATAATTTTTATGTCTAAATCTACATGATCTATCATGAAATTATTTTCGTTTTAAATGTACAAGGGTCAAAAATTTTGCTCGCTCACACCTTTTATACATTTGGTCCTGTGTGTCATGTATGCCGCCTAAGCATTGTTGTCTATTTTTTTTCCATATATTGTACAATTGAAATGCCTTGGCCTTGGCCTTGAGGTTTTCAGGCCTTGGGTTTCCATGCCTTGGCCTCAGCCTTGGTTATTGAAGCCTTGGCCTTGGGCATTAAAGCCTTGGCCTTGGAGGTTTGAGCCTTGACTACAACACTGATCCCCACTTTCAATCAGTGTCAATCCAATTGTTCTAGTTCTTGGTAGAGAGAATTTGAATAAACCTAATTTCACATGAGGAGGCGCAATAGCTCATTTGGTAGAGCTGGGGTTTCGGATTCCAGTGACCCGGGTTCGATTCCCGAGTGGTGCGCTAGTACCCTTTGGTAAGGCATTTATCCTCATTATCAGGTCCCTCAGAGAGGACCTTAAGCTGTCGGTCCCTTGGTTGCTTTCTTAGCAGTCAGGTAAAAAACCTTGGTATAACAAATGACATCATCGGCCAATCTAATGAATATTCATCAAGACATGCCTAGAACTGTTTCACTGGAATAATGCAAATCTTTAAAATTCAGTAACTTTGTTATTTGTTATCCAAGTTTGATCAAGTTTTCAGCATTTTGCTTTGTGAAATTTACTCAGTTTATTGAGATATAAATGTCTTCAGATCAGAGCATCCTTTAAGGCAAGCACACACTGTGCAATGCAATTGCACTAAGATATGATTGCAACAAGTTGTCACTTGGATCTTAGGTCAATCATGTCACATAGTAATTTATTTATTTTGATGTCTTGCATAAGTATTATTCACAAGCAAACATGGAGGGCTGTACACAAATGGTTGACACATACTAAAGCTATTATGTTTTCAATGTTGGGAGTCAAGATGTGAATAATAATTCTGAGCAGTGAATCTTTGCATATTCTTCCGAAACAAACTGAAAAAAAATGGATGGAAAAATCAACAATATTTGTGTTTTTAATTTTTTGCACTGCTGATGGTTCTCATTTACATTAATCTCAACCAACTCAAATCTCAACAATTTTATTTTGTAGAACGAAGGCATCGGAGAAAGCAGATAGATATCTGAATCCTCTAAATGTTTTATACCAGGTTGAAGATGTAATGGAAGATAATAGTGTAATTGTAGCAGACGGTGGAGACTTTGTTGGAAGTGCTGCTTATATACTAAGGTTAGTAATGTATTGAGATGATGATGATTATGATGAAATAGTTAAGGCAATACTGCTGATGCTCCAATAATACATTAATATTAATTGGTAGTGTTTAGCAATATTTTATTATGCTGCTGATATTTATTTGACATTTTTGAAAAATTGTTCAGTGTATCCATTTCATATTTGCTAGAAATTTGTAATCTTAATTTGAATTTTTTAGCTAAATCTCACTGTCAAGTGCATCACATTGGTAATTGGAGCTAGCACAATAGCAAACGCTAACCAAGAAAAGCCCTAAATAAATCGTCTTTTTATCCTAGTTTATAACAAATGTATTCAATTTTCTGTAAAAGCTGACATTGAAATTCTATTCAAATTGGCCATAGTACTAAAGACTATTGGAAGCCCAAAGAAATATTGGAAAGCTATGCAGATGAAAAATATAACATTGCAAGTTTCATTTATTCTTACTGCTTACCAGATGAATTTTTGTGCATTGTATGTGATAAGAGCTTAGATTACAATTGTTTGGTAAGACCGGTGTGTTGGAAGGGCATCCATCTGGGCGGTCAGAAGTTCAAATCAAAATGAATGTTTGTACAGCAAATATTCAGCTGATAAGCTGTGAAAAATGAGAGAATTGGCAAAGTGAGTTGTTACATCTTGTCTTAATATTAGTTATTCTAATTTTTAGCATATAATCCGTCAATTTACTTTTTCAGTTGGTGTATAACTGGTGTTGGTTTTCTTACACAGACCAAGAGGTCCTCTAAAGTGGTTAGATCCTGGTGCATTTGGGACTCTTGGCGTCGGTGGTGGCTTTGCTCTTGGTGCCAAACTTTGCAACCCTGATGCCAACATCTGGATTGTTTATGGTGATGGATCATTAGGTTATAGCTTGATTGAGTTTGACACGTACAGCCGTCATAACACACCTGTTATTGCAGTGATTGGCAACGATGCGTGTTGGACTCAGATCTGTAGGGAACAGGTCCCTATATTAGGATCAAGAGTTAGCTGTGATCTAGCTGTAAGTACTAAGAACTGTAGACTATAGTATTTTAACAGTCAATGGAAGTTTATCCTCAAGGGATTCATTCATTGTGTTCATATGCTTTTTTTAAGCATGCATAACTTGCTTATTTCACAACTAATTTTGATGAAACTTGTTTTAAATTGTTCCTCTTATTTTACTCTTTCAATAAGATTGTTTCTTATATTGGGTTTTGGTTTCCTTTAATGTTCCCAATATTCTAAATTTCATAACTTTCTTGGTCTTTTGCTTGATTTTTCTCTTTTACATGAATCCATCTGGTTTCAATGACTTCAATTTTTCTTTAAACTTAACAAGTGTCGAATAGGGATGAAATACATTTGTCTTATACTTCCTATGGGGATCCTCAAATTGGCAAACATGCTTTAAAATGGCTGGTTTTGTGGACAAATCTCCACTTGTTTTATACACCATTTTTCAGATTTTCCCTATTATCTTTAAAATTACATATTGCCTCATTCTGAGCATAAAATATGTATTGGGAAAATATAATTTACACCACATATGTCAAGGCCAGGAGGAGATGATGTGAGTATGCACATTTAAAATGAAGGGGAAAATATGTGTACAAAACAAATGGAGGGTTTTCCACAAAATCAGCCATTTTGAAGCATGTTTGCCAATCTGAGGATCCCCATAGAAAGTACAACAAGACTTTTCAAACTTCCATAACTCGCTTATTCTAAAACTGATTTTGCTGAAACTTGCTTTAGATTGTTCCTCTCAACAATATGTTTGCTCCTCTTCTCTGATGCTGGATCCCTTTAATGCTTTACATACCATCCCATGTCACCAACATCTCTGCTGCTGGATCCCTTTAATGCTTTACATACCATCCCATGTCACCAACATCTCTGATGCTGGATCCCTTTAATGCTTTACATACCATGTCACCAACATCTCTGATGCTGGATCCCTTTAATGCTTTACATACCATGTCACCAACATCTCTGATGCTGGATCCCTTTAATACTTTACATACCATGTCACCAACATCTCTGCTGCTGGATCCCTTTAATGCTTTACATACCATGTCACCAACATCTCTGATGCTGGATCCCTTTAATGCTTTACATACCATCCCATGTCACCAACATCTCTGATGCTGGATCCCTTTAATACTTTACATACCATCCCATGTCACCAACATCTCTGATGCTGGATCCCTTTAATGCTTTACATACCATCCCATGTCACCAACATCTCTGATGCTGGATCCCTTTAATGCTTTACATACCATGTCACCAACATCTCTGATGCTGGATCCCTTTAATGCTTTACATACCATGTCACCAACATCTCTGATGCTGGATCCCTTTAATGCTTTACATACCATGTCACCAACATCTCTGATGCTGGATCCCTTTAATGCTTTACATACCATGTCACCAACATCTCTGATGCTGGATCCCTTTAATACTTTACATACCATGTCACCAACATCTCTGATGCTGGATCCCTTTAATGCTTTACATACCATGTCACCAACATCTCTGATGCTGGATCCCTTTAATACTTTACATACCATGTCACCAACATCTCTGATGCTGGATCCCTTTAATGCTTTACATACCATGTCACCAACATCTCTGATGCTGGATCCCTTTAATACTTTACATACCATGTCACCAACATCTCTGATGCTGGATCCCTTTAATGCTTTACATACCATGTCACCAACATCTCTGATGCTGGATCCCTTTAATACTTTACATACCATGTCACCAACATCTCTGATGCTGGATCCCTTTAATGCTTTACATACCATCCCATGTCACCAACATCTCTGATGCTGGATCCCTTTAATACTTTACATACCATCCCATGTCACCAACATCTCTGATGCTGGATCCCTTTAATGCTTTACATACCATCCCATGTCACCAACATCTCTGATGCTGGATCCCTTTAATGCTTTACATACCATGTCACCAACATCTCTGATGCTGGATCCCTTTAATGCTTTACATACCATGTCACCAACATCTCTGATGCTGGATCCCTTTAATGCTTTACATACCATCCCATGTCACCAACATCTCTGATGCTGGATCCCTTTAATACTTTACATACCATCCCATGTCACCAACATCTCTGATGCTGGATCCCTTTAATGCTTTACATACCATCCCATGTCACCAACATCTCTGATGCTGGATCCCTTTAATGCTTTACATACCATGTCACCAACATCTCTGATGCTGGATCCCTTTAATACTTTACATACCATGTCACCAACATCTCTGCTGCTGGATCCCTTTAATGCTTTACATACCATGTCACCAACATCTCTGATGCTGGATCCCTTTAATGCTTTACATACCATCCCATGTCACCAACATCTCTGATGCTGGATCCCTTTAATGCTTTACATACCATGTCACCAACATCTCTGATGCTGGATCCCTTTAATACTTTACATACCATGTCACCAACATCTCTGATGCTGGATCCCTTTAATGCTTTACATACCATGTCACCAACATCTCTGATGCTGGATCCCTTTAATACTTTACATACCATGTCACCAACATCTCTGATGCTGGATCCCTTTAATGCTTTACATACCATGTCACCAACATCTCTGATGCTGGATCCCTTTAATACTTTACATACCATCCCATGTCACCAACATCTCTGATGCTGGATCCCTTTAATGCTTTACATACCATCCCATGTCACCAACATCTCTGATGCTGGATCCCTTTAATGCTTTACATACCATGTCACCAACATCTCTGATGCTGGATCCCTTTAATGCTTTACATACCATGTCACCAACATCTCTGATGCTGGATCCCTTTAATGCTTTACATACCATCCCATGTCACCAACATCTCTGATGCCGTACATTTTCCCAATTACCCTTATTAGTACTTATTTTATTTCAGTTGTCTCTTATCTAGTCTATTGCAAGATCTGGTATTTTTATTTTATGAGATTACTTGAGTCTAAAGGGGAGAGTGTGACATCACAAATCTTATTTGCATTGCCAATGTGAGGATTGCCATAGCACATCCAAATGTGTGTCCAATTTTACTAAAACTTTTTATTATCATATTCTTTCAGTATTATGTTTTCAAACAAACTAACTTGTTCCATATGATTTATTCTTTCTTAACTCTTTTTGAAAATAATTTTCCTGACAGTTCTGTGACTATGACAAGGCGGTTGAAGGAATTGGTGGCGTAGGTATCAAGTTAACAAATGAATCTAAAGATGAGATACATCAGAAGCTGATTGAAGCTCAGGAGATCAGTAAGAAAGGCAAACCAGTCCTCATCAACTGCCTCATTGGAAAAACCGACTTCAGAAATGGATCTATATCGGTCTAATCAGTCTATGGTCACAACTAGACGTCTTTGTGAATTGAATCTCAGCATATCTCTTTCATCCATACATTTAAAGGCACACCTTATGATTGGTCCGTGACTAGAATAACACGTAGTATAATTTGATGCTAATATTGAGACATGAAATACCTTACTGTATAATGTTCTAAATCATTGTACGAATACATATGTTCAAATCTGTGAATATGCTATCATCTTTCTTAGAATAAAAGTAAATTTGATATCTAGTTGTTATGATGTCATAGCGGTTGTACGGTTGGCTACGATTTGAAACTTAATTGGCCTTTATTCCAAAATAAAGGCTTGCAATCTTTCAAAATGGTTATATTAGTATTCTTTCAATTAATTTCAACCTGTAATAAAATGTGTTCCATTCATATTCTCAGAATACTAGCAAAATGGGATTTGTTCCAAAATCGGATCGCGAGCAGCCGTAAGGCGTGCGGTTGCCTTAAGATTTCTTCTCTTAGATCTATACACCCTGAATAAGTATGATCCATTTTATCTTGAGGCACACACACCAGACCTGCAAGGCACTAACAACATGCGCCTGGCTTAGTGTACAGCTAAGGAGCTCAGATGAACTTCTCAATCTGTTTAAAATGCGTTTGCAGTAAGAAGTACATACAAATTAAACATTCAAATGTACATGGTGAGTTCTGACCAATTCATAAGGAAACAATTTACTCCGTTTTCCTGAATGGAATCAATATTTATGAGCAATAAACCTCCTTGCCTCACGTGGAAAATTCAGTCATATATTCTTTGTTCAATTAGCCGATAATAATGATAATAACATTTGTATAAAGGCACTTATAACTTCTGTTTCTTAGTGCACAATATTACCTGGATCTAAAATTTAAAGCGTAATTAAAGAAAGCTTAGCCATGAATTTATTAAAGGATTTGTATTGCTTTTCTCATCGCTACAGGAATCATGCTTACTAATCCTTGCATTTCATCATAGTTCAAACAATGGTGCTTCATTTGGGAAACATGCGGCATTGTTAACATTGAATCTTAATCAAGATTAAAGTTTTGAAATGTCATCATAACTTTGAAAGTATATGGACCTTGTACATGAAACTTATAAATGAGAGTTATGGTGTATCACTGAAGATCCTGCCTGAGGTTCAGGTCACATGACCAAGGTCAAAAGTCATTTAGGGTCAACCAACTTCGGCCATGTTGGGGGTATTTGTGGAATTGTCATAACTTTTAAAGTTTTTGGATATAGTTGAAGTTTGGACATATGAGCAACCATGTATCCCTGAATATCATGGGCGTGTTTCAGGTCACATGACCAAGATCAAAGGTCATTTAAGGTTAATGATCTTTGGCTGTGTTGAATTGGCATCATATCTTAGAAAGTTTTTGGATCTAGTTTGGTAATCAAGTATGAATGATTGTTTTTCACATATTTTAGGTCATATGATCATGGTAAAAAGTCATTTTGGGTCTATGGGCATAGTATTTTATTATCATATAAATGTTTTGTTGTGTGAATAATTATTCAATAGCTGTTTTCAAAGTCAGCACTGCTGCTATATCGAATCGCGTAATGCAAGTGAGACTGCCAGTAGCGTTCCACTTGTTATTATTAATGTAGGCTTTCTTCTTTAGTACAATCCATCATTGATATGGAAATATTATGTTATACATGTCATTATGTGAAATTAGCTTTGTTTCACTGTCATTGTCCTATTAGAAATAATTTCGGGCACCACTAAATTGTTTGAGTTTTGCGAGAAAATTATTTAATATCGGCATGTTTCTAGTTGCAATATTTAATCTTTGGCCCATATTGCTCTACTTTGGCAAGAGTGTAATGTATTTTGTGTCTACCAATATATACTATCCATATCTTGATCAGTGTGTTTGTATGACACTACATGTTATGTACATGTATGTCAAAGTAGGAAAACGTAGACGCGTTTATGCGACCTCGAGCCAGAATCATGATTTGAATCATGATTCAAAAGACAAACATGAATCACAATATCACAGAATCAGCGTTAGATGACCTTCATTCCAATGCTGTTTCTTCTCAGATTCGGGCCAATCCAGTGCGCATCACTAGTGCGCAGTTTGACAGAGGAAGTTTTTTGCACGTGTTTCGGCTCTCGAAAAATCTTTTGCTTCCAGAATTCTGTCTATGCCTCATTCTGTTTACTTCTATCATATAGGGTCCATATGCTTCTATTCATCTTGTTAGTTTATCCAAAATGGTGATCGGAAGTGAATTTCAGCGTAGATCCAATTTAATATTGATACTGTATACTCAACAACAACTAAGATCATTGTCTGTCCAGTTACTTACTAGAGCTTGAAGTTGAAGACATGACCAAAAAATGAAAAGTAGTGGACGATGCGATGTCCAACACAGAACTTGAACATGACAAGAAATGCATGCATAGTACATAATCATGTACATACAATGAGCATATAGAGCGCCTTGAGCTTGGCAAGAGTCAAACCGAAAGTAGCCTGACACAACAGTGAGGTCATAGAATCATGATGGTAATCACGATATCGTTTATTCGAACATTTTTGTACGTGATTCTGCAAACACGTCTTTCCAATCGCCCCTTTTTTCGTGTTTCATGTTTGTTATTCTAATCATGATTATATTCAATTTCGACTAAACGCAATCGTGATTCTGCAGAATCATGATTCAGATCATGATTCTAGGGTAAAAAAGTGGCGGATAAACGCACCCCAAGTCAGGGCCAGTCATTTGTGTTTATAAAAAAATTTTGTTAATCCTATCTGAAATAACTGGGTTATTTTAGACCAACATATACTGGGGGGGTCAATTTGACCCCCCTCCCTCAGATCTCTGTCATTGATTGCGCAGGCCCGTGGAGCCGGATTAAAACTGCAAGACTGTTCAGTAAAATTAATTGCTTATAGTTTTTTTATTAATTATACAAATAAGCATATGAAATTTGCCCTTAATTTTGTTTTTGTGTATTATGTTGCCTTTAACTCAATATATATAGCTAGTAGAATGCTAATTTTTTGGTGAACAAAGATTTTCACATTTCTAACAAAAATCTACAAAATAATTGCTGAAAAATTATTGATTTCTTATGTATCTTATTGTTTTTAAAATTCTTATGTATTTCTTTGTTTTTCAAACCTTTGTTTTTTATTGTCTTTTTCAATGAACTTTGTCATGGAACCTTTTGCGATCATCTATAACATACAATAAATCCATTTTAAACAACAAAAGTAAAAATAGTCATTTTTATGATTTTTGGTTGAAAAACAAAATTTGCATTGACTTTGTACACATAATCACGTTTTTGAGCTGTTTTGGGACCGACATGTGCTTACAAAATGTTGCGTACTTTCGGAACCATGTACCCGGGCATTGCAAATTTGGTCTTAAAAGATGCGTAAGACTTGAAAGTAAAAAGTCAGCAAGCGGCGTGGTCAAAAAACATGCGCGGCGGCGTAGCGGCGAAATTTACTAGTTTCTAGTTTCTCCATCATCCTTTAAAGCACTTGAGACTCAGGTGAGGTCATTCCAGCCAGGGGCCCGTTGCATAAAACTTTTTTTCCTGAGAAAACTCAGGTTGTTTTTACCGGAGTTTTTGCCTTGTGTTAAAGTCAATGGCAGAAATCAGACTAACCTAAGTTTTCAGTTTTTACCAGAGTTTTCTAAGGTAAAAAGTTTTATGCAATAGGCTGTAGGAGTGTCATATCTAGACTGATATTTAACCATTCTTATAATTATCATCATTATTATTTACCATTTCTCATCATCTGGTATTCCAAATTATGAGAAATTAGAAATTGCATTACAATCAATTATTCACCGCATTGCAAATCATAGTACAACTGGCAAGGTATGTATATACAGGAAACTAATTTTCAGTTACAAATACAGAGCTGCCAAGTAGTACTGATTTTCAGTATTTAGTACTGAAAAATGAGAAGAATACTGATAGTTTCATGTAAAATACTGATTTCTTAAGTTTCAGCTTTACATGTGGTCCTATGGTATTCTTTGAAAATACTGATTTCCTCACCGAAATACTGATTTTCAGCTTTAAAAATACTGAAATGTTCTTTTTCTGGTTGGTAGCTCTGCAAATATATTAATATAGATTGCTATTTTTTTGTATTGAGGCCTGTTATGGGGAGCCAAAAATTCAAAACTTCTGTTTAAGTTGTATATTTCTTATGTTTACTGTTTTGTTTCCTTTTGCTTTCATAACAGAATAACACTTCAAATGACCATTCCCATACAATTATGAACAATTTGAGTGCCATATATGTTATATGTAGTTGACATCCACCTCTACGCTTGTGCAATTTTTTGTGCCGATCTTTTGATTAGCAGGCAAGATCTGAATGGTGATGATCATACAGGTCATAATTATTGACAACAGATCAGGCATCTTACACAATTTAAAAAAAAATATGTAACAAAAGTTTTTTGAAAATGTATAGACTCATTCATAGCAAAAAAGAAACAAATATGCAAAAAAAAAGAACTTTTTGCACCACTTGTCTAGACTCAGGTTTCCTCCTATTGAACATGTTTGGATTAGTTTCAGATCTGTATGATAAATAAGAATCTTTGTGTCATTTTATACCTGTTTAAGAATAGATTGTTTGTGTATATTTTTGTTTCATGTTTGAAGCTCAGTCATTTTCATATGAAATTTTGTTTATTTTGATGTAAATTGAGTTTAGCTGGTAACAATCTTATGCAACAAGTGCTACCAAGGAGCTAATGTGATACCTCTTTAAAGGAAAATGAAACCTTTGGGACGAGGTACCTTGTGCAAAAACAAAAATTCCAAGAAACAGATCAACAAGAATTTGAGAAAAATTGAATATATAATAAGAAAGTTATGAGCATTTGAAGTTTTGATCATTATTGTAATGTAGATCCTCCTATTGGCAATGCAACAAAGATGTGTGATGTCACTTGTGAACAACTTTCCATTAATTTTGTATATACAATCAGCCTCTTTTATCACATCTATTAGTAGATTATGCATTCTTTATGCAATGAGGGCATGTAATATAGATTTTCAAAGAACACAAGTATGGATGAAAAGTTTATCTCACTATAGGAAAGAAAAAGAGACATTTTGAATACCGGTAGTTGTTCACATGTGACATCACAAATCTTTGTCACATTGCCAATAAGAGGATATCTATGGCATTAGTGATCACAACATTAAAATGCTCATAACTTTCTCATTATTTGTCCGATTTTTCTCAAACTTTCTTTCATCTTATTCATTGATTTTTCTGTTTCCACACAAGCCCACTCATTCCAAAGGTCTTAACTATGTATTTTTTACTTTGAGTTTGATTTTGTTCAACATAAGTGAGCATTATGTCCCTGTGATTAGATCCAAGTTAAATCTCAAATTCTTTGGCAAATAATGTTGATATGATTTCATCACTTAACCTATAGGGAGGACTTTTAAACCTTAATCCAGGGATATGTCTCCCTGTTTAATGTTTGGTTTGTGATATGTAGGAGACTTTTTTTTACTGAATAATGGAAAATGAAATAGCAACAAGATATTGGCTATTAAGATTTTTTCATTCCTTGTGATGAATTGTGATGGTGGTGATAGTGATGATGATCGTGGTGATGGTGGTTGTGATGGTAACAATGGTGGTGGTGGTGGTGATGGTGATGGTTATGATGTTTCTTATAATGGTTATGATAGTTATGATGATGATCATGGGCAAAAATCTGTCATATTGGAGGTGGACACAGTTGAGTTCTTATACAAAGTGGAGATCCAGCTTGCTAATAGGGGGGGGGGGGGGCTGAAAAAAATGTATACGCTTTCCTTCCCTGCTAACTTATTCCATTCACATTTTACTTTATTAATGAGTTTTCATTCAATACATTTCAAATATTTATTCTCAATTTTTGTCGTTATGGTTTGAAATAAAACACTGTTTTGGACACCATCCAGTCTTCAAACCACCTGGAAATTTGCTCGCTCGCAAATATTATTATGCATGGTCAGCCCAATTGTAATTCAGTAGTTTGTCACACTTAAATCCGGATAAGCTCTAAAAATCACAATTGTGCAAATTTTGACAAAGCATGAATCTCTCACGATTATTAGGATATGCCGTAAGATTTATTTTGAAGACGGGAGGTAAATTTGTAAATGCCATTTTTGGCAGTTGCCATGGCAACAGATTAATTTCTGAAAAATAACATACATTATCATGTAAATGGTAAATAAACAAAGATATAGATGGCCAAAAAAGATCATTTTCAAGCATCCAAATTATTACATATGAAATTTAGAAATATTCAAGATGACTAGGATAGTTCCAGTTGGTCTGTTGCCATGGCAATGGCTTGTTTTTCCACCAGAAAAGAAAAAAAATGATAAAGAATATTTGTAGAATCTGACATATCTTTAATTTCCCCTATATTTAAAGTGCTCAACAAAAATATTTTGGTTGCTTAATGTATAACGTCTTAAGTCATTGTCATGGCAACCAAATATCCACATAATTTTATGTTCTTTATTTGTTCCTTTTCCCGCTTTTCATTTTTGCTTTTCCTTTTCCCCTTTCCTTCCCCTTTCCCTTTCTGTCTCCCTCCCTTTTCTCTTTTTCCCGTTTTGTTTTAATTTTCCCGGTGAAATCTGCCGGGGGGGGGGGCAGCTTTCCCCCTCTATCATTTCCCCCATCAGGGCTTTGCCGACTTGTGCTCCCTTCCCCATAATGGGCCATACTCGAAATTCAGCGCATAGAGTTATATAAACCTAAACGTACATTTTTAAAGGGGATAATCCGAGCTGAAAATATATCGTAATAAATAGAGTAGAATTCTCAGCAAAATGCTGAAAATTTCATCAAAACGGATAACAAATAAAGTTATTGAAGTTTAAAGTTCAGCAATATTTTGTGAAAACAGACGTCATGAACATTCATTAGGTGGGCTGATGATGTCACATCTCCACTTTCTGTTTTCTTATATTACATAAAATCATATTTTTTTCATTATTTCATACTTGTGTGAGTAATATGTGTCTCTTATGAGATAAGTTTCAGCAATAAATGTCTAATGCACTAAATCAGTTGTCAATCCAATTTTCTAGTTCTTGTAGGAAAAATATTGAATAAACCTCATTTCATACAATAATATACAAAAGAACAAGCGGAGATGTGACATCATCAGTCCACCTCGTGAATATTCATGACGACTGTTGTCACAAAACATATTGGATTATTGCTGAACTTTAAAATTTAATCACTTTGGTGTTTGTTGTCCGATTTGTAAGGAATTTTCGGCATTTTGCTCAGTGAATTCTACTCTATAAAGCTATACATACTTTCAGCCCGGACCATCCCTTCAATTCTATGATTCATCGTTTCATTGCGCGCTCTATTTAGAGTGTCCGGTCTCGATCCCGCGCACGGCGGCCCCTGGCCGGCCGGCCCGGCGCCCTTGATATCTTTGTCTAGGCCTACCACGTTCCGGAACGTTATGGTGTCGTGCAGACTTCCATTTATTGGTATTTTTCGGCTCCATTTGGTTGATCGTCAGAGAATTTCGATACGACACCAACTTAGCAAATTTCTCCTAAGGAACTGTGATAGCGGTAAGTGTTTGGGCAGTGTTTGTCTGTCTGTCTTTATGATCATGTCATCAGTTTTGTAAATTGTTTATCTCTTAAATCTTGACTCGAGTCTTGACCACCCTGCCTGTTTTATTTAACCCAGTGTATACAGCCACACGCGTGTGTCTTTACCATCCAGCCACACGCGTGTGGTTATATCCATAACACCTATCTGTGGATACCGCCACACGCCGCCAGTAATAACAGTAAAACGCGTATGTAGGTCTGACCGTCTATATCACGATCAAAATAACCTTATTTCTTCATTAAATTCTTACATTCTAAACCACTCTGATTTCTTTAAATCGTTTCAATTTCATTCTCAACGTCTTCTTTCCTTGCTTTTCTTGTCTTGTTACAAACGGTCGTCTGTTTAACAGCAAATTCTCTTTTTCTACTTAGTTGTGTCGATTCTTACTTACCTTCGCGGTGGCAGACCCATACAGCGTTACTATCATGCAAGATATACAAGCTTATGAATATTCATAATTTTCGTACCAAGCGTTAATCATGCACGAATCCCGAGTTTCGTACGTACGCACGTACGCGCACATAGCCTAGAGTCAGTAGAGAATCGACACAAGTAGAAAAAGTGTGGAAATTTGCTATTTAACAGGCGGCCTTTTGTAACAAGACAAGAAAAGCAAGGAAAGAAGACGGTGAGAATGAAATTGAAACGATTTAAAGAAATCAGAGTGGTTTAGAATGTAAGAATTTAATGAAGAAATTAGGTTATTTTGATTGTGATATAGACGGTCAGACCGGCTACATACGCGTTTTACTGTTGTTACTGGCGCGCGGCGTGTGGCGGTATCCACAGATAGGTGTTCTGGATATAACCACACGCGTGTGGCTGGATGGTAAAGACACACGCGTGTGGCTGTATACACTGCCTTTATTTAACCCAGGGAATTCCCTGGATATTTATGATTATTAGCTGTAGGGAATCTACAGGTAGGTACCAGTACGGTACATTTAGAACTATGGTAGGCTATGCCAATGTTGTACACAGTACACCATTTAAAAAAATCATTAAATAAAATATCGCTTTTGTGAGTTTGTGACAAAAAATACCGGTATGGTTGGAACTACCCCTTATCGACCACCTAATCTCCTAAGCATCGTATCTGCGAAAATATTCACTAATTTTACCCAGTTTTCGTCTCATTTGTGCAGAAAATTGAGCAGATCAGATTTCCATGTTTCGCTCGGCGACTCCGATTCAATCCGCGTATATATCGACGAACAACGAATGCGACGATTGTACATTTGCTCATTTGCAGCCGTCTTTTGAAACCGACCACCAGCGATACACTAAGTTTACGGTCGATTCTTGTCGCGGTGGCAAAATATTTTTTCTCTTTCAAATCAGTTACATGACGTCAACATGCTAAATGATCGCCTCACTACTTCCACTGCGAGCTCCGGCGCATGATTCGACGATTGACGACGGATATTTGTTCTAAAGCCGTTTCCTATCAGTAGGCACTTGGAGGTCGTGAAGTTCAACCACCTCCGAGCGCGAACAAATCGACTTCACCTTTCAGCCATCAATTCTTTTCCCCGTTACTGGGATGAATTGCCGGCAAGTTTGCGCTCTGGGGTGGTTGTAAACTCACTTATTTTATGGACAAATGAACTAAGGAAAAATTTCATGCCTAATGAATGACCATAAGTTCCCTTGCATGAGTTCATTATTTCTTTATTTAAACAGCTAATTTCGATATTGTAAGTTAAGATGAAGTGTTATTAAGTAGACCTATGTTATTTTATAAATAAATTCTATTATAATTGATCTTAAACATTTTTGTTCATACCCACTCTTTTATCCGCTTCTGTTTTATGTAAGCACCCACTGGATAGGCAAATGGTCTTTATTGACTACAGTAATTAAGTTAACTTTATTTGACCCTGGCAGTCCAGTGGGTGCTCAATCTATACTCTGTTATGTTTATAATGTGTATACACTGTACCAATTTCTTTCAATTTTCATTGCCGAAATAAATAATAATAATAATAATAATTTCTTGGTTTTTCAGCGGGGATTGGGTTTGGTCAATACAATTTTGATTTATTCTACTAGATTTCTACTTTTTGTTGCTTCTTTTTTTCTCGTAAAATCGATTTTTACCGTATCTATGGACACTGCACCTACTCTCCCGCGCGTATCGTTTGTAATACGCAATAATTTTAACGCGCGCAAGGTGGTCGGTTTCAAAAGAGGTGGTCGATATGTGGTAGTCTCACCATACTAATTTCCGTAGAGTTGCAATTTATTTTTCATTAGTAACTTGGCCGGGGTAATTTTTGTATTCATCAGAGTCAGAGAGCTCAAAAACCTGGATTTTGGGCACATTTTGTGTACGCCCTCTATTGGTGGAAAATAAATATGGCAAGACAATCATAGTTTTCAATCTATTTTTAATTAAGAAAAAATAGTCTTAAGAATCAAATTTACTTAAGAGCCAAGTTACATGATAAATAGCTGTAATGGAACCTGACAGTGTCAACAAATCAAGCATTTGTCCCAAAGAAAAAGAGAAAATAAGCCAAACATTACCAACCTTATTTCACTACACAGGGCACTCATTCAATGAACAAGGTTATGATATAATCAGAGATGCCAAGTTCAAAGACCAGCTATGCAGAGATGCTAAGTTCAAATACCAGCTATGGGTGAGATTTTCTGTGAATCTGAGTGAGATCACAGACATTGTGTACAATGTATATGGGAATAGGCTGTGATAGTTGCGTGAGACAGAGATTTGAGGGGATGAACAAGAGTCCAAAATGCTTGAGTCTCACGCATAATGCGTGAGACTTGGTAGCTCTGTATAACCTTGTTTTCAGTTATATCTCCATGTGTGGCAAAATAAGGATGGCAATGTTTGGCTTATTTTCTATTTTTCTTTGGGACAAATGCTTGATTTTTTTGGCATTATCGTGATATTGGGAACCATCGTTCACATCGGCAACGCTTTATTCAGTCACACGCACGGTTCCCTATTTCCACCTCCTTCCACTTTGTACACAAGTGCGCATATCGACGAGTGGTTCCCAAAACCATGATTTGGCCATTTTTTTTACACTGACAGTTTCCATTACAATACGTGTCAATCGTGTGAGAAATTAGGAGTTTGCTTCATAGCATGATTTAGCAGGGGCTTCGATCCATTTTTCAGATGGGGGGAGGGGAGGCAAAATCATGAATCGAAAGGTGCTCAATGACACAAAACAAACTCACCCACACATAGGCCTATATATGATTCACATCAAATTAAATTTTTCTAGTATCCTGATCTGAAAACAGGAAAAGGTACCTGTTCAGGACTGTTTGTAGTGTGCCGAGAGCGAGCAGAAAGTTCTTTATATTCTGATCTGAAATTCTAATGATTCTAATCATTTTTGGTACCAATGATTAAGATAGGTTTCTAAAAGAACAATACACACGAGCGTGGCGCTTTGTTTTTGAAAACAAAAGTTGTGACGTTCATGACATTGGCACCAAGGTGCACTAAACAATGCGTATAGTACATTGGCATATATGGAAGTGCCCAACAACACTCCCCAAAATTACAGACGCTGCTGAAACAGACATAAAAACACACTTAGCGTCAGTAGATTTCTTTCAAATTTCACCACAATGTACCATACATGTAGTTGAAATGTTCGGAATGTCATTGTCAACTATGGTACATTGTGGTGAAATTTGAAAGAAATCTACTGACGCTAAGTGTGTTTTTATGTCACATGGTCAAGGTCAAAGGTCATGTAAGGTCAATGAACTTTGGCCACCTCAATGAACTTTGGCCATGTTGGGGGAATTTGTTGAATTACCATCATATCTCTGTAATTAAGTGTATTGGTCTAGACTCTAGCTCATAAAACGTGAAAATAAGAGTAGCCGAGTATCACTGAACATCTTGTGTGAGTTAAAGAAGTTGTCAAAGTCAGCACTGCTGCTATATTGAATCTCGTGATGCAGGTGAGACCGCCAGAGGCATTCCACTTGTTATTGAATTATCCGCATTACTCTTAGGCGGATAATTGGAGGATGGGTTTATGAAAGGGTATCAGCTAATCATCACCATGATCAGTAGAGACGCACGCACGGCCAATATGGGAGACTCTCTCCAATATTGGGAGACAATCTCCCATATTGGAGATTTCATTTGCAAAAGGATAAAACAAGGATGCAGAGCTACCAAGTCTCACGCATTATGCGTGAGACTCAAGCATTTTGGACTCTTGTTCATCCCCTCAAATCTCTGTCTCACGCAACCATCACAGCCTATCCCCATATACATTGTACACAATGTCTGTGATCTCACTCAGATTCACAGAAAATCTCACTCATAGCTGGTCTTTGAACTTGGCATCTCTGGGGATGCCAGTTTTCAGGCGAAAGCCTGAATTCAGGCTGTGGCAAAAAAAAATTTAAGCCATAGTTTTAGCATTTTTGTGTACAAAATATTGTATTCTAGGTAATTTTCAGGCCCTCTGATCAATTCCAACTATGGTAACTGTCGGATAAAACAGGACTTGATGGATAAAATGTCCGACAAGTCCTTTCATGAAACGCTCCCGTGAAGTAGCCCTAAGGACTCTGTGATGTCTTTTGTAAAGGCCAAGTCCGCCCAAGAAAAAAGTTTAAGGATTAAGATTATTTTAGTATAATTATGAAAAATGAGAGGTTTCTTACCAGACCGATCTTGTTTAGATCCCTCGATCGATTTGTAAACACTGCAAATACAATAGGCTTGAACCGCTTCGTTATGACGTAGCTTTGATATAAAGCGATGCTATAAAATGCCATTTTTAAGCACAATTTATTTAACAAAGTATAAAATTAGATACTTGATTTTGAATAGTTATTTATAATGAAGTTTCAAATTTTATTATTTGTTAAATAATTCGTCAAGAAGTTTCAAATTTTATTATTTGTTAGATAATTTGACATTGAACATCCTTTGTGAGTTTTAGGTCACATGACCAAGGTCAATGAACTTTGGTCGTGTTGGGGGTATTTGTTGAATTGCCATCATAACTTTGAAAGCTTTAATATGGATCTACATGTAGTTTATAAAATGTGTATAAGGGTAGTCAAGTATCACTGATCATCTTGCACAAGTCTTTGGACATACAATCAAGGTCAAATGTCATTTAGGGTCAATGAACATAGTACATATTTTATTATCATATGAATGGTGTTTTTTGTGAATGATTAGTCTATAGTCATTTTCAAAGTCAGCACTGCTGCTACATGTACATTGAATTGCGTAATCATTTAGATTGTCAGAGGCACTCCACTTGATATCTTTTTGTTTAATTCAGGTCAAAGCATAATGACGGATTGTAAACGTAGCTGTGTGAGAATAGGAACACACAATGGAACTTTTCACTGTGATGAGTCTTTAGCTTGCTTCATGCTTCAACAGCTTCATCAATACAAAGATTCAGGTTTGTCAAGAGAATTGAGCAAAAATGAGATAAATACAGACTGTATAGAATAATATGGAAGTTTGAAAAATATTGTACAATTGGGATCCTTAAATTAGCAAACATTCTTTAAAATGCTTTATTTTGTGGACATCTTCCATATGACATCTTGCTTGTATCAAGATCAGAAGGAAATGTAAGATAAATGTATAAAGCAGAAAATTGCAAATTTGAGGATCCAGAGCTGAAAGTCTTTTCATTCTTCTATAATCTTTAATATTTTTAAAACAAATTTTGGTAAGCAGTTTTGGGGCTCTATTAAAACATTTACAGCCAAATTATGATTATATGCTTAAATTAGCATAATTAATTAATCAAGAATAAATTTGAATATTGTTACAATTTACTATCGAATTTGGGAGATTACATTATGGGTGATGCTTGTGCCAAGTTTTGTTGTGATCACATGATAAGTACGGGAGGGGGAGGGGACTTACATTGACGAAAGGATACCTTGCCCGACCCCAAAAACACGTAAAAAGGATGTCTTTTTCAAGATAGGGCATGTTACGTACGTAATGAAATAAGGGTGTCAAAAGCACTAACAAAAATGAAAAAAAAGGTATTTATTTTGCTAGGAAAGCTTTGTGTTTAGGGTCAAATTTGCAATGATATGATAAAGACTAAAATGTTTTATAAAGCCTTTAAAGGATGTATTTTTGCCCAAACAGTCAACACTCTGTGTTTAGAGTCTGATTTGCGCGAGGTGTGGGAGGTGGGCCGTACTAAACCCAATGATGTATGTAGGTAAAGGTAATGAAACCGACGTCCGTGAAATATAACAATTGAAATATTGCTGTACTTGTTTAGGGGTTCAATTCAGGGAATACTTGCCAAGGGTATCGTTTTGTTTCCAATACTTGTTAAGGGTAGGGTTTCACACGCCAACACTTGTTAAGTGGTGCATTTTTAGAATATGGAAAATACTTAATTAGGGTGCTAGATTCCGTGGTCACGCATGGTATCCACTCGTCAGTGGAAGTGGCACCCCTGGTTGAGTGGCCAAGATAGAGGGCAAAAACAGCCCCCCATATACAATTGAAAGATGTCCCTGGCTATGTAAAATTAGATTAGGAGGTTCTATTACTGTCAAGATTTCAAAAACTTTAATACTGTAGTGGTCATAAAGGAAGAATTAAATGAAGTACTGTATTTGAAAATAACAGGATGGACTTTGATATTACTTGACACCTGGAGAAAAATTGCTCAGAGACTTGGGGAGATTAGGCCCCCAAAAGAAAGCCCTGGAAAGGAGCCCTGGAAAATACAATATTGCAGATTTAGACAGTATTAAAGTTGTAATAATTTTTGGCCTGAATGACACTGCTATGAACTTTGCTTTTTGGGAAAACAAAATAATTCCTTTAAAATCTATTTCTTGATTTTTGTTGGTTTTATGTTTTAGAAATAATTCGTACTAGAGATCCTGCTCTCCTCGAAACCTGTGACATCGTAGTTGACGTTGGTGGAGTGTATGATCCATCTCGACATCGTTATGATCATCATCAGAGGTTAGTAGTTCACAATGATCATTATCAGAGGTTAGTAGTTTACTATGATCATCATCAGAGGTTAGTAGTTTACTATGATCATCATCAGAGGTTAGTAGTTTACTACTATGATCATCATAAGAGGTTAGTAGTCTACTATTATCATCATCAGAGGTTAGTAGTTTACTATGATCATCATCAGAGGTTAGTAGTTTACTATGATCATCATCAGAGGTTAGTAGTTTACTATGATCATCATCAGAGGTTAGTCATTTACTATGATCACCATCAGAGGTTAGTCATTTACTATGATCACCTTCAGAGGTTATTAGTTTATTATGATCATCATCAGAGGTTAGTCATTAACTATGATCATCATCAGAGTTAAGTCATTTACTATGATCATCATCAGAGGTTAGTAGTTTACTATGATCATCATCAGAGGTTAGTCATTTACTATGATCACCATCAGAGGTTATTAGTTTATTATGATCATCATCAGAGGTTAGTCATTAACTATGATCATCATCAGAGTTTAGTCATTTACTATGATCATCATCAGAGGTTAGTAGTTTACTATGATCATCATCAGAGGTTAGTAGTTTACTATGATCATCATCAGAGGTTAGTCATTAACTATGATCATCATCAGAGGTTAGTAGTTTACTATGATCACCATCAGAGGTTAGTAGTTTACTATGATCATCATCAGAGGTTAGTAGTTTACTATGATCACCATCAGAGGTTAGTAGTTTACTATGATCATCATCAGAGGTTAGTCATTTACTATGATCATCATCAGAGGTTAGTAGTTTACTATGATCACCATCAGAGGTTAGTAGTTTACTATGATCACCATCAGAGGTTAGTAGTTTACTATGATCATCATCAGAGGTTAGTCATTAACTATGATCATCATCACAGGTTAGTAGTTTACTATGATCAACATCAGAGGTTAGTAGTTTACTATGATCATCATCAGAGGTTATTAGTTTACTATGATCAACATCAGAGGTTAGTAGTTTACTATGATCATCATCAGAGGTTAGTAGTTTACTATGATCAACATCAGAGGTTATTAGTTTACTATGATCATCATCAGAGGTTAGTAGTTTACTATGATCAACATCAGAGGTTAGTAGTTTCCTATGATCATCAGAGGTTAGTAGTTTACTATGATCAACATCAGAGGTTATTAGTTTACTATGATCAACATCAGAGGTTATTAGTTTACTATGATCATCATCAGAGGTTAGTAGTTTACTATGATCAACATCAGAGGTTAGTAGTTTACTATGATCAACATCAGAGGTTAGTAGTTTACTATGATCATCATCAGAGGTTAGTAGTTTACTATGATCATCATCAGAGGTTAGTAGTTTACTATGATCAACATCAGAGGTTATTAGTTTACTATGATCATCATCAGAGGTTAGTAGTTTACTATGATCAACATCAGAGGTTAGTAGTTTCCTATGATCATCAGAGGTTAGTAGTTTACTACTATGATCATCATCAGAGGTTATTAGTTTACTATGATCAACATCAGAGGTTATTAGTTTACTATGATCATCATCAGAGGTTAGTAGTTTACTATGATCAACATCAGAGGTTAGTAGTTTACTATGATCAACATCAGAGGTTAGTAGTTTACTATGATCATCATCAGAGGTTAGTAGTTTACTATGATCAACATCAGAGGTTATTAGTTTACTATGATCATCATCAGAGGTTAGTAGTTTACTATGATCAACATCAGAGGTTAGTAGTTTCCTATGATCATCAGAGGTTAGTAGTTTACTATGATCATCATCAGAGGTTAGTAGTTTACTATGATCATCATCAGAGGTTAGTAGTTTACTATGATCATCATCAGAGGTTAGTAGTTTACTATGATCAACATCAGAGGTTATTAGTTTACTATGATCATCATCAGAGGTTAGTAGTTTACTATGATCATCATCAGAGGTTAGTAGTTTACTATGATCATCATCAGAGGTTAGTAGTTTACTATGATCATCATCAGAGGTTAGTAGTTTACTATGATCAACATCAGAGGTTAGTAGTTTCCTATGATCATCAGAGGTTAGTAGTTTACTATGATCATCATCAGAGGTTAGTCATTTACTATGATCACCATCAAAGGTTAGTAGTTTATCATGATCATCATCAGATTTAAAAGAATAAAAAATTCACAATGATGGTTGAATAAAAGATTCATAGGCCACTACCATGTTAGCTTGGAATGTGAGATCATACTCAAATATAATTTACATGTGGTGTAATATTTATTAATATTAATAATTTATTGATAGATTATAAAGTATTTTCATTTAATTATCATTTTGATGTCATGTGATTATCTTTCATGGTTTCATATACACTTTTAGACTTGTGGGAATCATAAATGGAGGTTTTCTTTTCAACTGGCTTCTGAAGTCTAGATATGAATCAATAATGACCACAAGACATTTCATTTACCAAGTGTTATGCGTAATTTTTCGTCACTTCATAGATAAGTTTACAGTAACCAATCAAAATAAAGTTACTTTATTTTGAGCTGCCAACCGTAAGGAAAAAAGTCTAATTACATGTATTACGCTTTTCACACCAAATTACGGCAGTACACTTTTGATGTCTGTTACTATGCTTTTCAGCGCCAATAGCTATGTACAAAATTTTGATACACAAATAATACATTGCACAGTGGCGAAATCATCCGAGGGCAGCAAATACTGCCATTGCATGCAGCATTGTGTCGCTTTGTTGACATTACTGCACATGTGAGGATTGCCTCTGCCATGGCCGAAAAGTGGCTAATGTTCTTTACGTAGATTGCGTGCATTGCCTATGGAAAATTCTTGCATGAATTCATATCCACGCATGCACGTAAACAGGAAGTTATCTTTCCATGTTTCTAATGCAACAAAGAAATCTGAGGATTGATTACATATACCCCCCCCTCGCTGATCTGTTCATTGTGGATTAGAATTTGTGTCACTGTGGATTATTTCATGTGATATACTGCAAAAGGATCAGATATTAAACTGTTGGAAGATCTGGCGGCCACAGGTATCTCGCGCCTGCTTATCCAGCGAAGCCTTCAAACTAACTACCCCATGGCAGGTATTTTAAACTAGTATCTGTTCATTTACATCCCTAATATATACCATTTCTATTTACATGAATTTGCCAATAAGCTCCATTTTGCATCTGATCTAGATCTATACCTATTCAAAGAAATTTATTGTAGAGTCTACTGCGCGGCGCGTTGGAAATTACGTTTTTATCTCAAACTCGAAATTTATGATAGCGTATTTATGAAATTACTCTTTTTATCTCATAATTAGGATTTTGTAGCTTTTTGGTTACTCTTACATTCAGAGGTTGGCAGCTCTGAAAGTATCCAGATGACGTCAATATGGGTTTGGAAATATGTGCAGTCGATTATACACCCATAATTACCTCCATGATAAAATGTTTCAGTAAAAATTCAGCACAGAGTATAATTGTGGCGCACTTTGAGCTCATTCTTGTCCACCGTGCAATGACTTAAATGCCTTAACACAGGGCACCAATTGGAATCAAACCCAAGTTACTGGAACCTCCACTCTTCCCACAGAGCTATCATGCCACTTTGATTATTAACCCTTTTACCCCAAATTTAATTATCCTGTATTCCAAGTCACAGATTTAGGATCAGTGGAATTCATTCAGTGCTTTCTGGATACATTTTTCACTTTCATATGTTCCAATGCAGAAAGTCATTTTATTGAGCAGAATTCAGAAAGAGAGGGGGCACTATTACTGACCAAAAAGTACCATTCAATGCAATTGGTGTAAAATTTACATGGAAATGTCCAAGATATAGATGTCCTTTTTATAGCAAATTCTGAATTGATATGGTTCTTTTTTTTCATCTTAATCAGATCGTTCTCAGACACCATGAATTCATTGAATCCTGAATTGCCATGGACTATTAAACTGAGCAGTGCTGGTTTGGTTTACTATCACTTTGGTAAGCAGGTTATCTCAACGACCCTTGACCTTTCACCTGATGATCCTGATGTGACCTCTATTTATAACAAAGTCTATGAGAACTTTCTTCAAGAGGTAGATGCCATTGACAATGGTATAAATCAAACAGATGAGAAACCAAGGTAATTCTTACTCAGACATTAAAGGGGAAGTTCTCCCTGAAGAAAAGTTTGTTGTAAACATAATTTACAAAATAAAAAAAAATATTGGTGAAGGTTTAAGGAAAATCTGTTAATGATTAGGAAATTTATTAGAATTTAAAGGAGAATGAAACCATTGAAACAAGATAGCTTGTGTGAAAACAGAAAAATCAAAGAAACAGATCAACAAAAGTTTGAGAAAAATCAGACAAATAATGAGAAAGTTATGAGCATTTGAATATTGCGATCACTATTGCTATGGAGATAGCAAATTGGCAATGCGACAAAGATGTGTGATGTCAACTCTCCCCATTACTTTAGTATATATTTCACTTGAATTGCCTCTTTTATCGCATCTATCCATAGAACATGTGTTCTTTCTACATGAGGGCATGTAATACATGTTATTTAAGAATACTTCATGGATAAAGAGTTTGTATCATCATAAGAAAAAGCAAAAAGAAACATTTTGAGGGTATTTTATAGTCCACCAAAGGGAAAGTTGTTCATCAGTGACATCACACATCCTTGTCGCATTGCCAATAGGAGGATCTCCATAGCATTAGTGATTGCAATATTCAAATGCTCATAACTTTCTCATTATTTGTCCGATTTTTCTCAAACTTTCTTTATTCTTTGATTTTTCTGTTTCTACACAAGCCTATTTGTTCCAAAGGTTTCATTCCCCTTTAAGTTTTGGATTTGTGACATTATAAACGAGCAGCTGCCCCATATGTTATGTAATATCAAATACTTGAATTTCCTATTTGAATGTTTCTTGATGACTTATTTTGGTTTTCTTTTTATGATTATGTGTGAAATGATTTGTCTATTGATATATAAAGAGTACAGTAAAAAAAAATTCAATTTTCTGAACAAATTACATTGATTTTTTCCATTTGCTAGGAATGCTGCTAGCCTACGTCATCACAAATCAAATAATTAGAATTCTGATAACTGTGTAATTCTTTGATGGATTTTCCTCAAACCTTCAGCAATAAACATTTGGTGAACTTACCCTTGAAGATCGGTATTCTGTTAAATATTTAATTGTAGTATGGATAGCCAACTGTGACACAATTTACTGTCTGGAAATGAATTAGTTTTCTTTGCATGACAAATAAAGACAGTGAAAATATGAAGCATACAATATTGATGAAATTTAGACATTTAGGCTTGCCATAATTTGAGCACAGAGATAGACCTTTGCCCAATCTAAACCAAACTTTGGAATGTTGGCAAAAGGAGCTGAATTGTTAATATCAACACTATTTAAATTCCATTATGTGTATATTTTAGATCCCAGTTTTTGCAATGGAGAAATAGAAAATTTTAAAGAATCACACAATGCCAGTGTAGTGAAAGTGGAGCAGGGCTAGAGATTCAGCCCCCCCCCCTTATGATCTCGGCAGTCGATGGCATTATCACAACTAAAATTGGCACATGCGTTACCCATAACATAATCTTATGAATGAGTGTCATCTGCATAGCAGTGACAAGTTATGTCATTCGAGCAAGTATGTTTTAATGATTGAGAGGGAAATGGAAATCATTGGGGACTTTATTCTGAACATAAACAATATGAAATACAATTGAGTTTAATCAGTTCAAGGAGAAATGACCAAACATGAATTTTGGCTAAATTCACAATTTGCAATTGCATTGGATTTGTACACAAATTCACTTTTTTGAGCAATTTTGGGTCTGCATTTACTTTCAATATGTTGCGTAATTTTGAGAATGATAGTTTAATCCAGGCCTTTCAATTAAATATGGAATCATCAAGAGTGAAATCACATGATGTGTCATATCAAGTCATGCTCTACTCTTAAATCTCAGCATTCAATCAATATGCTCAAATTTGAACATGTGAAACTGTAATGAGGATTTGATATACAGGGAGCAATGAGCCAAAGTTTGTGAAGTATGTTTTTTGTAGAAATATGTGTATCACAAAATCAAATTGCCCAAGATTTATAGGGATATACAAGTTATGGTTCCACTTCATACATCTAGTTTTCATTTTAAAGTAAAGTGATTTTGGGGCCATTTATTTTACTTCAATATTTTTTTTCCTTTTGGATGTTAATACTCACACCCAAATTTCATTTTTTATCTTTATTACTTAATGGGACTCATATATGATTTATTTTTAGTTCTCATAGTAATTAATGACTGTGATTTTGGCTTGAAAGTTTTGTTTATTTAATTTTATGCTGGTCAGCTTGTTTATTAACAATCACAGTGGTTGTGTGTAGTGCTGTACCTGACAAGATCATTAGTTAGAAATAATACAAGTTAGGACTGGCAATGTCACAGTTATAATATTTGATTAAGTGCAGTTAAGAATTGATGAGTTTTTATTTTGTTTGTTAGGTATGCTGTAACAACCAATCTGAGTTCTAGAGTGGCACATCTTAATCCCTCATGGAATGATACACAACAAGACTTTGAGGTAAATATTATTGTCGTCTTGCATTGTAGAGTCAGACTATAGGCGCCGCTTTTCCGGTGGCAGCGGCGTCAACATCAAATGGCTTGGATGTTGTTTGAAGGTTTGCATGGTGACATGTACAATCGCAGATATGGTTTACGGTACACCATGTGGAGTATTAAAGAAACAGTGGTAGAAGAAGAAAAATAAATGGATAGGCGGGAAAGTGGAAATTTGAGAGTAGAGTAATCTTTCTTGAATGTAGTCCTGAAAAGGACTGTAAACCAGAAGAGATTGATGAGTTGAAACATCTTGAGTAGTAGGATAGATGAGGAGATGCTGGCTTGAGTCGGCGAGTAGAGATGATGAGCAGAAGCAGTAGAGAGACTCAACGTTTTGGGCAGGTTGACTGTCTTCAAGTCGACCCAAGCAAGCATCTCCTCACCCAGCCTAGTACTCAAGCTGTAACTATTGAACCAAGGAATTTAAAATCGTCTTGTTCTAGGGTTGCTAAATTTACTCCCTGTAAGGAGAATGGTAGATCTTTCAGCTGATTCATAAGACGTTGGTGTGACTTTTTATTTCAGGTAATTTTAGCAGAAATCATCAGCAAATTCTCACCATTCAGTGTATAGCCCAAATTTTTGTGTCATTTAGAAACTCAATCATGGGATTAAAGCCTAACAGAAACATAAGCCAGTTCGTAGTTCTTTTCTGCACATGATCAAAAGATTCTACGCATGATCAGAGGAAGGTCATTTGTACTAAAGTGACATGGTGGTTTAAAATCTAATGAGATAAGCACCAGCTTTGGTGTCTTGATTATTCATGTATTCTTTTGAATTGTCGTTTTCATTTACATCCACAAAAAACAATGCTTCCACGAACACTGGTATATCACAGTTTGTCAAGTACATTGTGCAACATGCTATGATATGCATTCAAATTAGGAATGCAACAAATACCTTCATAAAGTGTTCTAAGTGTGCTATTCTAGTCACCTGGTCTATTCAATTTCTTCATCCTGCTATGTAAGGCAAGCTTACATAATATCTTGCTTTGAAATCTGCCTATCATAATGAAAGAAATGAAAGGTCATTTGACCAAAATTGTCCATGAAGTAACTACGAACTAGTCTATTGTGGGAGACAGGGGTCTCCCTGAAATATTCCTTTGAATAGTTGTCTCCTTCTCACATCCCTAGTTGTTAGAATCCATCCATTCAATCAATTCATCCATTTTTCTTTATTTCTTTGTTAAATCATTAATGAAAGAAGACCTTTTGTTTTCTTCAGAGTGGTTTTCTAAAGGCAGTAGCATTGACAGGTGAGGAGTTTCTTGATAGAATCAATTATTATGCCAAGGTATGGCTACCAGCTAGAAGCGTCGTCAAGACAGCACTTCAAGATAGATTCAATGTAAGTACAATGCCTGTTGGCTCAAGTCACAAGCCAAGTCCATTAAAATTAATATAGTAAAATTTTGCATTGATAATTAGAAATTACTAAAATCATTCAATTTGATTGGCTGATACTATGATAGTATTAACTTATAAAGTAAAGCTAAGAATTCAGGATTTCACAAAGTTCAGTAACTAACAGATCTAGATGTGTGATAATACATGAAATCATTTGTTTATTTAGGTTGATGTATGATAATAATTTGTTTATTTAGGTTGATACATGATAATACATGAAATCATTTGTTTATTTTAATAGGTTGATGCATGTGGTGAGATCATCACCTTCCCACAAGGAGGCTGTCCATGGAAAGAACATTTATTTGAATTAGAACAGGTCTTAGAATTAGACCTACCAATCAAATATGTCCTCTACCCAGACAGCAATGGTGCATGGAGAATACAGTGTGTACCCATAAACAAACATTCCTTTGAAAATAGGTAAGGCTCAGTCTATTTCAATTTGTTTTGTTGTTTTCCCATGAGCTACAATTATTGTAACTCTTGCAATTCCCATGTAAACCTGCATGTTAGAATGTTAGCTGTAACTCTTTTTGAAACAGCCTCAGGGTGTAACATCCGTTATTAGCACTCAAAATTGCTATGAAAATAATTTCTTGTCTTGCTATGCTGATTTGTGAAATGAAAGTGCTGGCAAAAGGTAATTTTTAATTGCACAAAGAGACAAGCCATCCCATATTGACAGTTATTACGTGCTGTCTATTTTACATGTATGTGAGCACAATCTGTCACTTCATGAAAAGATTTTGGAATTCGCGATACAAAGTTTTCCTTTTTTATTTAAATTTAGAATCACTATGAGAAAATGACAAATCTATTCTGTGAGTATGCAGTGGAATGGTTTTCCACATTAATACCTTTGTTTGTGATCTCAAAGTGAAAATATTTTAAAAAAGGATTATCTTTTAGCAGTACGCTTTATCTGCCAGATCATGAAATGAAAGGAGATTTTGTTAATTTCTTCAGAATTGATCCAGAGATCTCATGGCAAAATAAGATTTTGTTCCAAGTCTCTTCAGGGTATTTCTGAAAAAATTTAAAGGGCCTTTACTCTGTGACCCGAGACAGTGCAAGCAAGGTGTCGAATTAAAGATATAGTTGTGGTAACAACCTCAAAATGAGTTTGAACAGAATCCATTTAAATTACCACCCAAGTGTTTATATGTATGTGCCCTGGTAGAACATGAGTAATTGCTGGGAAATGACCAAAATAAGCACTGAATTCTATCAAATGTCAGGTATTTTTAATCTTAACCAAGGTTAAGTTTTTGGAATGTCATAACTTCTAAATTATATGGACCTACCTAGTTCATAAAACTTAGACATAAGGGTAATACTGTATCTCTGAAGATCCTTCCTGAGTTTTAGGGCACATGATTAAGGTCAAAGGTCACTTAGGGTCAATAAACTTTGGCCATGTTGGAGGTATTTGAGGAATTGTCATCATAATTTTTATGGATCTAGTTCATGAAACTTGGACAGAAGAGCAATCTAGTATCTTTGAATATCTTGTGCAAGTTTCAGATCACATGACCTAGGTCAAAGGTCATTTAGGGTCAATAAACTTTGGTATTGTTTGGGGTATTTTTGGAACTGTCATAACTTGAAAAAATTATGGATCTAGTTCATGAAACTTGGACATAGAGCAGCAATGTATCCCTCAATACCCTGTGTGCGTTTCGAAACATGGCCAAGATCAAAGGTCATTTAAAGGTCAATGAACCCTGGCCATGTTTGAAGTGATTGGCATCTTAACGTAGAAAGTTGATGGATCTAGCTCGTGACACATATATATAAGGGTACCTTAATCAAGTATGAATGATTGTGTCATGCATGTCTTTTGATGGACATAATAATTTATGATCATATTAGTGTTTTCTTCTGTGAATTATTATTCATTAGCTGTTTTCAAAGGCAGCACTGCTGCTATACATGTAGATATCAAATGGCAAATTGCAGGCGAGATTGCCAGAGGTGGTCCACTTGTTCAAAGCAATACACTGTCCCACAGTTGCTTTTTATCTGTGTTAGTGATCATCAGAATTATCAGTGTCTGAGCTAAAATTTCTATGATATCATATCCCAAAGATAACAATATGGTGACAATTTTACCTTGATTTAAAAGACAGAAATCTTTGTTGAAATGATTGTTCTACTTTCTTTAACCTTTAAAGATGTTACTCAGTATTGTATAATAGAAATTACAAGAATACCATTTATTCTTGATATAGCTAACCTTTGACTTTCAGGTACATGTACATTTTTTTAGAAACACACTGTATATAAATATATTTTGTAAGCTATCTTTAAGCCTGTGAGGATCTATGCATCGTCCTGTACACATTTGTTTTTTCTTATGCTTTTTTTTTCCTCAAGACTATCTCTTCCTGAAAAGTGGCGTGGTATCCGTGATGAAGCACTGAGTGAGATTACAGGTATCTATGGATGCATCTTTGTCCATGCAGGAGGCTTTATTGGTGGCAACAAGTCAAAAGAGGGAGCCCTTCAAATGGCTAGGAAATCACTACAATTAGGCCAAGAAATGGACTGAAAATTGTTCTACCTGCTTCTCATTGCTGTTAATATGCTTCCAGGGGGCCGTTTCTTAAAGATGTTCATAAGTTAAGAGCGACTTTAAGAACGACTGGTGAACCTTTATTCTGCGTTAAACAATTGCCAATGAAAATACCATTTAATACAAGAAAGGATCATCAATCGTTCTTAAATTCGTTCTTAACTTTTGAACAGTTTTGTGAAACACCCACCAGTTCCTATTTATTGTGTTAGGTGTACTTGCACCTGAAAGCAGCAGGATGGGTGGATAATCAACAACCCCTCCTAAACATTTTCCAGGACCATGTTGGAGGTAATAAAGTGCTGTCAATAACACACAGGGGTAATCGAGTATCAATGACAAGTCCTAGGTCACATGATCAATGTCAGATGTAATTTCGGGTTGATGAACGTAGTATTGTATCATTATATGAATGGTGTTTTTTGTTAATAATTATTTTATAGTAGTTTTCAAAGTCAGCACTGCTGCTATACTGAAACGCATAATGCAGGTGAGACTGCCAGAGGTGCTCCACTTGTTATTGGATAAACTTACTGAATTTACAGCTTGACTGAGATAAAATATCTGAATATTTTTGTCTTGTCTATATGAAACCTACATGGAATACACCCAAAATTTGGGGATATAATTCAATTTGTAAAGTAAATTGCTCATAAAAAAATAACTTACAGAGAGAGAGTACCAGATTCCAATCTCATGTCACTCATATTGGAATGTTATATGGTACTGACTCTTTATTAAAGCTTAGACAGGCTTTATTAACTTGAAACAACATCAACTGACTTTCTTGAATGATTAAATGTCATTCCAATGCAAGTCCTTCACATTTGCTAGTTTGTATTCTTAGCATGAGACAAGATTTTAAAAAGGTTTTTATTTTGATTCCCGATATGGTTGTCTCAAATTCAGCAGTTCAGATTTGCAAGCAAAGCTGGAAATGTATTTTTGAAGGCATCATGTTATAAATACAAAACACAAAAGCTTTAATGCATATTGTTCATGGAAGGATGTATTGTGTGTTTTTAACCATTTCACTCTACATGGTGGAGTGGGCAGTTATTTGAAATTGAATTTGCGACATCCGAGTAGCAGTTACAGAATTATGGAACATAATGTAAGTGCATGTCAGACCAAAAATTGCCTCAAAACATGTTTTTTCTGTACAAAGTAAATACGGTTTCTGCGCATGCCACTGTGCAAATTTTTGTTGCTATTACATGATCTGTGGCCGATATTTTAAGCAGGCTATAACCCAGCCCCCTACCCCTCCCCAATAGTGACAAGAATAAAAATTCCCCAGGACTGTTAAGATTAAAAGCCTAAGAAGAAGCACAATTTGCCTTTTTAATAAAACCTAGGCTATTTTATTTTGCACCAGATTATTATGCCTTTCTTTGTAACCCGTTTGACCCACCTCTCACTAATTCTCTTGTTATTCATCTCTTCCTCATACTTTCTTATCAGTTTTGTTCCATATCCTGTTTGATGTTGCCTGCCTCATTATCTTGTTCCCTCATAGCTTAAGGTCTTTCATTGGCCTTACACTAACTTCACTTTGTGTCTGCCTACTCCTTTTCTTTCATCCCCTTCACTAACCTGATTGGTCTTCTCTGCTCACTAATGCCCCTTTTGTCTCCTTGTTCCTAGTGTTGCTGTTGTATGTCTGTGGTCTATATTATTGTTGTTCCACTTTAATGTTTGCCATTTTGCCTCCGACAAAGATTCTGCTAGGATCAAAAGCTTAGTCCCCTTTTGACTCACTATTTTATTTTGATCAGTTAAATCAGTAAGATTGAAAATGATACCTTTATAAACTTTTTCAATAATGTAAATACAGCCCCCCCCCCCACTTAGAGCACAACAAAAGGTGTCATGCAATGTCACCCATTAGGTAATCTCACAGTCAATAGTACCTAAATTTAAGATATTGGTTTTTAGTTAATTATGTTAATTTTTGCAGGATATCATAATTTGGCTGTAAATATTTGAATATATCCCCCAAACTAATTTGGTCTGGATACTCTTCCAAGGACTATTATCAAATTTTACTTTAAAAATTGTAATATCAAATTATTTGCTAAAGTATTTTATCGTTTAAGAAATTTCTTATGTATTTCTATGTTTTTCGACTTCATGTTTTGTTGTGATGGAAATCGTCGGCAACACTATTTTCTTTTAAACAGTGATTGTAAAAATAATGATACACTAATAAATTTTGGCTACATAAAGTATTTGCATTGGATTTGAACATGAAATGACGTTATTGAGCGGTTTTGGGTCTGCATGCACTAAAGAAATGTTTCATAGTTTTGGAACCATGTACCCGGGGGTCGTAATTTTGGTCTCAGATGTAGTGCAAGACTTAAAAGTGACATCTTAAAAAAAAATTGAAATTGATCTCGGGATCACGACAAAAATTGGCATGCGGTCACCCATGACATAATCTCCACAATTTCATTGACAATTGTACCAAAATTAAAGGTCAAGTCTCCAGAAAAACGTTGATTTGAATAAATAGAGAAAAATAAAACTAGCAGGACGCTGAAAATTTCATCAAAATCAGATGTAGAATAAGAAAGATATATAGTTTCCTTTATTTTTCACAAAACAGTGATATGCACAACTCAGTGACATGCAGATGAGTCGGTCGATGATGTCCATCACTCACTATTTCTTTTGTTTTTTATTGTTTGAATAATGCAATATATGATTTTTACACATTTGACAATAGATCAACTTGACTGAACCATGTATTAAACCATGCTAATTGCCCATGTTCAGGGAGGAATTAGTCATTTCACTTGTGGATGAGGGGAAAATTAGAGTGTTTCATATTTAATAAAATACAAAATAAATATTGAGTGGATGACGTCATCAGTCTCCTTATTTGCATATCAACTAGAATGTGAATATAGCTGTTTTGTGAAATTAAACAAAACTTTAAATTGTCATAACTTTTTATTTTATATTCGATTTTGATGAAACTATCAGTATTATGCTTGTTGGATTTTTCTCTTATTCAAATCAACATTTTGTTGGGGGTGGACTTGTCCTATAAAAGTAAATTAATGCATAAAATCATAGTTTGGCTGTAAATCTTTCAGTAAATATATCCCCCAAACTGCTAGATTTTGGTCTGGACACTCTTCTTAAAACTATTATCAATATCATATGTATACTTAAAGGGGAATCCAACCCAAATAAAAACTTGTTTTTATAAGAAAAAGAAAAATCAGACAAGTTGATAGGTGAAAGTTTGAACAATATCGGACAAACAACAAGAAAGTTATGAATTTTTTTAAAGTTGTAAATATCGGTAATCACTTTACCCATGGAGACTTCAAATTGGACACATATGGGATGTCATAGTGATGTAAGGCAAGGACTACTCTTCCATGTACTCCAATACATATTATGGCTAAAATGTAATTTTCCCCAAAGTTTTATTTCAAATTATATTTTTCTTTCGTGAGGACATAAAACAATATACTACCTGGGTTATATTTAGATTACTGCCCCAGGGAATGAGTACTTAAGAGAAAACCACAAATCCTGATAATAAAGTACATGGCCTATGGGAAAGTTGTCCTTGCCTCTTGTCACAATTTACTTAACCAGTTGCCAATTTGAAATATACATATTATTAATGATCTTAATTTTAAAGCAACTGTAACTTTCTTATTGCTTGTCAGATTTCTTTCAAAACTTTCTGTTTAATTTATTTTTCTCCTTCCCAACACAACATTTTATGGTCAAGGCTGGATTCCCCTTTAAAAATTGCAATATCAAATGACATTCATTGTTGTACAATGTAATGTGTTAAAGACAATCCATTGTGACTCCTGCAGAGATAAGGTTTTTGCCATAATTACTGTTTTTCAACAAAATTATGGTATGACAGTTTTCGTAAATTAGGATTTAACAAGAATCTATTATGTTAAAAAAGCTTCTCCCACAAATAAATGTTAATGGCACGTTAAATGATTATTATGTAGAAATGACTGAATCATATTTTATATAATTTATAATTGCAAAATTAGCATTGTTTTATGCAATTGGCTTAAATTTTATGAGATATGGTTCATTGAACATAGAGATATGTGCCTTCTTTCAGCATTCAGAAAACCCCTTATCAGTTATGTTAAATAAAGTGTGAAATCCAATGGTGTCTTCATTCACTCTTATTCTCATTTCCTTTTTGAGTTTTGGGGCTTCAACTTGTGAGCATATCATTAGATATAAGTTGTTTAAGCAAATTGCCCTGTCTTTAATCAACAAAAATTTTACTGAACAATAATTACACGGAAATTAAAACTTTTTATCCATGATATCTTCTTGAAAAGTTCTATATTTTTCTAACTACATGTAGTTTGTATTTACGCTATTTACATGTATTATTTTTAGGGGCGGATCCAGGATTTTTGAAAGGGAGGGGGGCACATTTCCAGAGGAAAAATTTGACAATTACAAAAAAAAGGCCTTTACTTTCGAAGGGGGGGGGGGGGGGCAGGTGGCACACTTGTTTTAACTGCATTTTTACATTACAAATTTAAGTGCTCTCAAACCGTGAAAAAGACATCCTTTTTACGTGTTTTTTTGGGTCGCGCATGGTATCCACTCTTCAATGTAAGTGCCCCCCCCCCGGGATATTTTCTGAATACCGGGAAGGGATTGGTATATTTGTATTTTGCTCGGTCTCTTATGCGTGTATTGACCCAGTCAGTAGCTAGGCAGATCCTCGAACATGGCTTCTTTCATCCAAGTGACATTCATGAGTAGAGAGGTTTTGCATACTTAATGAGCTGGGTGCGAACCAAAAAAAAACACCTCTTTTTATTCGGACATTGTTGCTCTTAATTTGTATCAAAATTCAGGATTTGTTTGAATTAATATAGAATTTTGTAATATAGGTGAAACTTTTGATCTAAAACATGCTTCAAAATAATCATTTTCTACTGACAAGTTTTTGTTTTTGCACCTTATTTTTGCTTGAACCCAAATGATTTTTAGATCATGATAAAGCTGAATATGTATGCTTTAAAATGATATATGTTTCAAAATAAGAATTAGTTTAATCGGGTCAAGATCACACTTCATCGACATTAAACAGCTTGAATATTAAACTCTGATTGGTCAAAGAGCCTACAGGCGCTGGATGTTCCCCTCAAGGTTAATCAACGTTATATGAATATTTCATCTATTTGTAGAAAATGAATTATTTACGTGTGTATAGATATAAAGAATACATTATTGTAATTTTCATATTCTCCCCATCTAGATAGCCAGAAACATTTTTAGGGGAATATTTTGTTGAGAAGAAAAAAAATTGTCCCTTTGTCTATTTCATTACACGTATTGGCATAAATGAATGAATTTAGGTAATTGGGACAATTTTGAAGGTTATTTGAGGGTCAATTTAAATATATATTGTAAAGAAATGGATGAAGAGAACAATGGTAGGCGTTGCTTAAATCAAGGTTCCCCAGAGCTTTCTACCCTTTGGAAAACTTGGTGATGCCGAAAAAATGTCTCTGCCGGGAGTTGAACCCGTCTCTGTGGTCTAGTGGCTAGGGCATCGGCGTTCGAAGCTGGGGGCCCGGGTTTGATTCCCGGCAGAGACATTTTTTCGGCATTACTAATTTTCCAAAGGGTAGATAGCTGTGGGGAACCTTGATATGCAACGCCTACCATTGTTCTCTTCACCCATTTCTTTACAATATATATATTTTAACGCCAGGAGGCAGGATCACTGAATATTGTTTCTTAATTCCCAGATTTTTCTCATGTGGTATTAGGAATTCAATTCTTCAATGTTAAGTTATTCTGCTCCTCTGATCCTTTCAAGATTTTGACCATGCGCTTGCACTAAGCTAATCTTTAACTATGAACTACATAAATTTTAGATGAATGAAAACTTTATTACATTACAGTAGTAAAAGATAAGATTCAATAGTGTCGCATCATGAGTCACAATTGAACACGATTGCACATTAGAAAAAAAATACCAACGTGCGTGGTCAAAACCTTGAATGGAATCATTGGGATGAAGGGGCCTGCCTCCCCCTCAAAAAAAAACTAATGTTAATAATAATAGTAAGAGAGATAGAAGGGGGTAGAGGGGGGGGGGGGAAGGAGAGTAGAAAGAAAAGGGGTAAAGAGAGAAAATGAGAAGGAAAAGAAATGAGAGAGGGGAAAGAAAATGGAAAGAGAAAGAAAAGAAAGTGAGGTGCAGGCTCGTAGGCGCGGGGGGGGGGGTGTATACGCCCTTCCTCGACGGGATGTTTTATGGTATAATCACGCTCGGTGAAGTTTTAAACATCATGTCAAAATCCGTCACAAAAAAATTTAAGTATTAAAAAGCTATTTATTGCTCCCCGCTTTCCTCTCTCACAGCATTTTGAAATTAATTTAGCCCTTTTATGTCATGTCTTGCCCCGAAAACCTCAGACCCATTACGCCACTGACTTCCGCCCAAACTAAAAAATGATAAAATATAAGAGCTATCAAACATTAAGAAGAAAAAAAAGAAGATCCTCACAAGAGAACAAAACAGCCCCAACCATGAATACAGATCGACACCCATAGCTTGCCAGTATTTATGCTTCAACGGTGGTTCACTTTGAATTATATCAAGGTAATTCACTGGTGCGACCAGTGAGGTAATAATGAAATATGTGTGTATGTACGTGTGTGTGTATTTGAGTTTTGTCAGACGTGTATCAATCAGGTATGATTATTTACGTCTGGGACCGACCTTAACGTCACCATCCGAAAGACGTGATCAGGGCTCGAACCTCTGCATCAATAATTGTAACTTCCTCATAGCTTGGATTACAGGCGTACGCCACGACGCCCAGTTGGCGCTTCAAACTTTTTGTGACGTAGATGGCGCTCTTTAATATTGATGAACGAAAAGCAAATCAGAAATTAGAGAGCCGACGCCAATTTCTATGCTTGCGATGTGATTGTCCGCAAACAGAACCTCAGAGCCGAAACCTTGTTATTATCCCTGATTTGGTTTTATATATATATAAAAACACAGATTTAGAATGAGAAATAAAAACACCCTAAACATCTTTTATTTAAATTTTCTGCTTTTGATCTACAATTAACATTACAAACATGCCTCTGCTGTCCTCTGGAATGCTTTACCTAATTCAATGAGATATCAAAGTGATTTATGTACATTCAGGAGATCCCTCAAAACATATCTTTTCGATGCATAAAATACCAACTTTGAACAAATCTAAATATCTTGATTACTTTATTCTTACCTTTCACTTTTTCTTCTTTAAGCGCATAGGGACATGCTATGCTATGTGTGATGCGCTATACAAGAATTGAGCATTATTATTTATTATTATTATTAAATTTACACGGGAGATGTGTCCATCACATTGTGTGCGAGATAGCTTACTGTTTGTGAAGAAAGAGCCAAAGCAAAAGAATAAAAAATCCAGATGGAGCATGTTTGTAGATTAACGCATGTCAAACGGTTGACGTGGTTGAGCTGGATATTGACTCATGGATTCGGGGATTTATTAATGGCAATTGATTCCACTAACTGTAATCCATGTTAGATGCAATATCGATTCGATGGACTGTAATAATATACATGTATATTTAATCCTTAATTCGGTAATTCTCTCTTTAGTACCACTTTCTAATCCACAGTGGCGTAATATGCGAGGGATTTCACCGGGAAAAGGACAAAGTGAGGGAGAAAGAAAGGAAAGGGAGAGGGGAAAAGAGGAAAAAAGAAAGGGGAAAAGGGAAAAGAAAACTAAAAAAAATCGAAGGCGGGAAAAGGGACAAGAGAAGAACATGTAAGAAAGAACAAACCATTCGGAAAGGGGCCTACTAATACATTAGCATTATTAAGAAAGGGAAATGAATTAAAAGATGATAAAATGGCAAACAAAAGAGGGAAATGAAGTAAGAGTGGAATGACCCAAAAACTATAAAGTGCGTATCAAAAAAAAAAAAAACGGGACAGTTTTGAAAAGTCTATAAAAAATTTGTTTCAAATTATGATATCTAGATTTTAATGTTAATAGATTCTCTGATATCTTATCTTTGAAATGCAATAAAAAAAACATATATTTTGTTCATGCTTGAGCGCACATGGGACGTTTTTGTCGGGGGTTCAAAAAGAGGCTTGCGCCAAAATGGCAGAAATTAAAAATTTGATGATTAGACTTTTGGCCAATCAGCAGACTTCCTCTTTATCTTTTCATTATCTTTACCATAATTTTCAAATTGTGCTGTCATATTTCATTTACAAAATTAATCATTTTCCTGAATTTTTTTCATTTAAACACCTTTTACCTTTGAATTTTCCTTTGTCAAGATATGACTGTATTTATTGTATGTATCATGTGATAATGAGTTTATAATTGTGTAATTATAACTGTGTATTAATTATAAGACTGTTCATATTATGTGTTATATGAAATGTTATTACTGCAGATGTTATGTATTTGATTATTTCTATATGTATCATCTATGTTATTGTATGTTCTATAATGTAGTAGTAAACATTCCAATGTTATGAATGAAATTCATAAGAAGGAAATAGAAAGCTTCCGGTGGAAGGTTTTCCCAGTAATTATGACGATGGTCAAACGTCATACAGGTACCACTTGTGAGTCAGGTTTTCTTAGTATTTATCCCTGAATAGGAAGCCTCATGACCATAAAAGGAGAAAGGCCCAACATCAATGGGGTAAAACGTAAACATTTACCGTTAGAGGGTCAGACACTTTCCAAGAAGAATCAGAGTTCTGTTTCTGACCATTTCCGGGGGTAGAGAGTAAATAGCTCTTAACCAATCAAATGCAAGGGACAGAATGAGTGACCCAGCATTAGCCAATGATATTTAGAGGGGCGTATACTTCAGAAAACTTTCCAAGAATATCAGAGTTCCAAACTCTTGACCATTAGGTCTATGGGATAAAATTATTATAAATTTAGCTAAAATTTGATTCTAAATCAGAAGCTGCTGTAATTCAACAGAGATACTACTTGTTAGAGATACTGCACAAAAGTATTACAAGTTTTCATCAGAATACTATATTCAGCTCTCGGTGAATACAACAAGGTGTTGTTAAGGACAACCTGATAGTCCGGGTCTTGGGATTCCACATTGGCAAAATTGGAATCGTTATAAATCAGTAAACACCAACGAGAAGTTGTGAGTACACACTATTTTAATATTATAGCATTGTTAAAGTTATGCATTGTTATTGTATAATGTAAAGGATATAATATCATTCTGAGTTTACTGTACTGAATATTGTTGTGATACCTTTCCATGTTACTACATGTGTATTACATACCTATGTTTAATTATTATGTAAAGAATATTGTGTTAGTATCATTTACAATGTTGATTAATAATTATCATCATCTACTATAAGAAAGTGATGGATGTGAGGAAACATACTTTTGGAAAAGAATAAATATATTCTAAATAAGATGTTTAACCTGTCAAGATTTAACTTGATATATCTATGAATGTTTGGGGTGTTGAACAAATCACTAGAAGTGGGTTATATTTATATCTAATTTGACAGGGTGTTTAGATTTATGATCTGTAACTGGAGTTAAAGAGACGGGGACGGAATCATTGGTCTAGGTCTATATCCAGGAGACAGGAGCTGACGTCAGACAGATAGTCATCGTCAGGGAACTCAAGTGTGAAACCAAGAATCAAAGAAGAAGAATAAGCTAAGCATCGTCATTATCATTGAATTGTAGAAACTGTTAATATTTCATATGTTTATACTTCGTTCATAATCTGTAACCCTTGTTAGAGTAGTTTGTTGTAATAAAGGTTTTCATAAACCTAATTACTGGTGTGAATTGGTATTCTGTTTAACAAGTTTATAAGAGTCTGTGGGGTGGAATAACACTGCAGTTAAAACGATCCCATCACAAGGTGGATCAAGTTCAAATTGAAAGTAGACCCTGTGACATCCTTCATAAGTAAGAAAAGAAGACTTTTTGTCAACTCAAGTAAGAAGATTTGCATTATTAATTGGGATAATTGGTAATTATTCAAATCCTTTTATTATGTGAAACAAATTAGGTTATGGTACCTATAAAAGACATGAATCATATTTTCAAGGGGTTATTAATCCTTCAAGTTTAATTTTGTGCTTGAAAGGATAAACAGGAAAGGATTCATCTCTTTCAATGGCAATGGTGTAGCCTATTGAGTCGATTTTGAAGGAGCAAGATAAGGAAGATCGGGTAAAATGTATTAAAAAGTTGTGAAGCGAGCAAGCAAAACATTTCCACCTTTTTTATTAAAATATCAAATTTTTGGATTTTGACATAATATTCAGAAAATGATATCATCTTTCACTTTTTATGTACATTCTGTGATTTTCCTTTTCACTGTTTTTTTTTTACATGATTTTTTTTTTGGGGGGGATGGGCACCCCGATCTCCACCCATCAGTATGCCACTATTCAAAGGCACCATAACCTTTTTTGCACACAATGAAAGCATTAAAAAAAACTAGAATTTAAATTCGTCATGCGGCCGAATTAGGTGGTCTGTCATGATTAGTTCAGTGTCGGCTGATGTATGAAATAAATCATTTAGATATCATTGATAATCTTGATCGTGAACATCCTAAGAATAAGTTTTGACCATTGCTAAATGTGATTATTGATGTGGTGATGACAATCGTCAGACATACATCTTCAAACAGATACATACAAGATAGATGATTATATATAAAGATGGATGGAGTGGTGGATGGAGCGATGGATGGATCAAGTGATCGATTGAGAGATAAATGATAGGTGGTTATATTAATAAAACATAGATAGACAGACAGACATATAGATAGATAGATGAATAGATAGATAGATAGAGACAGACAAATAGATTGATATAGATAGATAGCCAGACAGACATACATATAGAAAGATAGATAGAGACAGGCAGACAGATTGATGGATATATAGAACGATAGATAGATATACATATCTAAACAGATAGATATGTTATATTAGACAGAGAGAGAGATAGATAGACAGATACATATACAAAGTAGGTAGATAGACAGATAGACATATATATGGATAGATAGATAGATTTATAACAGAGAGCGGATGGACGGATAAGATAGATATTTACGAAAAAAAGTAATTATAATCTGTTTTATTTTGCAATATTTTAGCTATTAATTATTAGAATTGTTATAATTGATCGTGCGCAAGATAGTAAAAAAAAAAAAAATCATGTCCACCCGCGGACTCGAACCCCTGCCTGCATGATTGAATGAGATGCAAGTCTGACGCCTAACCGATTGAGCTAGCATATTTCCCCTAGACTTTACACGTAAGCAAATTTGAGAATTACAATTCCAATTTTGCAAGCGAAATACGGGCATGATCCCGGCATCTGATCAAAAAATGGAGGGCACGCTTACGAAAGCTTAGAATCTCAGCTACAAAATACTAAAAGCTCAGGGAAATCCGACTAAAAAAAATGGAGATATGGCTCACGAAATAGAGGAATGTCGAATCTAGTTTTGAGAAAAAGTCATGTTCCATAGAGATTACACGCAAAATGAGGAAAAATGACATGCCTCTTTTTATCGCTGTTTTACGCAATGATGCGCTTATCAAAACGAAAATTCATGTTAACTTACGAAAAAGAGTACATTCTAAACTACAACATATCAAAATCTGGGCGAAAAACGATCCATATTCGAGAAGTAACAACCAAATTTGCATAAATTTGATGATGTCATTTTTGAAAAAATGAATTTTTTAGTTTAGGCGCCATTTTGATGACGTCATGATATAGTAGAGGGACAATGGTGACATGAAATCAAATTTACAACTCATACTCTATCGATATATGAAAAAGAAATTGGGGGTCAATGGACTATTTAAAGAGCTACAGTGAATTTTCAATAGGCATGTTTTTGCCCATATATGGCCTATAGTGAGAGCTCGCGCGCACACGTGCTGCAAACTTCAACGGGTGTTAATTTCGTCATTAATGGTCGTAGAAGGTTGATCAAGGAATCAAATTGTTCAAAATTTTATTATCAATCCATAGATGTAAAAAAAACGGTGTTTCTGCTTTGCGTTAAGGCGTTACGCGCTGAAGCGCGCGCGCAAAATTTTGAAATGCTTAGAATGACCTGAAACGTACTCTACTTTGGTCAAAAAGTGATTTTGAGCATTTTAAAATTTTGACGCGCGCGTACGCGCGCGTCGTGACCTTCAGGTGACCTTTGATGACATGACCTGATGACCCTTGACCTGAAGTTGATGTGATGATAATTTGATTGATTTTTGATAATTGATAATGGAGATATGATTGATAATGTGATTTTACAAAATGGCGCCTAGATGACGTCATCATGACCTAGTGACCTTGAAAAGCTTCTTTGCACGTGTCCATGACAGATCCTATAGATGACATGAAATTCAATGAAATTGACCAAGTCTATTTTGAGATAACTTGGCGACAAGAAAATCCGTAAAAATAAATAAATAAGAAAATTCTGACGAAATTAAGAGGTGATCTGTCATAGACAGACCACCTAATTAGCCCAGCATCCACCGGGCTAAACATGTACAGACAGGCGCGCCGGAACACTTTCAGTTTTTGTGGGGGGGCAAAATCCCGAAGGGGGCACAATATTTTTGACAGCATGAGATACCGAAGCGATCGAGCAGGAGAGGGCGTGGGACCCCCCCCCCCCCGGTAAGGACTTTGTGTAAAAATGGAGTTTAAAAGTTACGTTTTTAAGAGAATTCAAAAATAAATTTCTTGAGAATTAAACCTAGAATTCACTACGAAAGACTATACTCAGAGTTTATGAGAACCTATGAAATCTACGCGCAAAACGATCGCTTAATTCGCAATGTGGTTTTCGTGTCTGATCAATTAAATTACGTAATACGCTTATATTGATTAAAAATACCAGAAATTACATTTTTCATGCAATATCCTTTCAGAAATTTTCATTTATGTACATTTACATACACGGACGACGCGAGAGAGCACAATAAGTTTCAAGGAGTGTATTAAGCAGAAGAAGCGTAACAACAGAAACATAATACATTCTAATGAATGTCTTTTTAAATTCAAAATGTCATACTGTTCTGACGTGGCAGACGACGATAAGCGCTTAAATCCCCATTCTATTTAAATCATTTCTGACCTCAGTATTGGAGAGAGTCCCTGATTATCCATGCATAGGCAAAACGTTTCATATTTTGCAACTGGAGGAAAAAGAAATGTGACCTGCTTAATTATTGTCTAACAATTTAAAACTTTTCTGAAAATTTAAAACATTACTCGATTTATGTGTTTCCTTTGGCATGTTTTGTATGGCTGGGAAACACTTTTGGATGACCCCTTCAAAATCTTCTTTTATCTTAACATATTTTCTGGGGAAAATGTGACCATAACTAGGAAATGATGAATATCAAATTCCAGGAAATATTAATTGTAAATTATCATGAATTAAAGTGATTGGTTAACATTGATTTGACTTTTAAAAAATCTCAGCTAGAAGGTCACACTTGTCACCTGTGTCCGTGATATGTTACAAAAATGAAGCCCAGAAAAAATTGTGTTCAAAAATAATTATTTAGTGCTTCAAAAATTGAAATATTAAGTGACCGGAAACACCATCTTAATTTCATCCCATACACTTGTACTATTTAGGCGTCTATAAGACACCCATTTACAAAATCGGGGTTTGCCTTGTAGTTTTAGCTTTTCATTCTCAATAATGGTTGTTTTCAGGGTTTATTAGTTCTAATACATGCACTTGTACACATGTTTCATCTTGGTTTGAGAATTTTTTAAATCGGCTGCTCACAAAGTTAAACAATACCTTTAACAAACTACGGCAGTTCATAATGTACATTATGCAACATTATTTAGAAGAAAACAATTAAATTCCAACAGCGGATGTGGTTGACGGTACACCATGTGGAGTTTTCGAAAAAGTGGATAGAGGAAGAAGATAGAGTCGGACGAAAATATTGTTGAAACACCACTCCGGTCTGAGCGTTTCTGGGCGACCGCGCGTTTGTTAGCCGACACAGCCAGCATTCATTGGTGAACCACTTTCAATTTGCCATTCGGTTTTAGTCTGAAATGTATTCATTAAAAGGTTAAACGTTATCACACTGTAATAAGATGGAAAAAGGGGCTTTATCAAAGGTATGTTTCACAGAGGGACATGTTCGTCAAAAGACGCAAGGCTTACTATGATGTGTAATTGCCCCGGCAGGGGCGAATTTTTTTCCATTTTTGACAAAAGAAATGACAATTCTTAGGCAGAAAAGTGCCTTCATCGTTCACTTTTGTCCTTAAATAATATCATTTTTCTACTTTTAGGGGGGCACATGGGGGGCAAAATCTCGTTTTGCCCCCCCCAAAAATTTTTTCTTGGGGGGGGGGGCAAGTGCCCCCCCTGCCCCCCCCCCCCCCCGCTTCCGGCGCCCTTGTGTACAGAGAAGCACTTCTCTGGGCATGTTTAGCCCGGTGAATGCTGGGCTAATTTTTAAGCAGTCGTACGTGAAAGCACAGGGCCTGTAACACAAAGCTTGGAAATGATTGTAAAACAATTTTCTACGTTTGATTCTATTGACTATAATATAAGATCAATCTTAAAAATCGAGTGTATGATTAATCGTTAACCATTGTGTTACGGGGCTCTAATGGCTGTGTCCTCAAGAATGCGAAAGTTCGCTAATTACCGCGCAGATGCGTGGACTTTTAAACATTAGCCAAATGGGCATCGGGCCAAGTGGGCAGTGGACCAAATGTCAGATCAAGTGGGTAGGCCTCTTGGACAAACTATCAATTGTGGGTGCTTCTTGATCTAGTTGTTCTGACTCTCACTTTTCAAACAGAGAGTCGTGGGTACGTTCGAATCCCCAGCCATGACGTGTTTTCCTTGGGCAAGAAATTAACCCACACTATGCTGCACTCGACCCAGGTGAGGTGAATGGGTAACCGACGGGATTAATTCCTTGAATGCACGAGCGCTGAAAGGTAGTATAAGCTAAAGCTGGGGTAACAATAATAATTATAATGCTCCTCGGAATAGATTGTTTCTAGATAGACGGTGCTATACAAATGCCTATTATCATAATTATGAATTGGACTAAATGGGTGATGGTGGACCGAACTGGACCCAAAAAAACATTAGACGAAATGGCTATGAGACGAAGTGGGTTTCGGCCCAACTGGCTATTGATCAAAATGTTATTGAACCAAGTGACCTTTGGATGAAGTGACTATTAGACGAAGTGGTTTCTTAAAGAAGTAATTCTTAAACGAATTGGTTATTAGACGAGATGGCTCTTAGACAAAGTGGCTATACTGGACGAGACGTCTCTTAGACAAAGTGGCTATACTGGACGAGATGGCTCTTAGACAAAGTGGCTACTGGACGAGATGGCTCTTAGACGAAATGTTTGGCTATTGTACGAAATGCGTTTTGACTATACATGTACAGCATTAGATGAATTGGTCATTTGACAAAATTTCACTTGGTTCAATATGCATAACTGTTTAAGAGAGCTTTTTGATAGACATTGACTTATTGTTCAGACATGTATTATATGTATAAACAGTTTTTGTTTTTCTGCTCTGAAACGCCTTGAGCATCTAATGAAGATGGAAAGTGCGCTATACAAATCTCATGTATTATTATTATTATTATTGGACGTATAGTGGGTATTAGAGTAATGAGACCAATTTGAGATCTTAAGATGTTATGGCAAGATAATATAATGTTATAACGTGTAACGCTCTTGAAAGGTTATGAAACTATATTTATATAATATCTTAACTTCTTTTTTTGAAAAATGTTTTCAAAATATTTTCAAAAAACGTTACTGAAATGTATTTTAGACATATTTCCCAATGTTTTTATGACAAGATTTTTTTCAGAAATATTAATATTTTACTAACAGTTTTGATGAAAAAAATAATATTTTGAATATATTGTTAGAATGACAATAACATCAACCTTTATAGAAACGTAAAGATAATATGTTTTTATAATAGTTCATCAAAACATAAAAAAAAATGCCAAAAATATTTCAAAATTATAGAAACATCCTTTTTTTAGTGTCTTTTTTAAAACAATTTTAACTTTTTAAACTTTACTGTGATCTTTATAAATTTGTACATGGGATCTAAAAATAGTTTGAAAGGTTGTAATGATATTATAACAATAACATTAACGGTTTTTGAATCGTTATGAATATAAGAAGGAAAATATTGTTTAAAACGTTTTATGATGTAATATATATCAGTTTATTTGCAAATCTGCACATTAAAGGTATTGTTTAACTTTGTGAGCAGCTGATTTAAAAAATTCTCAAACCAAGATGAAACATGTGTACAAGTGCATGTATTAGAACTAATAAACCCTGAAAACAACCATTATTGAGAATGAAAAGCTAAAACTACAAGACAAACCCCGATTTTGTAAATAGGCGTCTTATAGACGCCTAAATAGTACACATAAGTGTATGGGATGAAATGAAGATGGTGTTTCCGGTCACTTTGTATTTCAATTTTATATTTTCGAACGCAATTTTTTCTGGGCTTCATTTTTGTAACATATCACGGACACAGGTGACAAGTGTGACCTTCTAACTCAGATTTTTTTAACATTATTTAAATAGCATTTTTAGAACATTAAACGTAAACAGTACTTTAATGTTTTCCCCAAAATAATTATATAAGATGTTTGGTTTCAGAAATTGATTAAACATATTTTCAGAACATTAACTTAAAAACATCAGAAAGATATCATTGCGACAATTATTGATATTATCAAAATACATTGGGAAAGTATGTTTAAAATGTTTTTATTTATGTGGCAGTTAAACGTTAGGGAAAAAGTCTTATAGCAATGAGAAAACCATCCCTTTTTATATGATTTTAACGTTTCCCTAAAATATTTTCATGATGTTTGACCAAATATCTTTATATTTTGTCATCGTTTTTGTGTTAGCTGGGTTGTGTCCTACCATAGGGAACATTTTGGTAATTTACCAATATGTGCAAGCTAAAAAGGCTGTTGAATTTTTCAATATGCACAAAAAAGGGAGATAGAAAAAAAAACATGAGGAAAACCGTTCATCAACGGTTGGGTTTTTTCGTCAAAATTTTGATTTTACATACTTCATTCCTGACGCTAATTAATGATAAGCGACCGTTTCTGTATAAAATCACAAATTCAGAATCAATTTTGTCTCAATATATTTTTCAAATTTCCTTTTCCAAATCCGAAAGCCCGGATTATTAGATAGTAACCCAGTGGCGGATCCAGAGGGGGCGCCCCGGGCGCCCCCCCCCCCTATTTTCGCCGGAATTTTTTTTTTTTTGATGGTTATATTTACTGGATTGGTACAATGCAGTCAATTTAAAGGGCTAGATCTAGTCAAAACTATATTTTAACTTACGCTCATGGCCTTTGTGTTCGCACAAATGCACCTCTGTCATACTGTATTGCAATATGTAAATTCCGGAATTCCAGGGCGCGCAAGTCGATTGGTTGGAAAGTTGCACCACTTGTAATCAGGAGTTGCAGTGCAGTGACCAGTGTGAAGATGTTGGAATGGATATCATTTTTTCCCGAAATTTTGTGTTTTTTGTAACATGCGTTTGTCCGTCTTTATGGCAAATACATGTAAATTGTAAGTAACAGATCGCGAGAGAAAGTGTCAACGATGCGAATGATAATGTCTATCCCGAGGTTATTCTTCACTCAAAGATGAAGCCCTATATCGGGTGCCACGTGCGCAGCATTATCATTCTGCCTTGGCCATGTACGTTTTCACTGAAATGTATAGGTCAGACATATTTGTATTTAATGTAAACTAACTTTTACACTTTCTGGTAAATTCAGAGGCATATTATCCAGGGCGCCCCAACTAAGTTTCGCCGAAGCAATCATTCCAACGAATTATCAATGAGCAAAAATTGTATATTCTCAATCACCAGTCGACCCCACTCCGCGTTTGCTGTGTATAGGCAGCTATATGTCAGCGTAAGGAGCGAAGATTTTATGTGACGGGGGGGGGGGGGGTTGGGGGTTGGGGGGAGAATAAAAATGCTTTCGTGCTGGGGAAAAACGTCCCGAGGACACATTGTGTATTGTTAAAAAGTAGAAATTGTGACATTAACCACCCCCCCCCCTTACCCCATTTTTAATGTTTGATAATCTATAGGTTTGCTGAATACAATATATCTTTAAAAAAAATTGCCAGCAAAATCGAAAACGTAACCAATAAAAATGATGAGAATCCCCTTAAGAAGCATTATATTACTTTGAGGTTGTGCAGAATGACTGGGTTATTAATTTGAAAATAATACGTTTTGGGGAAAAAAGAACCAAATTTTATGCATGTTGCCATACGACTAAACAATTCTCGTTTGAAACACACAATGTAAATACACAAATGACAATAAACAGAATGGATTATTCGGAACTTATCGATTACAAGTCTCAGTTTCGTATCATTTAAACGTTTAAACGTTTCATTTCAATCACACGGTGCGAGCAAGTGAAGAGCCTTTGCCAAATGTATGTTTTGAATGACCGCTTATACGGTGTGTGACTGGAAACCAGCTCCTAAATGAGTCAGTATGTGTCTTTTCTTCATGAAGTTACAGTGATTTAAGTGTGCATTTTTTCTTCTAAAGGTGCTCTCAAAATACGACTTTTGGACATGATTTTTTGAAAAAGTCCTTGCCGTGGGAGGGGGGTATCCCCCCTTCCACACCCTCCCCCCGCTCGGTCGCTTCGCTCCCTCGCCGCTGGCGACCCCCTATTTCATAATCCTGGATCCGCCCCTGTAACCTGATTGTCATCAACAATGAGATACTAAGAGGCGTAGAAAACTCAATGGACCCAAAGGTAAAGGCTAAGAAATTCTACAAATGATACGAGGTAGGAAGTCCCGTTTCAAGAAATTATGAAGCACCCTTTTTCAACCAAATCTAGAACGCATTCAACAGTATTGCTCTTTTTTTTTCATTGTGCAAAGAAGTCCAAAGTTCAATTTTTTCCTTTTTTTGGTCCAAATATTGGGTTTTTGTGTAGTATTTGCCGTTGAACTGCTGATTTGTAACAGGGTGTGATCAAGGAACAAAATGGCTATCCATTCCAATGAAGCACTGTGGCCACGATGTTGTTCTTTTATAATACAGGTATGTGGTGTATCTTATTTCACGGGTATTATTTAGTGTAAGCAGTGAAGTTATATGTGCTTTAATTGTTCGCAAGAAGTACTCGTATCTTCACGCGCTCCTTTCTTAAATGTCGCTACAGACAGATATATTCAATTCCGGTAACATTGATATATCTTTTGAAAATTCTGAGTGGTTGAAAAAGATATCGGTCGAACAGGACTGAGTCAATAAATGTATTTAAATTGTTTAAAGAACCAACTCCTCCTACTACTTCTACTACTACTACTACTACTACTACTACTACTACTACTACTACTACTACTACTACTACTACTACTCCTACTACTACTACTACTTCTACTACTTTTGCTACTACTACTACTACTACTACTACTACTGCTGCTACTACTACTACTACTACTATTACTACTACTACTACTACTACTACTACTACTACTACTACTACTGATTTTCAAGTTCAAATTATCCAAAGAATTAAATTTTGAAAAACAAGTTGATTTTTCTTTGAAGCGGTAGTCGTAATAGTCACTTTTAGTTTTATTCTTAATAATAATAATAACAATTTACACAGTTTAATCAGGCAGCATATGTCATGATTAACCGGCTACTTTGACAAATTGGAATAACAAATGGAACAACTTTCATCTTGGTGACAAATTTCTAATGGTCATCTTGACCATATTAGGGGTCAATTTTTAAATTGCCTAAGTTCTATCGAGTGACACATCTAAGTGTCTGTCTTGTTCTACTGAATAAGAAAATATACACAAACATATATAGATATGTGCGTAATATAAATACCTCTGTTTTTATTTAACTACTACTACTACTTATTCTTCTACTACTACTACTACCACTACTACTACTAATACTACTGCTACTACTACACCTCAAATAACTACTACTACTACTACTACTACTATTACTACTACTACTGCTACTACTACTACTATCACTGCTACTATACTCCTACTACTCGAATAACTACTACGACTACTAATAATGCTTCTACTGTTACCATACCATGTCTACTACTACACTGTAAAAATGAAGCGCTAATTTAGCACTTATAGTGATTGTACTACGAGTGCTGATTTTCAAGTTCAAATTACCCAACAATTAAATTTTGAAAACAAGTTGATTTTTCTTTGAAGCGGTAGTCGTAATAGTCACTTTTAGTTTTATTCTTAATAATAATAATAACAATTTACACAGTTTAGTCAGGCAGCATGTGTCATGATTTACCGGCTACTTTGACAAATTGTAATAACAAATGGAACAACTTTCATCTTGGTGACAAATTTCTAATGGTCATCTTGACCATATTAGGGGTCAATTTTTAAATTGCCCAAATTCTGTCGAGTGACACATTAAAGTGTTTGTCTTGTTATACTGAATAAGAAAAATATACACAAACACATACGGATATGTGCGCAATATGAATACCTCTGTTTTCATTTAAAATCAAGAGAAAATATTCCCCAACCTGTTCATTCTGTAAAAGAGACCCTGAAACAATTGTACCCATTTTTCTGATTGTCCGGTGTTAACATTGTCTGGGACGATCTTTTATCTGTAATAAACCCAAAACAACATTCGAATTTCATTTAGATCTTTGTAAAGGTATTTGATATTCAAAGTGATAATTCTTTAAAATTCATGTTCCTTGCTTTCAAGTTCAATGTTCACTCATGTAAATTTAATAACAAAACCCCCAATATTGTGGAATTCAAAGCTCGTATCATAGCCATCGAGGGTATTAAATATTGTTTGGCGAAGGAAATGGTAACTTACATGTACATTTAACAAAAATGGAGATTCGATCTTTAATTTGTCTTATATATCTGTCTCTTCAAATTTATATGTATAATACATAAGACAAATTATAAGATCAAATCTCCAACAATTGCTGCTATGTTTAAATATGTAAATACTTTTAGATTGTTGATTCGTTTGATTTATATTGTAATTTATTATTTGATCAATAATAATTAAAAGGAAAAAAAGAACTTTAAAGCTTTTTTCCTTTTTTTGTTTACCCAGATTGATAATATTCAATAACTGCAGTTGATGAAAGGAAGACGAGGAGAAACGCAATTTTCATTGACGACGACTTACAGGAATGACATTTAAGTTGGACGATTTTAACGAATATATTTTCAAAATTGACAAAATGAAAGGCCTTTCAAAAAGGGACATTCAATAACATAAATAAAGATAAGCATCAATATGTTTTCAGCATGCTAAATGTTTAAGGTGCAATTGAAATCAACAGACGGAGCACAAGGTTTTACTTTGCACTGTTCAATGTCATCATCATCATCATCATCTTGTAGACGTACTAGCTTTAGAATTACCAGGGGCGATTATAAACGTGACAATGTTCACTTTGGACAGGCAGGCCGACTGGATATCCTGACGTTTAAAAGATGAATTGTAGCTTCAAAAGTACACTCTCTGTTGGAACTATTGATAGGTTTTCTGTATTTGGATATATCTAGTACGTATGTTTTCTAATAATTATTCAATTAAGCAAATTGAATGAGAACTTTATAAAGTAACAGAATTAGTCTTTATGTTCGCCTTTTTTACGAATCAATCTGATGGTCTAACCTTATCATTGATCTCTATTTTACCATTGTTCTCGAAAATGGAGTTGATACATTTTTACTCTGTTTTGATACTTGCCACATTCTTTATACCATGCTCCACGATTAACTTGTTAGAAGGAGATCCAGCGACCCTTTCATTCGAGTATCCATGTAATAGTACGGAGGTCACGTTACAACATGGATACAAAACCCCGTTCTACAGATCAACAAGCTCAGAATCTTTATTGACTCCTGATCAAGAAGGTCGGTACACTGTGAAAAAGAATGATAGTGTTGGTACCTGTTCATTGCTTCTGACTATCAGTCAGGTGAAACGGAGTGATGCAGGAACGTTCATATGTCAAGTATACAGAGACAGTGAGCTGCTACCAGAATATCCGAGAATTGGCCTCAATATAGATTACCCACCCGGGTAAGCCATCCTGTCAAGTAAGCGAAGGTCATGTCCTAGAAGGGTGGAGCGCCATATCATGCACAGCTTCTGTTGGGAGTCTTCCAGGCCAGATTGGCTGTTTCCAAGATGGAGTTCTGTCACCGCCTGTCCTTGACTCTACTCAAACTAACCATATTTTAAAGCATGTATTTTGGGTAAGACACACCTATCCGGTATTTTGCTGTTCGTTCAGATCGGCCTTTCCTACAGGAATTTGTGATTGCAAGAATTTTGTCAAGGTTCCTGATGAAAATGGCCTTTTCGATACAACTGCAGAACCGTGCACAATCATCACTTCTACGTATCATTCGTCTTCTTCTTACAGCAACCAAAATATCTACAGCACCGGAACATTAAATACATTTCTTACAACCCAAGAAACATTCTACCCGCATACACCTTTCTACTGGATTTCTGGATTAGCTATTGGTCTAGTTTCATTAATTTCTTTAGTTCTCTGTATTGCTTTGGTCTACTATTTCAGAGCTTTCAAACAATTAGCGAGATTGAGGCAAAGTTCACCAGAATCTTTTCGTTTAGAACCCTATGAGCACAAGTAGACACGAAAGGACACTCAAATATACCTAATGACAGCCCAGCAATCAACGTTTCATCTTTATTTCATTTCAGGTAAATGTCACTTTGTGCATTAGGCCTATGTGAATGATTAATATTAGATAATTATTGTATAACAGTACTATATGTGACCTACCACCCCAAAAAATCAACAATGAGTCGCCAGGAAAGGTTCTATGTAAATAGCCAAAATCATTTTTATTTTAAGAAAATGGTAGAAAAGTAGATTTTTTTTTATTTGGAAGAATATTTTTGTTCCTACACTGTCAAAACTTAAGATTAAATACATGACGAGATAAAAAAAATCGTTCTAGTTTATGATCAGGTCTGAACCTGTGTCAGGTTCTGTTTCTTCCACGTTGGGATTCCGCTTTGCCTATAAAAGGGGCAGAAGTATATTTAAATACATATTTTCCCCGATCAGCCGTACAAAGCTCAATAAGTGTATACATCTTAGAGGGGAAGTTTACCCTGAAAACAAATCATGTCATTGTAAAAATAACAGAAAAAATATAATAAACAGTATTGCCTAAGTTTTGAGAAAATCCCATCAAAGAATAAAAAAAGATATTATAATTCTAATTATGTGATTTGTGACGTCATATGCGAGCAAATTTCGTACATATCGTATGGTTAAAAAAATCAATGAAATAAATATGCTTTTTTAGAAAATTGAAGATGGTTTCTACTGTACTCTCAGTACACAAATTATTTCACACCCGTTCGTAACAAAAAAATTACCACGAAACAACTAAAAAAGTGATATGTATGCATTTTATATAACATAACATATGTGACAGCTGCTCGTTTATGACGTCATAAATCCAAAAGTTAAAATTCTAACAACTTTCTTAATCTTTAATGAATTTTCCTCAGACCCTAACCAATATTTTTTTAATTATATTTTTTCTGCTATTTTAACAACAAATTTACTTCAGGGTGAAATTTTCCTTTAACTCACGAACAGTCTCATATAGCGTAAATATATAATGTGAGCGCGAAGCGCGAGCTGATACTTTGTAATATAGAAACCTGAAAAGGGAACCTTTTTAAGAATGGCTTATGCCGAAGGGTGGGTGCTGTCGCGTTAGGGGGTGTTGACACTAAAGTGGAGATTCGTCCAAAGCCCCCCGGTTTGGCCGAAAGGGTATGTTGGGAGCGTTAGGGCGCGTCAGTGTCGACAACGCCCCCAAATGGCACAACCGGGGGGGGGGGGGCTTTTCCCGAACCTTCGCGTTCAGTACACTCAGCGGCTAATTGTGAAGGCGTACGGCCTAGTACAGTGCGGCCGGACGGCTAGCCAGGGCGGCAGGGCGATGGCACGATCCGCTCATCGCTGCAGAAGCATATCTGAACAGTGGCGACAGAAATGATCCGAGTTTAAAGAAGCTTAACTTACCTAGAATCAAAATGAATCGTTAAAATGTCTTAAGAATATTTTCAAGCAAGTACTTGCATCACTCTTTCTTGAAAAATGCATGATTCTGCAGAAAAGGAACTCAATTTCTTCGTATCACCGTTTCGACATTATCGTCACCAGAGACAATGTAGCGCGGCGTGCGTTCGGGCATTGCGCAATACCAGGGGATATATACTTAGAGAAGAAAAGACCACAACATGGCTGCAATGCACGAATAGTTCAATTGGTTGAGAGCGGCGCCTCGAAACCGGTGGTTGCAGGTTCGAACCCTCTCACTACGATCGATGATTTTGTTTTTTTATTTTTATTTATGATTATAATTCATTATTATTATTGTCATTATTTTATATTATGTTGATGATGAAGATTATGATGATGATAATCATCTGTGATATTTTATTATTATAATGATCATTATTATCATCGTTCTTATCTTTATAATTATTATTATTGTTATTATCACTATCATTATTATTATTATTATTATTAATATTATTATTCTCATTATTATTCTTATCATTATTGTTATTATTATTATCATCATCATTAAGTATTATTTTTATCATTATTATTATAATTATCATTATCATTATTTTTTATTATTATTATGATCCATAACATGTTAGTATTTGGATCAATTATTATAATTATTGTAATTAAAATAATTCCTTCGTTTTTTTCTTTTCTTCTTCTTCTTCCTCTTCTTATTCCTCCTCTTCTTATTATTATCATTATTATTCTCATTATTATTATTTTATTATTATTATTATTATTATTATTATCATTAAGCATTTTTTATCATTATTATTATAATTATCATTATAATTATCATTACAATTGTTATTATTTTTATTTCTATTATTATGATCCATAGGAGAAGGAGCATGCTATTATTTAGATTATTATTATTATTGTAATTAAAATAATTCCTTCGTTTTTTATTTTCTTCTTCTTCTTCTTCCTCCTAGCTCCTCCTCTTCTTCTTCCTCGAACTTCTCCATCTTTTTCTTTTTCTTCTTCTTGTTCTTCTTCTCCTCCTCCTCTTCTTCTTCCTCTTATTATTATTCTTATTCTTCCGCTTCTTCTTTTTCCTCCTCCTCCTCTTCTTCTTTTTCTTTTTCTTCCTCCTCTGCATCCCTCTTCCTCATAATATTATAATTACTATCATTATAATTATTACTAAATTTGTATTTTTATAATTATCGTTGTCTGTGATATTTTTTTGTTATTGTTGTTCTTCATCATTATCGTATACTCCTTCTTTTTCTTCTACATCATTTTCTTCTACTACTACTACTTCTACTTCTTCTTTTTCTTCTTCTTCTTCCCTCTTCGTCTCCTTCATATTATAATTATTTTTTACTATCATTATTAATCCTTGTTGTTGGTGATATTATTTTTCTTGTTATTGTTGTTGTTCTTCATCATCATTATCTTATTTTCCTTCTCCTCATCCTCCTCCTTCTTCTTCTGCTTATTTTTCTTCTTATTGTTATTGTTATTATTATTATAATTTTTATTAATATTACCATTATTATTATTATTATTATTATTATCATTGTAATTATTATTTTTATTATTGTTAGTATTAGTATTATTATTATTATAATTATTAAAAACAAAATAAAACGCACCCTTTCGGCACTTCCGGGGGTGGGGGTGCTTTGGACGAATCTTCGCGTTAATGTCAACACACCCTAACGCGACATCACCAGCCCTTTCGGCATAAGCCCTTAAGAATGACTGCATTGGCTCTAAAAAATCTATTTCAATACAGATATAATGCGACTGCGAAGCGCGAGGTGAAAATTTTTAATATTCTGACCTAAAAACTGGAATAGTTTAAACATATTTTTAATAGTGAGCAAAGTACTTGCCCACAAAGCGGAAGCTGATTTTTGGGGCGATTTAGACCTAAGACCTAAAAATTGGGCATTCTAAGTAGTTTCGGTATCTTTTTATAACAGGACCGTAGTGATCATCACAAAACCAAATTTGGTATCCAAAGTAAACAATTAAAAAAGCTCATAGACTTTCATGGAATAGACAATATGTTCATGGTGATGGTATTTTGGCAGCAAGGAGTCTAACTATTCCCCAAATTTTACAGAAAAATGCACACTGAAAACTTAATTTAGCATATTTTTGTTGGCAAATCCTTCTTTTGATATTTTTTTCCGGTCACTCAGCACGCAGGCATGTAAAAGCACATTATAGCGCCGGACGGCAAGAAAACGCCAGAAAAAAATATTCTTCTTCTCTTCTTCCAGGCTGGTACAGTCCGCCACTGGTGTATTATCGTACCTTATTCGACAGGTATGGTGATGTTAAAATATGTATCTCTAAATGTGTTTTGATGATATTTCTATCTCGAAATACTTTGTTCATATCCTCTATCATACCAGTATAGCAAGAAATTTTCAGCTCGGGCATCGCGCTCAAATGTTTCTTTAGTGAGATACGTGTCACATTCATGTTTGTAATAAAAATGATCAGGTAAATTGTGACCAGCTACCCCGAAGCCAACAATAAGTCGCCCAAAATGATTTTTAAAAAAGTACTTTTAATAAGAGTTTTAAAATGCACATCCTACATTTTAAAGATACATAACTTGTCAAATTTACTTAACAATAGCCCACAAGTGTAATATATGAATGCAGAAAAAATAAGGATAGCTTTAAAACGAATGGACATTACGAGGTCTGAAGTTCTTGGTTTACTCAGGCATGATATGTGCATCCTGTGAAGTCTCGGTGAATGTTCCAACCAATTCGAAAAAAAAACACCTTTGTCAAAGAAACGATGTATCTTGTTTTCAATTTATGTTTAGAACTTTAGACAATGCAAAGAAGAAAAATCACCTTTCTTCAGATAAGCTTTTTTGTTTTCCTTTTGAAAACCAAATTACTATTTGAAAATTTACAGAGAACCTTCCTTGTCGTCTTTTTTCCGATTTAAATTTGCGGTGACTTTTCACAAATGACTCTTTTCAGATAAGTATCAATGAGAATTCTATTAGCCATCGCTTAGCGCGAATAATATGTATTTATCCAGTAGACCACGATTTACTATTAAGCAGATTAAAAAGAAAGTGTATTGTTAGACTAGTTCTGAAATAGTTCAAAGATTACCTTCTTGGACGTAGTCAATGTACAGTTGTTAATGTAGTTAAATCATCCTTTTATGATATCGTTTGTGAAATTCATCAGGGAAACAATATTGGTCCCTTCTCTCTGTGTTGTATAGCGATGATCTCAGAGGTATTCTTAGTAAAGATAAAGTGTCCCTTTATGACACGTGTTTATAGGTAGAAAATAATAATATGAACACCCTTGTTGATAACCTTAAAGAACAAGTCCACCCCGACAAAAAGTTGATTTGAATAAAAAGAGAAAAATCCTACAAGCAAAACACTAGAAATTTTATCAAAATCGGATGTAAAATTAGAAAGTTATGACAACTATAACTTTTGCTTGATTTCCCAAAACAGTTATATGCACATCCCCGTCAGTATGCAAAAGAGGGAACTGATGACATCATTCAATATTTCTTTTGTATTCTTTATATGAAATATTTTATTTTTCTCCTCATTGTCCTGTGATTCAAAATTTTAATTCTCTCTGAACATATGGAATTACCATTACCATAACATGTAATTATTAATTTGAGTTGGACCTTGCTGTCAAATCTGTAAATATTGAAATATTGCATAATCTAAACAATAAAAACAAAATAAATAAATAATAAATCAAATCCAAGATGGCCGACAGATGCCATCTTGAAAACGTGAATTTAAACCCCTTGCCCGAAAATGATGAGTAATACCTCTTTTTCGGGGGGTTGGGTGTGTAGAATCAATTTTGTTATCTATTTCGCAATATAAGGTCATTCATCAAGAAACCGTCATGTAGGTCGACGTTAATTTGATAAATGAACTTTTGAACCCGTTGCCCAATACCTCCTTTAATGGGTTTCTGTTATTAATATAGGATATCTTTGGCCCGTATTCACAAAGGTGGACTAAAGTTATACCCCGGGTATAACTTAAATCCACCTTTGCGAATTCGTGCCAAAGTCTAATTCTAGATAGCCGCCGGATAATATGAAAACATGAGCATTATGACCATTTATTCCATAAAAATAACAGCTCATTATACGATATTTAATTCTTCTCAAACAAGTGCAAGCAGGTTTGAGAAGTTCCCCACTCGTCCTCTTCCTTCACTTTCTGATCGAAACAAGGCTAAAAAAAAAACCCCACTGCCCTGGCGGATCAAGGGGGAGGGGACAAGCCGGCCCATGCCTTTGAGAGGAACAATTAAAATCATTAGAGGAATGGTCCAGGCTAGATATATTCATATCTCAATAAATAAGGATAAATCCACGAAACAAAACGCTGAAAAATTAGAGCAAAATAATGAAGTTATTTGACAAAGTTATTGACTTAAAAGATTTGCAGTATTCCGGTGACCTGTAGGCATGTCTTTATTAATATTTATTAGGTGGGCCGATGATGTCATATCCCCACTTCTTCTTTTGTATTTTATTATATGAAATTTTGTTTATTCAATATATTTTCTACCAAGAGCTAAAACAACTGGATTGACTACTGAGTATAAGTGCATTTAGTTATTTATTGCCGCAACTCATTTCATCATTATGGAGACACATCATTTACAAACATGTATGAAATATTGATGATTTCATGTAATAACAACAGAAAAAAACGAAAATGGGGATGTGACATCATCATCAATTTTAATCTATTTATTTAGATATAAATATTTTTAGCCTGGACCATTCCTTTAAACAGAAGTGTGACACACCTTTTTTAATATGATTTTTTGTGTGCTTTATTTTGCTGTGCTTATTTTGTGTGCTTTTTAATATGATTTTTTGTGTGCTTTATTTTGCTGTGCTTATTTTGTGTGCTTTATTTTTTTTTCGTGGATGACATAAATTCATTTCAAAGCTTACGTAAATAACATGCTCCCACCTTCATTTCACAATTTTTATACTATGAACACATCTATCCATTCATACCCTACGCGGAACTCTTCTAATTTCCATTTAATCAACCCCAAATTGCTTATTGCGCAGAGATCCATAAGACACCATGGTCCTGATTTGTGGAACTCTCTATCAGAATCTATAAAAAGATCCACGTCCCTTTACTCATTTAAAGCAAACGTTAAATCTATGTTGATATCAGAATATTTGAAGTAAAATTTCTGTGTCGATGTGTCATCATTAAAGCATCATCACCATCATCATCCTCTCCATCACCTTCATCTTCACCATTTCAGCGTCATCTTCATCCTTATCATCTCCATCTTCATTGCTCAAATTAGATTACTGCTGTTTTTCATAAAATGTACTGTATATCGATTCTGCTGTATTAATGTATTATATTAATCAATAAGTTTTAACCTGGGGTTGTCATTTTTTCAAGCAATCTGCTTATGATGACAATCCTTCTCCTGCAAATTGTAAATGTTAACTAATTTGGTATGAGATCAATTTTGTTTGTAATGATAATTTTAGTACATTTAGTTATGATTCATGCCAAAAAATTTATCAATATACTATGTTTGTTTTGTTATGGAAAATGTATTATATACGAATGATGTAATTGCAGAAGTAAACAATAAAATCAAATCAAATGTCCTTATATTTGGTTGAAAACTCGTTTTATTTTTTCTTGTCCAATTTTTCCTCGGGCACATGCAGCACTCAGATATATGTAGATGCCACAAAAAGCACGTGTCCGGTACCGACACACTGTAACAGTTCTGGTAAAGTGGAATGCTACAGTTCATATACTGACTGTCAAAATGTCAAATAAAATGACGAAAGTGTCGAGATAAAATGACGAAAGTGTCGAAGATATCGAGGAAGAGGTTTTGAGCATTGTTTAGATCAGGAATTGAAGGAAACGAGGAAGAAATACCTTAAGGACGAGTTTGATTAGCGTGAATTAATTCTATACACCCAAACCCCTATTCATTGCTCATCATTCTAGGGCAAAATAATTCAGCCGTTCATTTCTCAAGATGGCGTCTGGCGGCCAGCTTCGATTTGAACTAAAGATGACGTTATATAGCGAAAATGATAATAGAAATTGATGCTAAACACCCCAATCCCCTAAAATGGGGTATTACTCATCATTATGGGAAATGGGAAGAGGTTAAAAAGTTAAGCTTTTAAAGATTTTTTTTCTGGCGGCCATTTTAAATTCATGCAAATTAGCAAAGTTGCCGTTAGGGCAATGAAGCTGACTTTGTGAGGTGCGATCTTCAGGCAACTGATAAAACTTGTCAGTATCACTGAACAATGCTTATGCACACACATAGTGGGTGCAGGACACTATAGGTAACCGGTGCGCGCTGAGTTACTCCACGATGGATGGTTGATCGATTAATCAATAATGAAAGGAGATGCCACAGAATTGATTATAATAAAGATTATAAATATAAAGACTACATCGTTAGTATTGGTGATGTTACTGCATTATACAATGTACGTGCATGGTGATTACAGAAAATCGTCTTTGAAATTGCATAACTTGAACTTGTGTTGGTGGCGGCATTTGGAAACGAGTTTGGGGCTCCGTAACACAAATGTTTGCGATGGATTGCAAACATGAAAGAACCGCACTCAGAGGCGTCGCCCCACCATGAAAATATTGGGGGGGGGGGCAAACATATCGTTTTGCCCCCCCCCCCAATAATTCCGCTGATTTGTAAAATAATATAAAATTGTAATGTTACACAGAAATCAGCAAGCGTGTTTGAGATACCAACTCGTTCTTATTCAAGATTGTGCTCAAAAGGTCCGCTTTTTAGATTGGAATATAAAAAATTTCAGCTCGCGCTTCGCGCTCGCATAATTTATTTAGCAAAAACCCATACTTGACATGATTAAATAGGTGAATAGAATGTCCCGTTTACAGTTCTAAACGTCAACAGAACTCCCGCTTCGATTTGCAATAATCTTTTGTTGGGCATATATCTTGTTCTTTATAAAACAACGTCCATTAAACTGTCTTTTTTTCAGATCGAAATATCAAAATTTTCAGCTCGCGCTCCGCGCTCGCGTCTACTGTTCTTTAGTTTTTGGTACCCATCTTAGTCATTTGTATCAAAAATGCTTAGAATATCAAGCTTTCAGGTCAGAATATAAGGAAATTTCAGCTCGTTCTCGGCACTCGCATTATCTGTGCAGTGAGATACATGCATCTATCCTCCTTATATATATATATATATATATATATATCATATATGTATGTATAGATATACACCTTTGTATGTGGGGGGAGAGTTTTTCCTTTTGTATGATCGAGCGCCATTGGAACGTTGATTCATGATTTTGCCCCCCCCCCCCATTTGAAAAATTGATCGAAGCCCCTGACCGCACTGACTGGTTCCTGGTCAGTATTTTACACCTAATACACATGTAAAATTGATATTGATTGGTCAGTTCATTTAGCGATTGGTCGCTAATCTTTGTGGAGACCTGTGCGTTTGTTCAGCAGTGTCTGGACATTGAGTACTCTGTACAAGGATAAAATTCTCATATATATAATAATATAGTATATTTACCCAGGGCAGCGACTTCAGTTTCGAAAACTGTACTACCAGCGGGCCGTGCTATTATTACTCCGGCTTTAGCTGAGCTGCCTAGGCGCTCAAAGCATTCAAGGAATTTCTTCCTACCGGGTGCCAATTCACCTCACCTGGGTTGAGTGCATATATTATACAAATATACCAGGCTTTGAGTAAGTATATAGCGGGAATTATTCATCCGAGGTTGGACTGGCATTACTATTTTCCCGAGGGGCGAAGCCCCGAGGGGAAAATAGTAATTTGGCCAGTACAACCGAGGATAAATAATTCCCTCTATACTTTCGAAATAAAGGCCTGGTATATTTGTTTCATATCCTACATTTAATAATTGAATAAGGCAGAACAATAGTTTATCTACTCTTGTACACGTAGTTTTGATTGTTAAATAATAAATTTATCATGTATAATTATATTTCTAATTAGAATGTTATAATGTATGTATGCGCATGTTATTCATTATGTCATTTGCTTAGTTTTATGTTATGGTGAGAAAAAAATGGTTACACTTGTATTTACTTTTTTATTGAAATGTGGAAATAAATGCAAAAAAAATGATGATGTGATGATGATGCACATCATCATTTCTTAGCGCCGTATATCTGTCGGAGGCGCATTTTTAGAGGAGCCAGCCAATCTGGGTCGCCTAGAAGGGCGCGCACACAGAACTGTGACCCGCAGCGGGCTCTCTCCTCCCGATATAACTGATTGGGGGAGTACAGGTGTACCGCTAAACCTGGGTTTCCCCCCTACTCTTATACGAATAGTGCAGTGGGTTCTTAACGTGCAAAGGTGGTGACTCTCCTCTACACGGGGCCTCTATTTAACGTCTTATCCAAGGGACGGAGTGTTCTCCACTGTAACATAGCCTCAGTGGCGTAGACAGGTCCTTAGACCTGGGGGGATGATCCCTAGCTGGGTCATACTTTATATATATGTATATATGTATATATATATATATATATATATATATATATATATATATATATATATATATATATATATATATATATATATATATATATAACATACACACACAATGATTAAAAAAAAGAAAATGAATCACATTCACGACGAAATCATGGAGCGAATTGATGGAGGCCTAAGGTCTTTACCAAGGTTATTCCCCAAATTAAATAAAACTACATAAAATATTCACCAAACAGCATGTTTCAGCCCCCCCCCCAAAAAAAAAAACACATACGACATTCTGAAACATAAATAGAAATTTGCAACAACAATAACAATAAAACTCTAGACCCGCACCTCAATTCTTCGCTTTCTACATTTCCCATACGTAAGTAATATGGACCTAAACTCCGCGAGGCGCCACCAATAAACAACAGAATTTGAGAGGGCGCAAAGAGCGTAAAAAATATTCGTCATGAGGCGCACCTGTTCTAACCTATAATTCTCCGCGATTACAAATCCTATTCTGTAAAACATTCGGAATACAAAGGTCGTCGCATAAACGAGTGTCAATGTGATGAAGATTTGTCTATTTTCCTGCTTTCTCTGTTCTGAGACGGCAACGCCCGGGGTCCTCCCGACACAGCCCGATAGAGAAAAAGATAAAACATGCCTATGAGAAAGAGAAGCCCGATGTCAATGCCCAAAAAATAAAATGAATAGCTTTCCTCGGTGGATACAAAGAGGCCAATAAGAACGGGTACAGGTAGTAGCCAACTAAAGATGCAAGCAGCGATGGAGCGTGGCGTCGTGATGATGCGACGGGCGCCGAAAGGATCTATCCGAATGGTTATGAACTGATGTAGAGCGGCGAGGAAAATGCCCAACAGGGACGTCACGTCGCTTCCAAAAACTGCCATGTAGGCGATGAATCCAATTACTCCTTTCTGGAAAAAAAAAACAAGCAGTAGGACGAAATTTAGGCCTCTGTCCATTCTGTCGAAAGACACAGTTGTAGACTTGTTGGAGGCTTATCTCGGGGGGGGGGGTCAGTTAATTACTGTACACATGCATGTCCCCGGGGATAAAGCTCGGGGAACAACATACTCTTAACACATTTCTGGCTAGTTTTATAAAAAGCAGTGGAAAAAAAACATACCCTCAATCATATGTCATTACGATTGACCATGACCAGTCTTTCAAAACCACCCTTTGAAAAAAACATCGGTGTTTATGATAGGCCTACTTTTAAACGAGTGCATGCGCGGCCCGCGTCCAAAACTGGAAAAACACCTCCTTTAAACGTTTTTTGGGCCATGCCTGTGTAGAGCAATATACTTTGACCCCCGGCCCCGGGGCCTATCTTAGAATTACCAATCTCAAAGTGTCAGACTGATATATCCATATCAACTTAGGACATTGTCATGATTTGTTTTCTATTTTAATTTCTCTTCGTCATGACTATTTGTAACTTGTTGTTCTGATTTTTTTAAAGATTTTTTAAATTCTTTTATAGATAATTAGGTCTTTGGGCATGTGCAAATGATTTTCCGAAAAACTCGCACGGTGGATTGCATAAAGATATTAAAACATTAAATGTTTACACTTCCTGTTATAATCAATGATCATGAGTGCACATCCATAATGTCCACATCAATCCTTTAAAGGACAAGACATAGTCCACTTCAACAAAAAGTTTATTTGAATAAAAGGAGAAAAATCCAACAAGCATAAAACTGAAAATGTCATCAGAAACTGATGTAATTAAGACACTTTAAAGTTTTGCTTAATTTCACTAACGGCTGCACATCGTGGTCAGTATGCAAATGAGGAGACTGATGACGTCATCCACTCACTATTTTTTTGTATTTGATTATATGAAATATTCTAATTTTCTCCTCATTGTCAAGTGAAACAGCAATAATTTCTCCCTGCACTCTAAAAAAATTACCCAATATTGGGTAAAATGGGAATATGCATGTTTGTTGGGTGAAAAGACACCAAATATTTTATAACTTTTGTTGCAATGTTGCGTTGAAATAGCCCAATATGGGGTAAAAAGATACCCAGCAAACATGTATGTTCCCTTTCTACCTAATACATGTAGTGGTAAAATTTTAATCAGTGTTTTTAGAGCGTGAACATATGGAATAAGCATTGTTTAATACTACATGGTTCAGTCAAGTTGGTCCATATTGTAAAATTTGTAAAAAATGAAATATTTTATAATTCAAACAATAAAAAAAACAAAAGAAATAGTGAGTGAGGGACATCATCGACCGTCTCATTTGCATGTCACTGAGTTGTGCATATCACTGTTTATTTTTAATAAGCGAAATTTTAAAATGTCATAACTTTCTTTTATTTGACAACTGATTTTGATAAAATTTTCAGCGTTATGCTTGTTTGATTTTTCTCTATTTATTCAAATCAACATTTCCCTGTGGTGGGCCTGACCTTTAAAGTTGATCTGGACTCCGTACTGCCTAAGAAACATCTTTTCCAATGGCATATCATCGTTGACCGTTAATAGCTAGCTGATCTTCAACAACTAGCTTCCTACGTTGCGCCATCGCCATCATCCGCTGTTCAACCATGGAGCTACCAAGGGTCCAACCCCGGGGGGCCACTTACATTGACGAGTGGATACCATGCGCGACCAAAAAACACGTAAAAAGGATGTCCTTTTCACGATAGGGCACGTTACGTACGTAACGTGATAAGGGTGTCAAAAACACAAAAATAATGAAAAAAGGGTATCTATTTCGCTAGGAAAATTACGTGTTTAGGGTCGAATTTGCGGGGATGATAAAACAAAATTAAAATGTTTTAAAAAGGATGTCCTTTTTGCCCCAAAACTTCGTGTTTAGAGTCCGATTTGCGCGAGGTGCAGAAGGTGGGGTCGTATACTAAACTAAATAAGGTCAAGCCGACGACCGAAGGACCTGTAACAATAAAACATTCCTGTACTTGTTTAGGGGTTCATTTCAGGGAATATTTGCCAAGAGTATCGTTTAATTTGTTTCCAATAATACTTGTTAAGTGTAGGGTTTCACACGCCAATACTTGTTAAGGGGTGCATTTTCAGAATATGGAAATTACGTGTTTAGGGTGCTTTTCGAGACCCCATGGTCGCGCATGGTATCCACTCGTGAATGGAAGTGCCCCCCCCCCCGGGTCCAACCTAATAGTTTCAAGTAATAGTTGCCTACATGGTATGGCTATATTGCAGGTTCTCCAACAACTCTCCAACATACCTTATACAACTTTGCACCAGCGTTGACACAACTGTCTTCCAACCACGGGAGGGAATCCCTGAAGTCATTCTATTCAAGGGGGTGGAGGTGGAACTATAAATCACCCCCTAAACAATAGGCGTGACACAAGAATTTGCGCCAGTGCTTCCGACGTCCTTCAAGTTGTTGGTTTTCAACTAGCTATTTAGATCGGTTATCAGCATCATTCTCGTCGGCACAATGGTCAACCATGAATGAATGCATAAAGGGTCGAAATTCCTCTCATAAAAAAATAACTCATGGAATAAAATTCATCAACTACAAAAAGAAAAAGAAACAAGATGAGATTAAGGATTCTCCCTTCTTGTTATGGCCCCTAAAAAAATTTAAACATTTTCTAAATAATTTTTTCATCGGTTTGTGACAAGATAGTTTTTTCTCATCAGTGACTTACCCTTACTCCGAAATATCTTGTAGCAACAGAGATGAAATCACAAAGAACAATGTTGAAGGGAATAATATAGGTCTGCCTCCGGAGGTTCTTGTGGAATAAGATGCATAAGAGAGTGAACAAACATACTGCTCCTGAAACGGTGTTCATAAAAAAGAACATCAAGTTAAATGTTCCAATTAATGTAGGGATGTTCATATCAGAAGATGTAGCCGAAACATTGAATGATATTGAAGCTGTAGACATGTTCATGGTGATGTTACTCATAGATGATGGTACAGCAAGGAGGCGTGATACCTCAGTCGACAGAGCGAGAGTTTCGCAATTCGATGACGCGGGTAACTCCGCTACCACTTTTCCATGTTTGTGCGCTAGCGTCCTTTAGCAATTAGGCATATATCCTCATCACCAGTTTCCTCGGAGAGGACTTTAAGCCATCGGTCTTCAGTACCTTTACACAAAAGATAACAATTAATCGTACGCTTGATTTCTCCAATTAATAGTACATTAGCCAAGGCAAATCAATCGTAGAAAAATGTTCCACGATTAAAAGTTTTAATCATTCACTGTTTAGGAATCACTCAGACGAAATCACCAGCTCCATCACTGCACACGTACCAACCATATAAGGGGGGGGGGGTTCGTGCATTCGTTTTCAAATTCATTAAAATCGCATCATCCAAGCCATCAGACGAATCGGGTCCATTGTCGCTTCTACTTCCACATGCTCATTCTTTCAATGTCGCTGGGCTGAAAGAGACACCAATTTTGAAGCGATAACTAACAAAGCTGTCATTTTTAAAATTGAGGAGAGTGGTAATATTAATATGATCCATCAAACAGTGATTAGTACAGAGCTCGCTGCTGTAATACAATTAAGAGGTATCATCTACAATCTTTATCATTATGACAGCCAAGTATGTATTACTTTATGCAAGCGTAGCAGAGTATTTATCTAAATCAACAGTGGCGGATCCAGAGGGGGGCGCCCCGGGCGCGCGCACCCCTATTTTCGCCGGATTTTTTTTTTTTTTTTTTTTGATGGTTATATTTACTGGATTGCTACAATGTAGTCAATTTCAAGGGCTAGATCTAGTCAAAACTATATTTTAACTTACGCTCATGGCCTTTGGGTTCGCACAAATGCACATCTGTCATACTGAATTGCAATATGTAAATTCCGGAATTCCAGGGCGCGTAAGTCGATTGGTTGGAAAGTTGCACCACTTGTAATCGGGAGTTGCAGTGCAGTTACCAGTAGTCCAGTAGATATTTTTCATACCTGGAAATGTTGTTAAGTACAAGGTTTTTTTGTTGATTTGCGTTCTAGATGGGTATTGAAGTAAAATTAGCTTGGTTGCCACCTTGGCAACCTTGAGCATTTTTTTGTAATTAGCCTAATTAGCATAATCATCTAATTAGCATATTACGATATGTAATATGCTACTTCTCTTAAACCAGAAGGATTAAAAACATAAATAATGTCATTTTACTAAGAGGTCCTGTGACGAGGAATCGATTTATAGCAGCAATTTAAAAATCGAAGTCATGCAATTATGGTAATCAGCTTAATTAGCATAATGAGCTAATTAGCATAAGTGTAATATATACGTATTTGTGGATGTCTATCCAAAAAATGCCCAATATGTAGATAATGCATCTTTCTTAGGGTTTTCTATAGCGAGGAATTCATTTATGACATTATTTTTCAATTTTAACCAATGTAACTGCTGTAATTAATATAATTAGCATAATGCACTAATTAACACTTCTATATTTTTATATGTGTAATACATATAAAAATATATATTTCTTTGTCATTTCATATCGAGAATGTATGAAAACATGATTAATACAGCTACCCTATGCTTGTTTTCTATGGCGAGGAATTCATTTATGACAATATTTTTCCCTTCTTACCAATGTAATCGTCGTAATTAGCATAATTAGCATAATGCGCTAATTACCATATATGTGCAATATATACATTCCTTTGTCATTTTATATCGAAAATGCCAAATACATAAATAAAACAGCTATCCCATGGTTTTCTATGACGAGGAATTAATTTCTGACATTATTTTTTCCCTTTTGCCAATGTAATTGTCGTGATTAGCATAATGCGCTAATTAACATATATGTGAAATACATATATATTCATTTGTCATTTTTTACTGAGTGAGAATTCCCGAAAACATGAAAAATACAGCTATCCTATAGTTTTAGATGAGGAATTCTTTTGTGACATTATATTTTCCTTTAAACAATGTTATTGTTATAATTAGCTTAATAAGCATAATGCGCTAATTAATATATATTTGCAATAGTCTACATCGGCCTAAAAACATATAATACAGCTCTTCTAATGTTTTCTATGTTGATGAATTTATTTATGACAGTAATTTTCCATGTTAACCAATGTCAATGCCTTAATTAGAATAACTGGCCCAATGCACTTACTAACATCTATGTGCAATATATCAAGTATATATTCCTATGACCAGTGTGTTGGCTCAGTTGGTAGAGCGTCCGTCTCACAACCGGGAGGTCGGGGGTTCAAACCCCGGCCGCGTCAGACCAAAAGACGTTAAAAGATGGGAGTTGCTGCTACCCTGTTTGACGTTCAACGATTAAAGGGATAGAGCCTCGTCGATCTGGCCCTGCTCAGCGGCTGCCGGGCCCACGATCAATTTGGCAAACCAAATTTTCAGAGTATTTCATTTCATGTCTATTTCGAACAATAAATTGTGGATTTTCATTTTTTTTTCTGTTAGTTTATATCGAGTGTGCCTGAAAACATGAAAAAAAAAGCTATCCTATGGTTAGTGGTAATTAAAATACAGGTGCAATACATATATTTCGTTGTCATTGAAGTTACTGTCTCGCCTGCATAGCAGGCATGATAGGCGCCGCTTTTCGACAGTGGCGGCAATGGCAGCGTCGTCAACATTGATATCATATACACCAAGCAATGTCAATGTCATTATAACTTAGAAAGTATATGAAGATAGTTCATGAAACTGGGACATAAAAGTAATCAAGCATTACTTAGTTGCCTTAGTTTCAGGTCGCATGACTAAGGTCAATGGTCATTTACGGCCAATTAACTCTTGTTGGGGGAATACATATCAAAATCTTAACCAAGGATACGTTTTTGAAATGTCGTCATAACATAGAAAGTTTATGGACCTAGTTCACGAAACTTAAACATAAGGATAATCAAGTAATACTGAATATTCTGTTTAAGTTTCAGGTCATATGACCTGGGTCAAAGGTCACTTTGCGTCAATGAACTTTGGCCATGTTGGGGGGTATTTGTGGAATTGTCATAACTTTAAAAGTTAATGGATCCACATGTAAATGAAACTTGGACATAAATGCAACCATGTAGGCCTATCCCTGTATATCCTGTGCACATAAATGACCAAGATCAAAGGTAAGGTCAATGAACTTTTGCCATGTTAGGGGTATTTTTTAACGTTGGCATCATATCCTAGAAAGTTTATGGATCTAGTTCATGAAACATAAACATATGGGTAATCAAGGATGAAGGATTGTTTTGCACACATGTTAGGTCATTTGATGATGGTCTAAGACCATTTTGGATCAATGAACATCATATGAATTGTTCTCACGTGAATATCTTATGCAATAGCTGTTTTCATAGTCAAAACTGCTGCTATATAAAATCGCGTAATGCAGGCGAGACTGCCAGAGGTGTTCCACTTTGATTAGCTCATTATGCCAATTAAATTACACCATTAACATTGTTTAAAGTGAAATACGATATCATAAATGAATTCCTCGTCATAGAAAACTATGAAATAGCTGTATTATTCATGTTTTCGCCTTTTTTTAATATAAAATGACAAATCTTTGGAATACCGTGGTGAGTGCGCCTTACAGCTGTCCTCCTACTGCTCTTGCAACTTTCACTTGATTTTTCTTGTTCAGCTGGAATTTAGTTATAAGATTGTTACCAGTTTGACTGTACAAGTTTTCTGGCTCAACAGGACAATTTGGGAGTTTTATTGTCCTTGGTTGGATTTGATATTCTGGTTTCAATTTTTCAAGTTTTGGGCTGTACTATACCCATAGCACTGGCTTGGAGCCATACCTTCACTTCACTACAGTCTATTGTGGTTCAACAAGGGGACATTGAACACAATGAAAGATCTCAGCATTTGCCTCTTCCTTTCACTGGTTCTTTTGTGTTTGTCCAACACCTTGAATGAGGATCTTGTTTCTTCATCTATTCATACCTGGTCTGTGAATAGGAGTCATTACTACCACCATTGTCATCACTATACAGGGAAGAGGATTTTATACTACAGCAATTCAACCTGCACATTTCGCACTGAGTTGACAAAAGCTGGTGATGTACATCCCAATCCTGGCCCTGGTGAAAATGCTGAGGATAATGGAGTTTCTTCTTCATCGTCTACACGGAGCGTTATATATAACACCACCCGTAGAGTTGTGTATAGTAGAGCTGAACTGTTGAATCTACGCTGCATGCATCGAATTGACCCATGTACTTGGAAAGCAATCAATACACTTGGCATCTTGAATAGACGTCCTAGACACAGGGGCTGCAAAGGAGGCAGACGCATACGAAGGCATGCTGAAACCTGTAACAAGGCTTCCAATTCCTCCCAAGATCATTCTGTTCCATCTCTGGGCTCTGGACAATGTCATATGGTGCTTTGGAATGCGAGATCTCTCAAGAAGAAAATGCACATGGTGACTGACTTAGTAATGTCACAACATGTGGATATCCTGGCACTTACTGAAACATGGCTGACAGGTGATGAACGTGACGGCCGGGTCTTGTCTGATTTCTCCAGTGACCTCCCATCTCACCAGTTCATTAGCTCACCAAGAATAAAGAGATCGGGTTGTGGTGTCGGTTTATGCCTTCATCGAAATTTCACCATTCTTGGAAAAGATTTTGGCACTCTAGAATCGTTTGAATATCTCAATGTTCTCATTTCAGCTGAACATCAAAAGCCTCTTCGCCTGGTCGTAATCTACAGACCACAGAGAACTAAAGATCGACGATCAACATCTTCCATCTTTCTTGATGAATTTGCTACATTTCTTGAAGGACTGGCTTCTGAACCCAACCATCTTGTGATTTGCGGTGACTTTAATTTTCATGTCAACGATGATAGAGATCGAGAGGCAGTTTTGTTTCTTGACCTGATTTCATCTGCCAACTTGAACCAGCACATTGACTTTCCTACCCATCAGAAGGGTCATACTTTGGACTTGATACTTACAAGAGCATCTGATGATGTAATTTCTAATGTCTCATCATCAAACTTTCTTCCTTCTGACCATTCATCTGTCTGCTGCCAACTTAACATCAAGAAGCCGGATTCAATAAAAATTGAGATCAGTTTTCGCAAACTGAGAGACATTGATATCCAAGCTTTCCGTGAGGACATCCTAGAATCTGAACTTTACAGATCACCTGCTTATGACCTTGAACAGCAGGTTGTTCAGTATAACAGGGTACTACAAGCTATACTCGATAAGCATGCCCCTCTGATTACTAGATGTGTAACTGCTAGGCCTCACTCACGTTGGTTCACTGACGGTCTTCGGAAAAGTAAGCAGAGGGTTAGACAACTAGAGAGAAGATATCGTCACTCCAAAGCAGAAATCGACCGCCAGATCCTGAAGGATGAATGTCGTCTTTATAGCAACCAACTTGCCAAGGCTAAAACAGAGTATTACTCTGAACAACTTGACGACTGTGATGCTCATCAGCTTTTTCAAAGAGTTGATCGTTTGTCTTCTACATCAGCAAGGAACATCCTACCATCAGATGATGACCCTCATCGATCTCTTGCTGATCGTTTTTCAAATTTCTTCAGTGCGAAGATTGATGTCCTTGTCAGGTCCCTTGAGAGTCTACCATCAAGCAATCTCGACCACGTCAATTTTCGAAGCACCCATCATCGATTTAATGCTTTTTCTCCTGTAACACAGGGCCAAGTTAACAGAGCTATCAAAGAATCTCGTTCAACTTCCACCCGACTTGACCCAATACCCACTTGGCTACTTAAGAACTGCATTAATGAGTTAACTCCTGTTATAACAGCTATTGTGAATGCTTCCCTCATCAATGGTCATTTTCCTGATTCACTAAAGCATGCTCATGTAACTCCACTCTTGAAGTCCACAAAACTGAGTTCTGATGATCTAAAGAGCTACAGACCTGTCTCCAATCTTCAGTTCCTGGGAAAGACTGTAGAGAGACTTGTGTTAAAACAGCTCCAGGAGTATTTGTCTGAGCATAATCTATATTCTGAGAAGCAGTCAGGATACCGACCACATCATAGTTGTGAAACTGCCTTGCTTAGAGTTTCGAACGATATCCTTCTTTCCCTCGATAAAGGCAATGAAGCGATTCTGATGCTGTTGGATTACTCTGCAGCCTTTGACACGGTGAGTCATGATGCCCTTCTAAGTCGTTTACATGAAAGATTTGGACTTGACAACTCAGCCCTGGAATGGTTTCGTTCTTACCTCGCTAATAGAACCCAGTCTGTTTTTGTGAATGGCTCTGAATCGATTGTCAGCTCTTCTAACTTCGGAGTACCTCAAGGGTCCGTCATCGGTCCGATTGCATTTACACTCTTCTCATCTCCATTAGAGGATGTCATCAAACACCATGGAATATCATGTATGACTTATGCAGATGATACTCAAATTTATCTAGTGTTGAAGAAGGAGAACCATGCTGTGGCGCTACAAAGACTCAGTGCATGTTTTACAGACATTAAGAATTGGTCCATACAGAATGGATTAAAGTTAAATGAACGTAAAACAGAATGTTTACACTTTGTGAGCAGGCATAGGACTTGTAGTCCGATTGGCAATATTTCTTTTGATGGTACTGATATAAAATGCTCTGCGGCTGCTAGAAACCTAGGGGTCATGTTTGATAATAATATGTCTCTAAAGACCCATGTGAACAACGTATGCAGATCTGCCTCGTTTGCATTGCATAAAATTGGTAGCATCCGTCAATTTCTTACAAAAAAGACCACCCAGAGGCTTGTTCAGGCACTAGTCATGTCTCGCATTGACTTTTGCAACAGTCTTCTGTATGGTCTACCTGATTCACAGATTAACAAACTGCAGAGAATACAAAATTCAGCAGCTAGGCTTATTGCTAAACGTCGTTCACGTGAGTCTGTCACTCCACTGCTAAGGGAGCTTCATATGCTAAGGGTTCGTGAACGAATTGATTTTAAGATCCTCTTGCTTACTTTCCAATGTTTGATAAAATCAGCTCCAGTCTATCTTCAACAATTAATATCAGAATACTCGCCCTCCCGCAACTTGCGCTCATGCAAAAAAATCACTCTTAGCAGTTCCTGCCATCAACACCCAGTCTTATGGTTCCCGATCTTTTTGTTCAGCATCCCCTCAACTTTGGAACAACCTACCTCAAAGCATAAAACAAGCAGACTCGACTGACAAATTCAAATCTATGTTAAAAACTCACCTTTTTGTTAAATAGATCGTCCTTAGCATATGCCGCTTCAACTGTCTACTTTCAACTGTCAACATGTATAATTTAATTTTAGCTGAAATTTCTTGTCTTCCTATTTATTTTCCTTAAGCGCTTAGAGACATTCTTTGTGATAAGCGCTATATAAATGTTGTCAATTATTATTATTATTAAGGAATATATATATATATATATATATATATATATAAAATACGTTTTCAAACGCTTTGCTTGCGACATGCTTGGACAATTTCACGTCATTACATTGATTCACAAGGTTGAATTGAATCTTGTCTAGAAATTAGTCAAATTTTTATCGCGTAAATGCGCGAGATGAGTATGTTTTTTGTCAAAGGTCCGACAATGAACACGCTGAGGGTCGAGTAAGGCTTGTTCTGTGATCTTAGACCATAAATTAATCTTATCCATGGATTGATTCAATCTGCCTTCGTGAATTAAGGCATGTCTATATATTGGATGATTCTACCTTCTTTGAAAAGCGCAAAGTACTCTGAAAAAAATTAGTGAAATAGTTCACTCTTTAAGGAGTGAATATATGAAAGAGTGAATATTGAGTGAAAAAAAACCTCGGATATCACTGAGGCCATCCAAAATTTGCACTTTCATTCCAAAATCATTCATTTACTAATTCGCTCCTTAGAGACTGAAAATTTTCACCTTTCCTTTGCAAAGTAGGGGTTGAGGACATGACCAGCAGGGAAAAGGGTCAGTGTATGTGTACAGGTAATTTCTTATTAATTCGTTTGAACAGTGTTAATGTGTTATGAAAGCAATTGCTCTGAAAGGGAGTGATTAAGCGACACTTTCTTAAATCTGTAATGAAATATTTTGAACTTATCTCCTTTGCAAATACATAATTATTATAAGGAAATGTACTTGGTGAAACTCTGAATAACGATCCTTAAATGTATATGACGACGCAAGACAGTTGTTATTACTTAAAACTTGCAAGTTGTAAATGCATATAAGATGATTGACTCTGAATAAAAGTCCAATTTTGATCATGTTTGTCATTGCTGTACGTTATGATTATTACTGCTATTATTATTGATTGATTTTAACTAGCATTCATTGCTTTATTATAGTTTTGCTTCTTCCCCCCACAGAAACCTGGGGGGATGATTGTACACACCATCCCCCCCACCTAAAATTCTGGGGGGATGCATCCCCCCATCCCCCCCGCTATCTACGCCCCTGCATAGCCTGCATCTATGAAACAGGGGAGAGACGTTTACACAAAACGCACTGGCTTCAGTTAACCGCCTGGGGTGGACTCGAACCCACGATCTTTAGGTCGACAAGCAGACGAGTTAGGACAAGCAGACGAGCTGAGCCAACTTCGCTCTCAATCAAATCAATATTAATCAGGCCTATGTTGTGATACGCAGTGTGACAACACTCATACTAATAACTTATTCCCAATTTCCCCTTTTCGCTGAAACATGAATAAGTCAGCATATTACAAAGTTGGGAGAGACAAAATTGGCAGTAGAAAAAATACAGATGGAGACGAAGTGGTATTCCACCGCATACCTTACGACCGGCAACTGGTCGGCGACTTGCTTGCGACTGAGTGAGGGGAGATGAATCGCAAGGCAGTCATAAGACTCGACACCGCACACTTTACGACCCGTTTACGACCCAACTGGTCGGCGACTTGCTTGCGGCTGAGTGAGGGGAGATGAATCGCAAGGCAGTCATAAGACTCGATACCACACACCTTGCGATCCGATCTGCGACTCACGCATGCGCTTTTTGTTTTTTTGGCATTGCATCTGAAAAATTGCGCTTACTGCGTATGTATGCGACTCTGCTGTCTGATTGGCTGGAGGTTGGATTGAGCTTGCGATCCAGTCATAAGGATTCGACATGTCAAATCCTTCCGATTTTCCTTGCGACTGAACTGTGACGTCACATTTCCCTTCACCATGTCGCAAGCCAGTCGGCGACAGGTCGGGTCGTAAGGTGTGCGGTGGCCTTTAGATATATGACAGACCATCACTTTGTAGATTACTTCTTTCAATTTATTCATTGAAAATTAATACAATCATGATATTGGCAGTGCGCAACTAATCATCCATTACCGATTAATTTTAGTGAAGACTGGAGCGAGACTTTTCCGACCTGTTTAAAAATAAAGTGCGAAAAGAACAAAGCATTTCCTTTGTCATTGTTATTCCGTTAAGCTTTATTTAGCGTGACAAAAAACTCATTTCGAAATTCACTTAAGCGAGGTGGTCAATGAATACCATGTCATGCCCTGATCACTTGGGTACACTCATTATAATTATCGTTATAGTAACCTCATACGTTCTGACGATCGCTTTTTTTATTAGGGATTCGACATTAATATAGTACAGTGGATAATACCATGGTCACATTTGTTCTACGGCGGCCTTACGGCGAGTCGAAAACAGCCGTTTTAACATTTTTTTTGTCCAACTACATATAGGTGGTTTGAATATAAATTGATAAAACGGCTGTTTTCGAATCGCCGTACGGCCGCCGTAGAACAAATATGACCATGGTATGAGTGAATAGGCTTCTGCTCAGTTGTACACTTTGAACACCATTTTTTTAGAAAACAGACTTTTGCCAAAAGGCAGCTTTCGAAATATCTCTAGCCGTTATCCGAGAATATATTTTATACATACCTTTAAGAATCCATTGTAGGCCTGTTTTATTGTCACTTAGTCTAATACCAGTTTACTAGTTCGTCTAATCCTCACTTGGTCTATTAGTCATTCGGTCTGTATATTGCAGGTAGTCGAATTTCCATTTCGGCTAATTTCCAGATAGTCTAACATTCATTTCGTCGACATGCCACTTGGTCTAATTTTCATTTGGGATAATGATTTGTTGGGATATCATGCATACCGTTTATTCATGTTATTTGTTTTCTTTTTCGAACCTGAACACAGAAGACATTTAATATTGCATTGAATGTCCGCTTTAGGCCTTATACGTAGAGGCTAAATGAGAAGGGATAGGAAAGGGAAAAAATGTAAGAACAAGCGAAAAAATAAATCAAGAGGAAATGAGAATGATGATGATGATGAAGAAGTTGATGATTATAAGAAGAAAAAAGAAGAAGAAAGAGAGGAGGAAGAAGAAAATGAGGGAAAAGAAGAAGAAGAAGGAGTACACAATAAAGAATGCCTGCTCATAAAGCGCGGCTTGGGGGGGTGGAAGGGCTTTGCCCCCTCCTCCTATTAAAAAAGAGAGAAAAAGGGAAGAGAAAAGAAAAGAGGAACGAAAAAGAAGGAGGAGAAGGACAAGGAAAGAAAGGAAGGGGGAGAGAGAGACAAATAAGAAATTGTAGGGAGAGGGGAGACAACGGAAGAAAAAAAGAACATGGAAAGAAAGAAGGGAAAGAAGAGAAAAAAGATAAAAAGGGAAATGGAGAGAGAGAGAGAAAAATTAAGGAAAGAACAAAAAAAAGAAAAGGGAGAGAGGGAAAATGAGAGAGAATACAAAAGAAAGAGGGAGAGGAAAAGAATGTTAAAAGAAAGGAGAGGGGAGAGAAAAGGAAGGGGAAAGAGAAGAAAACAGGAGGAAAAAGAAAACGAAAATTGAAGGGAAAGGAAACAAAAAGACAGAAAAAGGAATGTCACTGAGAGTCAGACAAAGAGGCATCATCAGTCACAAGACAAATCACAGACACAGAGACAATTGCTACACTTCGACAAAGACCTCTTTGAAATAATATTCAATAATGGCAATCGACAAATGGGGAATCTGATTTGGGTTTTGCCTTTGGTTTCGTATAATATCGAAGCTGGAGGAAGGTCTGTTTAATTATATCTAGTCTGTTTATCTCCTGTTTTGTGAAGACTTCGAATCAATACCTAGATATTAGAATCTATTTGAAAAACGACACAAAAATGAGCCTTGATGCCTGGCATGAATATGGCTTGTATGGGTGTGGTTTGTTGCAATGTCCTCGCCCTTTGCCTTGGTTTGACCTATAAATTTATATCACTCTAGAGATATATTTGAATAAGATCACTTACTTAAGACAATACTATGAATGTTGTGTGTCAATTTCAGCTGCAGTATGTCAGAAGTTGGGACATCTGGGAATGGCAATGGCAAGGTGTGTCTCTTATTCACCAATAATACATAATTTACTTTCATATATTTATTTTTTTGCTATTTTAATGGTATTTTGAGCTCGTTAGAAAGTACCTACACTGTGGTTTCGCGCGAAACATGTTACCACATTGAGAGCGTTCCCATAGCAACAAGATTGCTTTACATGAAGTGATTTTAAAAACTACTTTCGGGTGATCAAAATATGGGAACGCTAGCAAAGCGATCTTTCATACTGGATTCCTGAACCGGTTTCCAGTGAACTAGTTTAGACAGCGTAATGAGAACGGGGTCATAGTAGCAACAAGAATTATGCACACGAACCAATATCTAATGTCCCCGGCCGTTGTTGTGGATGCGAAAACTCCGGACAAAACAGACAAATGAGAGATAGGGCAATTTCATAACAAGAGCGCTACGTTCTTTGAAGATCATGCAAAGCGTACACCTCGGAAATTTAACATTACTGTCTAAAAAATAAATAGAATGATATTTTTCATCAATGTAGCAAGATCTTTATGAGCTTCATCACAATTAGATATGCCACGTCAGAGAAGAAACAGAGTCGCTCAAGCCCAGGAGGTGAGGAGAAATGAAGTCCATGGATTGATAAAGTGTATTAAGGTAAGCAAATTAATATACTTTTTTCAATCTTAGCCGACAATCGTTGCTATTAATCAAGCAGTTTCATTATCTCCAGGGTGGTAAATACATTCTAAACAATAATGGGTAAAAATGATCAATGAGGGCAATTATGTGTCCACCCAACATTGACCATTTTTATTTATCTATAGGGTGATGAAACTTTTACCCATTTTAAATTAGTTGCTGCTTATTTCTTTAATCTTACTGGACAATATGCCCTAGATAAATTGCTGCCTACAATTGGTTGGACACATAATTGCCCTCGTGTCGGTTGAAATTTTACAATGTACAAGATAGAAAAGGTACAAGGCTTCTGATTTAGTTTAGCTTTTGAAAATTTGAAGATTTAAATCTCGCCCGTTTGGAACGCTCTATACAGTGCGTATCAAAAAAAAGTTTACACTTTGAAAAAGCCCTGGGAATTTAAAAATATACAACATGTGGGTAAGTTTTGCACGTATAATCTTGGGTTTGGGTCTCATCTATCCAATGAAAGTAAAAGTTTTGTCAGAATATTACACTTGAGTGAGCACTGTCCATTTCTGTAAAGCTCGCAGAAATCTGTTTGCGCAGAAATGCTCGTTTTCATGCTGTGTCAAGCGGAAAGGGCGAAATCAAACTTACCCTACGAAACATTTATCATGCATTTCCCTTGCACTTTTAGTCAATTGAAATAAAACGGATACACTCCAGCATTTTGTAACAATTTTGCCACCGTTAGTGAAATTTCAACTCTTATTAAGCACAACCTTTACCCTATTTGTGACAGCTGGATCTGAGGACATAACTGAATCTGAAGAAAAGTTTATATCAGACATCTCCAGCATTTTTTCACTATTTTTTTTATCATTGAAAGTAGGTTTTCATTTAATACTTGTTTCTCCAAACTTTTCTCAATTTTAGCAATGATAAACATAATGAAAATCAAGCTTAAGCCATTCCATGTAAATCACACCTCAGTGTAAAGCAAATATCGTCACGATGGGCTCGGTGTGTGGGGGAGTGGGGTAGGGCGAAATGCACTCTTCGAAGTGTTTTGGGCAAGGAAACAAGTCTAACAAAGTATAAGATATCTTCAAATCAATTATACTAGCTAAATTCCATGTGTTCTTTATGATTACGGTCTACTTTTATTCGCATAACTATTTCAGTGTTCTACGTAAATCATTTTTCACTAACTTTTCAAAAGTAAGTGGTGCTCACTCAAGCGGAAATATTTTTTGACAGTTATATCGTTATTTGCTTTAATGGACCTGTACCAATGTTAAAATGTGGAAAAATCTTCAGGATATTACAAATGCATAGTTTTACAGGATTTTTTCAAAGTGTAAACTTTTTTTTGATACGCTCTATAGTGACATAATAATGTATACACATGATTGTAACATCACATACCCCTTTCTAAGTGCCAGCCCCCCTTCATTATGTGCAAACGAACTATAGGAGTTCTTATTGTTATAAACACGTTTTATTGGTTAATAAAATACAATATTCATCTAACAGCGTTACGATGTGCAGGTGCATAGACAGTAATTCAGAAAACATGATTCTCCATAGTGATAGTTGAGGTTTGTTCCACATACAATTTGCCCCTCCCCTCGTTCAATTATTAAGAAATCTAATATCGAACTATTAGAATAATCATGAAATAAAAAAAGAACAGAGTAAAAAGTCGTAATCTTAGTTGTCTGTTGAGTGGATGCATGTGTAATAAAAGGACGTTATCATCATTCCTATATTAATAATATTAATAATAAAATAATAATAATAACACTAGTAATAATACCATTAATACTCCTTATAATATTAACAATGAATATTATTACTACTATTATTACCATCATCATTATGATTTAACATTGGTACTACTGAAACCACATTTTTTTTTTTGACGTTCAATGAATAAGGGAGACAGCAACGTTGATCTGGCGCTGCACGCGTTGGCTGCCGGATCCACGATCTACAGTGTGTATAAAAAACGGGACAGTTTCGAAAAGTCTATGAAAATATGTTTCAAATTATGATCTTATTTTTGTAATGCCATTAAAAAAATAGTTTCGTTCATGCTTGAGGAAACATGGATTTTTTTGTTTGTGGTTAAAAAGGAGGCTTGCTCCAAAATGGCAGAAATGATAAATATGATGATCGGATTAATCAGCAGACTTCCTTTTCATTATCTTTGCCATCATTTTCAAATTATTCGGTCAAAATTAGTTTTCAAATCTATTTATTTGTTTTAATTGTTCTGTTGTTTCTTTTTAATATGTTCTCTTTTAGCTTTGAATATTCCTTCTATAAGCAAAAACATTTTTTTTCAACCGAAGTATGGGAGAGTGTGCATTTTTTTCAAATCCTTTCCTTGTGTGCTACAAAGGTTATGGTGCCTTTGAACGGTGACATACAGATGGGTGGGGGCTTTGGGGTGCTCAAATAAAAAAAATCATCACCAAGAAAAAAGTGGAAAGGAAATAAAATGAAAGATAGAAAGTGAAATACGATATTATTATCTGAATATTAAATTTTGATATTGAAATAAAAAGTGGAATTTTTGCTCTCTCGCTCACAACTTTTTCATACATTTTACCCGATCTGCCATATCTAACTCCTTCAAAATTGACTGAATACACATTGCCATTGAAAGACATGAATTCTTTCCTATTTGTCCTGTCAAGCACATAATCAAACTTGGTCAAGGAATCAATAACTCCTTGAAAATGAATTCATGTCTTTTAAATGTACCATAACAAAACTTGTTTCACCTAATAAAAGGATTTTTGCCATTTTGGCGCAAGCCTATTTTTTAACCACAGACAAAAAACATCCATGTTTGCTCAAGCATGAACGAAACTATTTTTTTTAATGGCATTACAAAAATAAGATGTCAGAGAATCTATAATTTGAAACATATCTTTTATAGACCTTCAAAACTGTTCCGTTTTTTATACGCACTGTATTTCCTGAATTTTCGGTAGATATCTATTTCTATATTACTATAATATCAATATCATTATTATCATCATCATTGCATATAGTCTATAGATTATGTCAACTTTTTAGCAATGACCCTAAAACTCTCATCGCCTCTCACACTAATTAATGTATAACAGTAAATTATGTTTTATCTTTCATTTGTTTACAAAGAAAAAAAGTCCATTCAACTACAGAGCTGGAATATTTATCGGCGTGATGCAGTTGGTTTTTGGTATCATCTCAGTGGCCTTATCATTTTACGTCATTACCTACTATCACTGGGACATCATTGATTATCCACGAGTTGGAGTTTGGGCTGGCGTTTCTGTAAGTGAAATGAATACAAACTCTGGGAAAGGGGGTTGGGGATCTGAGTAAATACCGGTACAGCCATTCAGAATTTTTATGAATAAGAATTTACAATCTCAATCCAGAAGTATACTCCTTTTAGTAAACTATAATGATGATAATATTAATAATAGCAATAATAATGATAATAATAATTTGATTTATAAAGCACTTTTACATGTGGATACAAAGGGTTGCGATTATTACCCCGGCTTTGGTTGTGCTGCCATATAGGCGCTGAAGAATTCAAGGAATTTCTCACTCACCTGGGTTGAGTGCAGTACAACGAGGGTTAACTTCTTGCTGAAGGAAAACATGCCATGGCTGAGAATCGAACCCATGTCCCTCAGATTGAAAGACAAGATTCATAACCACAAGGCCACGACGCCACAGAGGCTTAGACGTGAATGTTGTATATGAGGTTTTCAAACATAAAACTTACTCTTTTTGTTCATTTAAATGAAAGTGGTGTGCAAGGAAGACTGGAGGGCATTATTGGCAATCTAGGTTGACCCAATAAATGTTTCAGCGTACTTCACATTATTTGCCAGTATTCCCAGTATTTATATAATGAGGACTGATAGGGAATAAACCAGTATTGCCCGGAAAGAATCATATTGGCCCCTGTCTAGAGGAGGTCAATATAAACGGTTGAATTAATTTAAAAAAATAAATATTATTCTCAATTAAATGTTCTTATGTGAAGATATCTCGCTCCAGCGGTTTTACAATGGTTCTTTTTAGCTTCTTCCAAGTTTGCATGCATGGCTGGTGGATGATCTGAACTCTCTAGCATACTAGAATCTCAGCTGAAAAGCAAATACAGGAAAAATTCAATGATCAACCTAGGCTCATCAAATCACAATATTGAGCATATTTAAAAGAGCAAGAGGTAGCTCAGTTTGATAATGGGAAATGCACACTGATGGAGGCAAAACATGTCATGTGTGTTTTATGGTTAACTCAACAACTGTATTCTTGTTTTTCATGACTATTTTGGTTATCCAGTTTTAATACTCGGATCAAGTTAATTCACTGAAGGCTTATGTATTTTAATTTTAGAAAATAGATTTTCACTTTTAAATATTGTGGTCATCGATCACAATATATTCTTTCAGCTGGGTGCACTTATTCCCCTGTCAATATCCATGCACACTCAATTTTTTTATATTCTTCAATATAAAGTATTTATATTGCGCACATATCCACCTTGTTAGGTGCTCAAAGCGCTCCTAAATTACCCGGCTAAGCTAGGCGTTCAGAGCGGGGACATCCCGATAGACCGCGGTCCGATAGTCCGCGGGTCCGTTAGACCGCGGGTCCGATAGACCGCGGGTCCGATAGTCCGCAGTGCGTGTAAAATTATGATCAGATATATCAAATGTCATCTAGAGGTCCAAAGGTCAAATTACACGAGACCATGGGATTCTATCAGGTGCGGTTCCATGGGGGCCGAGGGGGAACTGCCCCACCCCCAGCTCAAAAAAAGAGGGGGGAGAAGGGAAAAGGAGAGAATAAAAAGAGAGAGGAAGATGGGAAAAGAAGATAATAGAAAAGAGAGTAAGAGGGGGGAAGAAAAGACAAAGAAAATGGAGAAGAACAGGGGGAAAGAAAAGAAAAAAGAGAGGAGGGAAAAGGAAGAGAAGAAAAGAAAGGAGAAAGGAAAAGGAGGAAAAGAAGAAGAAAAAAGAGGAAGGAAGAGAAGAATGTTTAAGTAGAGAGGAAGATGGGAAGAAAGATAAGAAAAAAGAGAGATAGAGGAAGAGGGGAAAAGAAGAAAAGAAAAAGAGAGAGAGTGGAAGGGGGAGAGAAGAAAAAAAAGATTAAAAGAGAAAAAAGGGGAAAGGAAAGAAAAAGAAAAAGGGAGAAGTAAAGGGGGAAAGAGAAAAAAAGAGGAAAAGGGAAAAGAAAGGAAAAGGGGAAAAGAAGAAGAAAAAAATAGGAAGAGAATAATATTGAAAATAAAAGGAAGATGGGGAAAAAAAGAAAAGAAAAAGGGGCTAAAATTATCCAGTTTCAGATCAGAATATCAAAGATTTTCTTCTCGCGCTTTGCGCTCGCATTATTATTTTAGGAATATACCAAAAATTACCCATCCTTTTTCATAATTGACAAACATGAATCGAATGTCCCATTGGGGGTTGGAATATAAAAAATCTTCGGTTTAATCGTTGAAATATGTATCGTCTTTAAGCTAACTGCAAAATATCCTTAACAGGTCCATTTTCGACCAGGCCATAACGAATATTTAACATTTCTGCTCGCGCTTCGCGCTCTTGGGAATTATCTAGTTACATACGCGTCCTGTTCAAGTTCACAAACATTCAAGTTGCCCAGAATGTTAAATTTTCAGGACAATATACAAGAAATTTCATTTTTTAGCTTACATAGGGCTTATGAGATTAAAACACATTCATGTTGCTTATAAAGTAAGTCTAGGAAATGACTGTTAGGACATGGGCGTTTGCCCCCCCCACAAAAAAGAGAGAATTAAGACTAAGAAAAAATAGAGAGAAAAGGGATGGGATTAGGATGAAATATATTATTATTTTCCAAACATTATGTCAAAATCTATCACAACCTTGTATTTTTGTAATAAAAGTGTCAACATATTTGCTTGCTCGCTTCGCTCACTGCCAACTTCTTATTAGTCTTATGCGATAAGCCGTACCGAGCCCCCTCGAAATTTTTGGCTCATTACGGCACTTGGACAAATCAACTTTAAGCGGCCGATCGGGGAAAATATGGGTGAAAAAATGGCCCCTCCCCCTATTGGCGGAAGCTTGGTCCGCCCTTGACTTGGGCTTTCAGGATAAAATACAAGAAAATTCTAAAAAAAAAATCAGATCGCGCTTCACGTTCTCATTAGGCCTTGTGAGATACCTCATTGTGTTTTTCAAGAATAAAATCTCAGATTTTCTTTAACGTTACCCCCCCCCCCATTTCATTTATTTTTTTTATCTTGGTGCCCTCGCCCCCCCCCCTCCACCCATGCTGAATGAATACGCCAATGATGAGGATAATTTGTCGAGATTGCATATTCCCAAGAGGTTATCATTAATAATATTGAAGGGTATACTAAAACAACACTACAGCTCCCGTTCACAATATTCTATTAGGGCCTATTAAAACAAATTGAAACCCCCCAAATCGCTCGTGCATCGCGCTCCCATTGATATTACATCATGGGCGGAAATCCCAGGGGGACAGGGGGACGTGTCCCACCTACTCAAAATAGTAGGGGGACACAATATCAAATGTCCCAATATTATTTTGGTATTTTATGATCATAGAAATACATCATTTTAAATCAAAATAAAACATGTATTTTGTGACGAGATGACCTTACTTTGGCGATGATAACCTTGGTTTTTTTTTGCTTGTTATATTTTCCCGCCCCTTGTCCCCATAGGCGGATCCAGGGGGCCGAGCTCCCCCCCCCCCCCTTCTTGGCGGAGCAAAAAAAAGAAAAAAGAGAAAGAAAGAAGGAAAAAGGAGGAAAAAGAGAGGAGAAACGAAAGAGAAGGACGACGAGTGCATAAAATAAGATGAGGGGAAGATTTGGAAAATAAAAAGAATCTTTCGTGCCACTATAATTATAAAACTCTCGCTCGCGCTTCGCGCTCGCATTGTCATTGTTAGGTGATTTACATATTTTGTTCAATATGGAGTTCGAATATCAAGTTTGGAAGTCAATATACAACACATATTTCACCTCGGAAATCGAACTTTCATTATTTTGTGTAATTTACAAATTGGTTTTTAAAAAGTGCTCTGTAAAAATGTCAGTTTTATGGTTTGAATGTTAACATTAGCTGCCTATTTTCGTGTATTCCAAAATATCCCTTTTCTGGTCTGATTGTTAAGTCGCATCAGATAGCGCGCTGCATGCTCGCATTTTGATTGGCGAGTTATATAAATGTTTCAATATTGTTTATACAACAAACTACTTAAAATCCCCCTTTCATGACAGTTTATCAAAGATTATAGCTCGCGATTAATGGTTAAAATATATTAACTGATGCATCCTATTCATAATCACAAAAGTGAAATGTCCAGTTTTTATGCCATGATATAAATTTAATAACTAAATTGTCCCTTTTGTATCATATCGCGCTTAGCAAGAGGAATAGGAAGATAGTCATTATTTTCATATGATGGCATGTCATAAGGATGTCCCGGTCCTATGTCAAAACTCAAAGTAATAATAATATCAGCTCTTTTTTAAGTGCGATCCATATCCAGCTTACAATTTTTCTACAAAGTGCTTGAAATATAAAGCTGAAATTGACTCCTTTTTTTAGATCGGACGATCAAAGTTTCATAATTTTTACGATTAAAGTTGTATTTAGATTGCCTAGATTCTAGGTCTAAATATGAAACACGCTCGCGCATGTTTATTCAGATACCCAACTTGTTCTCTAATTTAAATCATTATCCAGTTTCAGTTCGCAATATCAAAAATTTTCTGCTCGAGCTTTGTGCTCGCATTATTCATGTGGGAAGACCCCATCCTTTTGATGATTTACAAAACATGAACAGAGTGGCCCACTTTTAGGTCTAAATCTCGATTTTTTTCTGCTCACGCTTCGCGCTCGCATCAATCGTTAAATTACATGGCTATCCTGTTCACGATTACAAAAACTGATTGAAATTTTCCATGCTTTCTTTAAAAAAGTTCAAAAATGTTCAGCTCGCGCTTCGCGCTGGCATCATATAAATGAGGATTATGATATTATATATTAATTTATAAGAATAAAGCCAAAAAGTGACTAATGAGGACTACCCCGTCAAAGAAACAAACAAAAATTATCTTCAAGCTGCCGATCGGGGAAAATATGGCTGAAACAAATTTCCGCCCACCCCCCCCCCCCCATTGGCGAAAGCTGGAACCGCCCTTGTGTCCCCCTACCTTTTGGTATTTATGTATTCATGGATTTTTTTCAAGAACACATTAAAAAGTGGTCTTTATTTTTTTTAAATGTGATTATAAGATAATTTAAGTTAGCCTGGTCGGGAGGGAGTGGGCATAGGCGGCGGAACCGGGGGGGGGGACGTGTTGGTTGTCAATTTTTTTTCAAGCTTCCCCCCCCTAAATTCACGTGTCCCCCCTGAAACGTGTGTTGTGGCCCCTATAAAATTTAGGTTGATGACCTTTTTTTTTTTGCTTGTCAAAAAATTTTGGTGGCGCTTGTTCATTTTTTTACCCGTGTCCATCCCAAAATTTCAGGTGGACACCCCCTAACTTTTTTGGCTTCCGCCACAAATGGGAGTGGGTGCAATTTTTCGAAAAGAACACATAAGCGCCAAACATCAGGTCAAATTTGACCCCCCCCCCCTCCCTCCCCACGAAATCCTGGATCCGCGCCTGGGTTCTAAAACAACCCAATTAGGGCAATCACCCCCTGAAAACTACTTCAAGGGAAATATTATCCCCATATTATTTACCGCCGGGGACTGTTACCCCCCCCCCCGGAAATTTACTCTCCAGACAATCACCCCAGATAATTACCCCTATAGTACGGAGCTGTGAATGCCATCAACGTGACGACATGGCGTGGTGTTTTATCTTACCATGTCTTAATTAATCATTGGCGGCGGAAGGCAAAACATTTAGGGGGATCCACCTGAAATTTTGGGATGGACACAGGTAAAAATGTGACGAGCAAATCAACCAAAATTTTAGGAGGGACCACCAAAATTTTTTGACAAGGAAAAAAAAGAAGGTTATCAACCAAAATTAGGGGGGACAAAAATATTTTAGAGGGGTCTACCTCAATTTACGGGGGGACGTAGAAAACAAATTGACAAGCAAAAAAAAAAGGTTCTCAACTAAAGATTTAGGGGGGACCGTCCCCCCCCACCTCAAATTTAGGGAGGAAAGATCCCCCCTGCTTCCGCCGCCTAAGTAATTAATAAGGTTATTATTTCGACATCATATGTTCTATCTTGTCAAGTCGATATGTCCACATGGCGAGATATGAAGTGTACAATTCCCGGTAAGAATCCCGATATATCGCCATGTTGACATGTAACATAATTATTTAAGTCGACTTGGCAAGATAAAATATCTAGCCATGTTGACATATAACTTTTTATAAGTGGACTGACTTGGCAGGATAACGTATGGATCTCGCCATGCGGACATAATAAGCTTATTTAGTCGGCATGGCAAGATAAAGTATCTCGCCATGTCGTCAAGTCGATGGCATTTTAGAGGCTCCGTATGGCGTCTGGAAGGTAAATTTCCTGGGGGGGTAACAGTCCCCGCCGATAAAAATATGGGGATAATATTTTCCTTGAAGTAGATGTCAGGGGGCGATTGTCCTGTGGGTCATCGTTATAGAACCCCATGGACTCGTATCACTGACCTTTTGACCTCTTGATGACATGGATTTCACTATATTGTCCTGATCATAATTTTACACACACCGCGGACTATCGGACCCGCGGTCTATCGGGCCCGCGGTCCATCGGGCCCGCGGTCTATCGGACCCGCGGTCTAACGGACCCGCGGTCTAACGGACCCGCGGTCTATCGGACCTGCGGTCTATCGGGCTATAACCTTCAGAGCGCACACAGCTTTTTAAGGAATTACTTCCTACCGGTACAAATCTACCTCACCTGGGTTGAGTGCAGCACATTGTGGATCAGTTTCTTGCTGAAGGAAATTACGCTATGGCTGGGATTCGAACCCACGACCCTCTGTTTTAAAGTCCGAAGACTAATCCACTGGGCCACAACTAAGTTTATGATTTGATGAGCCTGGATAAATCGAGAAAATGTCCCTGTTTAGGTTTATAAGTGGTAAAGATTTAATCAAGAATGGATCTTTTAGTGGACATTTTGAACTTTGACAAAGCAATTTCAAAATGCATCAACACGCCCTTAGCGATATTTGATTTGATAACTTATATGATAACAATTCTGCTCATATACTTTTTTTAATAGTTTTCTCGTTGAATGCATTTGTATTTTATTTTTTTGATGTTGTAGTTTTTTGTAAGTTGTAATTATTTAATTATTGTAAATAATTTTGTTCAGTTTGGTTCCTAAATACCTTTTTTTTACCATCTATGTATAAAACTGATAGATAAAATGAATAGTAAAATAAATATTTGCAGGGTTAGAAAAAATGAGAGAAAAACGTGAATTACGTCATAGCCTATGATCATTACTATGAGAGAATTCTGCGTAATTTAACGCCCCTGATAACGATAGATCAGCCAATTCCCACAATGGCGGTCAAAGCATGGGGGGGAGCCGGGTGCACTTGCATCAACCCCCCCCAAAAAAAAAAATCTCCGTAGGAACAAAATACATTTTTTTTAATGGGAAATTCCCGTTTCAAAATGAAATGTGCCGTTTTTCGAAATGAAAATATCCTTGCTAAAGTATGCATTGTATATTAGAAAGTCTCATTTCTTGGGGTAATTGTTATCATTTATTTTTCAATAATGTAAAAGTAAGAAGGTTTTGCTCTACTTTGCTCCCGTCGCCCTTCCTTTTGCCTCCCCGTCCTCATAACAACTGAACAGCAACAGTGTTTCCTCACTTTCACCACCCCCCCCCCTCCACCACGCTTATCCTTCCGGGTTTCCCGGCTTCGATTATTTCCTTTTACGGATAAACGAAATTTCAAAAGAACGAACCTTCTTTCGTTTTCGGATTAACGAACCTTCGGAACAACGAACCTTATTTCGTTTTCAGATTATAAAACCTTCGGAATAACGAACCTTATTTCCTTTTCGGACTGACGAACCTTCGGAATAACGCCACAAATGTTCGCATTAACGAACCCTTTTTTTTTCGGATTAACGAACAGCAATTTACGTGTTCTGGAATTACGAAGTGTAACCGTTTTTACAAAGGGAACGAACATTTATTTAGTCTCCGGCATGTTTCAGTGTGTCTCCCTAAAAGCGTGTGGCGAGGTTTTAAAAACATCATAGGCCCTACATTATTTTGTTCTCTAAATATGACGTATCTCATGTGATTCATTATTGTTGTTATTACTTATGTCAGTGTTATATTCCAGCCGGTCTCCTTGGGTTTCTGTCGAAGAAGCAGCACACATGGATGGTAAGTATACTGATATTACCATTTTCTTGAATCATTTTTTAAAGGTCAAGTCCACCTCAGAAAAATGTTGATTTGAATTAATAGAGAAAAATCAGACGAGCACAATGCTGAAAATTTCATCAAAATAGGATGTAAAATAAGAAAGTTATGACATTTCAAAGTTTTGCTTACATTTAACAAAATAATTATATGAACGAGCTAGCTACATCCAAATGAGAGTCGATGATGTCACTCACTCACTATTTCTTTTTTTTTTATTGTTTGAATTATACAATGTTTCAATTTTTACAAATTTGACGATTCGGACCTCCTTGCCTGAAGCACAAAAAATTAGAATAATGAAATTTCACGTGTTCAGGGAGGAATGAAACTCCATTTCACATGACAATGACGAGATAATAAAAATATTTCACATTTCATTTAATAAAATACAAAAGAAATAGTGAAGGAGTGATGTCATCAGTTCCCTCATTTGCATACCGACCGAGATGTGCATATAACTGTTTTGTGAAATGAAGCGAAACTTTAAAATTTCATAACTTTCTTATTTTACATCCGATTTTGATGAATTTTTCAGTGTTATGCTTGTTGAATTTTCATTTTCTTATTCAAATCAAGTTTTTGTTGGGGTGGACTTGTCCTTTAAACGAAAAAAAAAAGATTATCTAATGATGAATTTAAACCAGCGTCATCCAATCGGCACGATCAAAGAGTTCACAAGATCATTTATATTTTAGTAAGATTATAATGTCTAGACATGAAAATAATTATGTTTAGGATGAAATGTAGCGTTAGGAATTGTGTAGTAGATATGAACATTTCTTAAAGTGCAAAAAGAAGCATAAACCCAAACACGGTGCATTTTTTCCCCTTTTGTATTAAAGGAATGGTCCGGGTTGAAAGTACTTATAGCTTGATAAATAGAATTCACTGAGCAAAATGCCGAAAATTTAATCAAAATCGGATAACAAATAACAAAGATATTGAATCTTAAATTTTAGCAATATTTGGTGAAAACAGTCGTCATGAATATTCAGTAGGTGGGCTGATGTTGTGACATCTCCACTTGTTCTTTTGTATTTTAGTATATGAAATTAGGTTTATTCAATTTTTTCCTCCGAGAACTATAAAAATTGGATTGACAACTGATTTAGTGCATTATATTGCTTCAACTTATTTCATTAAAAGGGAGACATATTATTCACACAAGTATGAAATCATGAAAAAATATGATTTTACATGTATGTAATAACGTAAGAAAACAGAAAGTGGAGATATGACGACTGTTTTCACAAAACATTGCTAAACTTTGAATTTCAATTACTTTTTTATTTGTTATCCGATTTTGATGACATTTTCAGCATTTTGCTCAGTGAATTTTACTCTATGTATTAGAAAATCAATATTTTCAGCCCGGACCATCCCTTTACAAGAAAAAAAATAAATCAAACATGTATAACTTTGTTATACAACTTGGTTTTCTGCATAAACTTGTTCAATTATTAAATGAATTTTAAACAAATCTTGATTCTAAGTATTAATATTACAAATAAAATATTGGTTACATTTGTTGTGTTTATGTCATTACTAAAAAGTGTCCAAAATATTAAGATTATAAGTCAATAGGTTATCGCCTTCCGAAAATTAGAATGGTTTCATATATTTGATTTATTGATTCAATTTATTTTTCTTCATTTCAAACTCAAATAAAAACAGATTAACATATGGGTATAAAACACAATATTAATAACAGAAATGAAAAAAGGAAAAGCATCGCTTGTCTATGCGATTTCCTTGCAATATATGACTGATTATATCAAACACAAATTAACAATGGTTCAATAGAATGATTAAAAAATAATAATGGGATAAGCTCTATATTCTTTTCTCTTTTTCGTATGATATTATGGTTACTTGTAAATATTGTAATTTCGTATGATTTTTTGCTAATTTTGGTTTATAATGGGTCTTTGTTGACCCAACAAAACATATAAATACAAAAAAGCTTTATATGCTTATGAGCTATATGAAAAATTGATGTTTACCCCTGGTAAACGAAAAATTAAACAAAGAGAAGGGAAGCATGTAAAGTCTTTTTGAAGTAAAATAGACTGATATAAAAAAAAGTTAAGTATTGTAAGAAGGAGAAGTAATGATTATTAGCACATTAACAAAACTCATACCATACCCAAGGAAATGAAGATAAGAATTGTACGATAAATAACTGAGTTAGTATATACGTTTCCGAGATAACCTAATATCGCGGTTGCTACAGCTTTTTTGTATACTTACAAATCATAGGCTAATAACTGTAATGAAAATTAACAATGCGTAATGCATGTCAAAATAATTCTTAGCAAAGAGAATTTAATAATTGTGAATAAAGAAATATCCAAATTAGGAGCTGACATTATACAATACTTATCTTCGTCAATTTCCCGATATCCCTCATTCCCACTGCATACCCCATCACCAAGATCACAAAAAACCATGGTCATTGAAAAAATATGTGGTAGCTTCTGATTATATGCACACTACACAAATCATCAAGCTGTTTTATCATTGTATACTAGGTGTGTTTTTATATGCTATGGTGTATCTTGGCTGCCTTTGCTGGTCCACTTATGACTGTATTCGAAGGTATCGTGGCCGGTGTAGGATCTCTTGTATTCGCCTGTAAAAGTCTGCTTGCACCTCTATTTGATGTACCCATTGTAAACTTGGTAGTTAACGAAAGACTATGCGAGAAGTTTGGCATCGAGGTGAGATATATTGGTTATTTTCCTTTTCTTCATTTTAATTGTCTTCGTTTAATATAATAATTTTTGGTCATCTTTGCTTTCCTATCATTTTCTTGTCATTTTCTTCTTACAAATTTCGCTAATTTAATAATAATTGTTTAGGAGGAGATGTATTTTTCAGATGGGATTTTGAGAATTGACTAGTGGATTGCACTTCTGCATGTTTATAGAACCATAAAATTGTTAGTTCAAATCTCTTCTTTTTTCTTCCTCGTCTTCTTACCTTTTCTCCTTGGTTTTAATAATATTGTCATGGGTCTCAATCGGGGATGGGTCTTTTCTCCAATAATCTACTATTGGACATCATTATATTAATTCATAATAAGTTTTATCGATCATGTTTTATCATATTTTTACATTTTATATCATGTTAGGTAGTTTATACCCGCTCTTTACCTACTCATCTTTCTTGCACTTATATCAGCTAACATTAGATCTGAGGTTCGCGTGCAAGATTCTTGATAATACTACGTGTATGGCGGCACCATGCACTTAGCAAGTTGCGACATAAGAAAATCTTGTGCTTTCACTAATTTACGACTGCTCAGCGCAGCATGCCTGCCTGTCCCCGAAATTCCATTGGACTACAGATATGAGAATCGCTACACACTAAGGTTCAAAACTGAAACCCTAGTAGTAAAGGTTGATGCAATAGCAGCACCACAAGGGTTAAAAAATTTGAACACCTGTTTATGGTTTATTTTTTCCATCCTTTGGGTTCAAAACTGCACCCCTAATCTACAAGTACTCGGATTCAATTTTTTCTTAGTGTTTCTTACTCTAGTTAGGAGTCGAACCCACGTCGATGTAACTTCAGTTAAGAGTCTTCACGCTATGCCAGCCAGGAGCGCTGATATCGAAAGGTCTTCTAGCAATTTTGAGCCAACACTTCCAGGGGAGGATCCAGCTCCCGCCAATAGGGAGGAAGGGGGGATTTGTTTTACTCCTATTTTCCCCGATCAGCCTCTCAAATTTGATTTTTTTTTTTAGGGGTTGTCCCATTGTGGTAATGAGCCAAACATTTTGAGGGGACACGATACGGCGTATCGCGTAAAATTGATCAGTTGCGAGCGAGCAAAAATTTCGACATTTTTATTACTAAAAGTCAAAGTTTGTGATAGATTTTGACACAACATTTGGAAAAAAATAGGCCTATATTTCACCCTTATCACTTTCCTTTTCTCTTTTGTTTTCTTAATTGGAAAAATTGTAAGTCCAGGTATGGATTTTCATTGTTGTCATAGTCTTTTACATGATGAATGCATAAGAAATGTGTGGATGTGAAAATATCGCAATAAGTTTGGACTGGGGTAATTGAAGCCAAATCAACATGGGGCAAGTTGAGCCATGATAATTCTTATGGTGATGTATAATAAAAACAAGTGGAATGCCTCTGGTCGTCTCACCTGCATCACGCGGTTCAATATAGCAGCAGTGCTCACTTTGAATACTACTCTAACTCGCACAAGATGTTCAGTGATACATGGTTACTCTTATGTCCACTTTTTATGAACGAGACCAATAAACTTACAGAGATATGATGGTTATTCAACAAAAAACCCCAACATGGCCAAAGTTCATTGACCTTACATGACCTTTGACCTTGATCATGTGACCTGAAACTCGCACAGGATGTTCAGTGATACTTGATTACTCTTATGTACAAGTTTCATGAATCAGATCCATAATTTTTCAGAGATATGATGGTGATTCAACAGATACACCCAATTCGGCCAAAGTTCATTGACCTTTGACCTTGGTCATGTGACCTGAAACGCGCACAGGATGTTCAGTGATATTTGATTACTCATATGTCCAAGTTTAATGAACTAGACTAATAAACTTTCAAAGTTATGATGGTAATTCAACAGATACCCCCGATTCAGCCAAAGTTCATTGACCCTAAATGACCTTAGTTTGACCTTAATCATGAGACCTGAAACTTGCACAAAATATTCAGTGATGCTTGATTACTATTATGTCCAAGTTTCATGAATCAGATCCATAAACTTTCAAAGTTATGATGGGAATTCAACAGATATCCCCAATTCGGCCAAAGTTCATTGACCCTAAATGACCTTTGACCTTGGTCACGTGACGTGAAACTCATGCAGGATGTTTAGTGATACTTGATTAACCTTATGTCCAAGTTTCATGAACTAGGTCCATATATTTTTTAAGTTATGATGACATTTCAAAAACTTAACCTCAGGTTAAGATTTCGATGTTCATTTCTCCAACATGGTCTAAGTTCATTGACCCTAAATGACCTTTGACCTTGGTCATGTGACATGAAACTTTTATAGGATGTTCAGTAATACTTGATTAACCTTATGGCCAAGTTTCATGAACTAGAACCATATACTTTCTAAGTTATGATGTCATTTCAAAAACTTTACCTCAGGTTAAGATTTGATGTTGACGCCGCCGCCGCCGCCACCGCCGTCGCCGCCGCCGTCGGAAAAGCGGCGCCTATAGTCTCACTCTGCTTCGCAGGTGAGACAAAAATGAAAACGTAAAAAGCCATTGATATGCAGGCAGAAAGGAGCAAATTCACATGACAATTTTTTTTTTTACTTTTAGAAGACGTTAGTATTTATAGAGAATTAGCAAGTGAAAAGACTTTAAATGCAAAATTGACATCCTGGTTCTTCCCGCATACATTTTGTACATAGTTTTTGTGGCTCAACTTACCCCAGACGGTGGCACAACTTACCCCACACATTGGGCAAGTTGAGCCATTTGACATCGTTTTTTCAAAGGTCACAATGACATTCAGCGTAGGAGTAGAAAGTTATATATAGGTGAAAAATATTTCCCAAGAATCAAATTTAAAGGTAAGGTACTAATTTCTACAATATTACTAGTCATATCAATTCTAACGTGCAAAATGCAATAAGTGTCACAACTTACCCCTCCTTCCCCTATATATCATTACAGTCCATCGAACCGATATTGCATCTTACGTGGATTATAGAACAGTTCTTAGTTACTTCATTGGCAATTTGGTTCAAATGACTTTCAAAGAAAGATATTATGTAAACATGCCTTACATAGCAGGATGAAGAAATGGACCATGTGACTAGAATAGCCAAATTAACAATCTGATAAGGTTTTTGGTGCATTTCTACTTTCTGCATGTTAAAATGTTATGACAACAGTGGACGCATTTTTGCCTTTTCTTGATGTAATGAAAAACACAAATCAAAAGAATAAAAGAGTAATCAAGACATCAAAGTTGGTGCCTATCTCAACAAAAATTAAACCCGCATGTCAATTTAGTACCAATGATCAGAATCTTCTGATCATGCGCTGAATGGAACTACGAACTGGCTTATTGGTGGATCGCTGGCAATTAAATCCTTGGGTCATATTCACCATGTTCACTTCTCCAGCTTAACCATTTCGCATGCGTTGATATCTGTACAGAAAAGTCCGTCTGAAATCTTTCCGGATTTTTTTTGGGCTCCGCCTACACAAATGGCAAGCACTCTCGCACATAATGTGAAAGACATATGCCCCGTGGGCATTATGTTTTACTCTCCCCCTAAACGGGGGATTAGATATCGAATTATTCTTACATTACAAATTATACCTAGATGGTTATGCTTTTCAGATTGTATTTTTATGTTGAAACCCGGAATGCATTATTCTTATGAAAATCTTGTTTTGATGGGAAATCGATAACTTATTTTGGGTATAGGTTCCCTGTACAGACTGCAATAGGCCTAATATAAAAATGTATCTAGAGGTGCGATGATTGACTGCTGCTTCCATAATCAAAGAAGGGCTTTCGAGCTCTACGAGGACGATATTGTGGCTCTCGATGGTTTGTAAAAGAAGAATCGTCTCAAATCGGATATGTCAAACAGCAGGTCTAATGTCTCCGTAATGGTTGCGAAAGTCAACATTTTCTTTATGATAGGGCTAAAAGTCTCATTCAAAGTCAACTAGGTCGTAAAAATCCGTTTCCGTCGTTGAGCGAAAAGTGCTTATTCTCGTTTTTTTCAGCCATTCTCTTTGTTTATTGTATATTGCGTGTCACAAATGTTGTAAAATTTGAAATATCCTAAAGCTTTTTCTACATTGGAACATCGTTACAGATCTCTTTAAGCAAGTCACGATATACCTAATTTAAAATATTTCCGCTTGAGTGAGCACCACCATACAACGTGCATTAAAAATGATTTGATCAAAGCTTAAAAAATCATTATATGAATTAAAGTAGACGGACTCGGAAGATTGATTTGAAGCTATCTTTACCTTTTTAACTAGCTTGTTTCCTCGCCCCAAAACACTTAATAGAATGCCATTATGCCCCACCCCCTCCCACACATTGATGATATCTGCTTTACATGGAGCAGTGATTCATATGAAATGGATTAGGCTTCATTTTCCTCCTGTTGATCATCGTCAAACTTGAAAAAAAGTGAAGAGAAACATGTATTAAAATGAAACGATACAAACTTTTAAAATGCTCGAGATGTCTGAAGTATATTTTTGTTTACGATAATTTATGTCCTCAGATCTAGCTGGCACAAAGAGGCAAATATTTTGCTTCCCTAGGGTTAAAATGTAATTTGGGTGGGAAAGTTGTCACAAAATGTTCAAACGTATCTGTTTTTTTTTTTCAATTTCCTAAAAGGCTTAAGAAATGTATTGCATGGTCAGCTTGGTTTCGCTTGTTTTCTAAAAATTTGAATTTCTGCGGCAACCGACTTCTGCAAACTTAACAAAAATGGAAATTACTCTCGAAAATTTAACATTCTGTAAAAATGTTTACTTTAATTTGATAGACGAGACTCAAACCCTATAATATATGTAAAAGAAAATATTTTTATGTTGTATATTTTCCAATTCTCGAGACTTTCAAAATGTAAACTTTTTTATCGATACGCACTGTAGTTTATTTATACAGTGTCACAGACGTATCCCCACACAAGTCCATTGATTTCTGGGTTTTACGCCTTCTTTCGTGTACATAATTAAAATTCTCATTTATGTTTTTTTTAATTATATATTGTTGATTTGTATAATTTATAATGCCGATTAGAATGCAACTTAATGTTACTTTAATTGGATTCAATCCTGATACCATATTATCATGATGATGTAGTATAGATAGTCGTATATATGCATGATGACGGCTATATTTTTTTTATTCTCGATTTTTTTTTATTAGTATTAAATGAAATCACCCTTTTCTGACATTGTTAAAAGAGGTGAAGGGAGAAATAAAGAAAACATAAGAATGAAATAGAATAACATGTTCATGTTTGTGTGTTATACCTAACATTACTTTATTTTTAATTTACCCCTCTCTGCATACAAGTGGATGAGGGTGTGCCCATAATTTTCCAATCTTACTTTGTGTTTGTGTTATTTTTCCCGGTTCATGAGGTAAATAAGAGGGTAACAGATGAAAGAAAAAAGAAAATTCGAACGTAAGAGGGCTTATAAATAAAATAACAATAAAAGCCGACAAGAGTCTTCAAAATGACTAATTGCCATGTTGCATTAATCATCTAGTCATTAATGTACGTAGTAACTAGTCGTGTTTTAGAAATAAAGCTAACATGATATACTCATTCATATGGACCCCATCCCCGCCGAAATACAGATGTGGGCTATAGAGGGGCCAGGGACCCAACAAAACCCTTCACGGACTCCATCCCCGGCGAAAAACAGATGTGGGCTAAAGGGGGACCATGGACCAAACAAAACCCTTCACAGACTCCATCCCCGCCGAAATACAGATGTGGGCTATGGTATATATATATATATATATATATATATATATATATATATATATATATAAATATATATATATATATATATATATGTACATACCATAGCCCACATACGTATTTATTTATACATTAAATATGAAGCACTAGCGTAAATCCGTGTTGATGGGTGTTGATGCAATCATGTTTTTAGATATGCAAGGAATTGTCATTGATATGTCAACAGTGGCGTACCGTAGCTCACAGCAATGGGGGGGGGGGCACGAGCAAAAATCTTAAATCACTTAGTGAGGGAGCTCAGTTATCCTGACCTAATAGAGACATTTTAAGGACAATGTCATTAAACAGATATGTATCTCACTGATCAAATAATACGAGTGCGAAGCGCGAGCTGACATTTTTGTATATTCACACCTAAAAAGGGATATTATAATCAAATTTGTGTAATCACGATAGGTACCTGTCTCGCTAAACAATGCGAGCGCGAAGCGCGAGCTGAAGTTTTCGTATATTTTGACCATAAACAGCGAGATTTTAAGGAATATATTTTAGAAATCCATTAAAATATGCATATCTCACCATAGTCATCTAATGCGAGTGCCAAGCGCTTGCTAATTTTATTAGAATTACATCTGAACACATGAAACACTTTTGTAGTCATTGCAATCATGATTGTCATATGCATCTCACTAATCAAATATTGCAAGCGCGAAGCGCTAGCTGAAAATTTAGATAATTCAGACCTGAAGTGGGGCATTCTAAGGTTTCTTTGTCATGTTTGTAGGAATTAACTAGGACCATACGTATTTCATTAACCAAATGATGCGAGCGCGAAGCGCGAGTTGAACATTTTTGTTATTGAGATCAGAAGAAGGGACATTTTAAGGACTGATTTTAGGAATTCATGAAGAGCAGACATATCTCACCAATCCACTAATGCGAACGTAGTCACGGTCAGGAAATGTTTCATATATACGAAGACCTTAACAAGGGGCAATAACTTTTTGAGTCATGTAAGAGAAGCATATGTCACTACATAAAACAGTGATTACTCAAGTGCTATGAAATATATTTGGTTTACATTGACTTGAAAACGGGATGTTTTAGTACAACAGGATCTCGTTAAACAGACAATGCGATCACCAGGAACAATGTTTCATAAAGTTATGATAAAAAATGTTTCTTATGTAATGTAACATAACATAATTATGATATAATATAACATTATATTGAATAATATTTTCTTTTTCCCACTACGTTTCTCTTCTTTTCTCCCTCTTTTCTCCTTTTCCCCCTTTCCCTGCTTTTTTTTGGTCAGCCAATGGGGGGGGATTTGTCCCCCCATGCCCCCCGCCGTAGTTACGCCACTGTATGTCCATATGGCAAATAACCCTCCAATATTATTCTCTTTTTTACCTCATGATGATTTAATGGTTTTATTAGAGATTACATTCAAATTTTTGACATTCCATCTTAATCCCTTCCCAAAGACCCCAACATTGATAAATTGGAAGAAACGGGGGTTTGTTTCTCTTCATTGTTATAACAAGGACATAAGTATTTCGTTTGGAAATGGTTAACTGGCTCTTTATTTGCATTTTATGATTTAATGATATTGTTTTATTTGTTAACCGGTATTTCAGGAAGAATTTTCACCAATAAAACAATTGTTTCTTGTGATTTTTTTTTATTTCTTTCGTAAAAAGTGGGGGATGTTGGCACAGGCCACCCCCCTCCTCGAAAAGTGGGGGGGGGGTATATCCCCCATTCCCCAGGATTTACGCCAGTGATATCAAGTCAAAATCTACCACAAAGTTTATCTTTTTGTTTGAAACATGTCAAAATTATTACTCGCTTTCTTTGCTCGCTCGTAGTTTTTTTAGATGTAAATTTTGCCCTGTATGCCGTATCTGTCTCAGTAAAAAAATGTAGACGCCACTGGCACCCTAAAATATATCTTTAAAAAATTCCTGAAGAACAAGATTTGTGTCACTCATCCCCCACTATTAACACTGACGTACACCCATGATCATCATCATCATTCATCGGTCTAGTTAAAGAAAAATCAAATCATGTTGAATAAGAGGCAAATGGCTAATCTTGGCATTAAGATTGTTGTTTCTTTTTATCGATCAGGAAGCTGTTATCCTCCACGGAGTCCTAGGGGTCATTGGTTTAATCGAGTGTGTTCTAGGTATTGTGGGTTCTGCATTTTGTTGCAATGGTCTTTGCTGTGGAATGCCTACACACGTGATACCTGTCAATGTGGTAAGTTGATCATGAATAATACAAAACATTCATATTGTGTGATATGAATTCCACAAAACGCTATTTTCTTCCCCCCCCAAAAAAAAAAACATTTTGATTTTTATTTGTGTTGTGCTATCAGACACATCTACCCCTTCTATAAGAAAAATATTTGCATTCATAATGTTCGATATTAGGAAAATGAGTTGTTTGGAAGCTGCTCGCATATGAAGACGTCACATGAATATAAGAGCAGCCAATCATATCACCCGCCAATCGTAATAATCACAATAGTTATAATGGTCACTAATCATAATGATGATATCATAATCTTCATATTGGTCGCTAGTGATAATCAATGACGAGGGTCGCTATTCATAATGAAGAAAGGGGTGGGGTCACTAATTATAAGGAAAATGGTCCAATATTAACATAACTAATCGTCATACAAGAGGGTCACTAATCATAAGAGAGTCGACAGCCATAATAAGAGAAGAGGGTCGCCAATACGGGTCGCTATTCATAAAAGTAGATTTTCGCCGGTCATAATAGGAGAAAAGGGTGGCTAGTCATAATAGAAGAGGGTTGCAAATCTTCTATCATAACTAGCAACACCCTTCTTCTATGACGAGCGAAAATAATTTTGCCATATTATGACTGGCGACCATCCTATTATCTTATTATGATTAGCGACCCACTTATACTGTTATTACTAGTGACCCTTGCGTTTATGAATGATGATCCTCATCTTGCATTATGAATATCGAAACGTATGACTTACGGTCCTTATGATTTCATGACCCACTCCCCTTTTATTACTAGCGAACCTTTGTGTATAGGAATTTACACGTTATAAATACTGATCATTTTGACTAGCGTTCCTTATGACTAGCGGGCTTACCCCAATAGTTCAACGTAAACGTAACATCCGGGGAATCTCGTTGATATTTACATTGTCCCTTAATATTATCCGCGCCGCTTAGTATATTGATATTCATTTAAGTAAGTGTAGTTACTTACCTTAACTAGACAATCTCATTTAATTGAGGTAACTTCAGCAACCTACTTGCTATAATAATCAATTCAAAGAAAGTAATATTTTAATATCTTAAGTAATAACAATGATGTTTCTTTTGTTCATTTCTCCCGACCTTACAGTAAAAAGAGAAACGGAGTACCAGTAAAGTCAATTTTCGACGTACCCCACAGAAGGGGCGGATCTGGAATTCAAGGGGACATTTTTGTTGTTAAGTTCAGAAAATCCTGACAAGCAAGAAATTCTGCCAACAGTAATTTCTGAACCAGGAGGGGTTTCGAAAATAATTTTAAATGAGCTTATACTTTTATAAGCTATCCTCTGAGTGTATGTTATGGACATATCTTATGTTACGCTTTAGTGAGTAAGAAGGCAAAATTTGCACTTTTTAAAAGCCACAAGGCTAACATCATGACTATGGTTACATTTTATTGGAAATAATTCCTAATTTTTTAATCCTAATTGTTGAGAAGGCTTGCAAAAGGTACTTTCTAGAATACAATAGGGGAAGGCGGGGTAAGTTGAGCATAGGGGCAAGTTGAGCCACCAGCCCCAGGCCAATAATGAATGAGTCAGACATTGTGGTGGTGTCATGTATTGATGACCCATAGCATAACCCCTAACCCCACCATATTGTTTTCAACTTTGAAACAAAAAGTAGTTTTTTAGAGGGAAAAATAGAATTTCAGCCAAAAAAGTAAAAAAGAGTGTGAAATAGATAACTGCTTTATAAACACACACGTCTTTAAATATAATAAAGACATGATAACAACATTATTAGTCCAGATATGGATCTTCATTCTTGTCATAGTCTTTTATATGATGGATGCATAATAAATGTGTGGATACAAAATTATCGCACTAAGTTCGGACTGGGGTAAGTTGAGCCAAACAGCATGGGGCAAGTTGAGCCATGGTAATTCCTATGGTAATGTATCTTAAAAAACAAACAAACCATAAAAATCGATTGAAATGCTGGCTGAAAGGAGTAAATTTACATGGCTGCTCTTTTCCTTTTAAAGAATGTTAGTATTTATAGAGAATTAGCAAGTGAAAAGACTTTAAACAAAAAATTGACATGCTGGTTCTCCCCTCATACATTTTGTACATAGTTTTTGTGGCTCAACTTACCCCAGAAGGTGGCTCAAACTTACCCCATATATGGGGCAAGTTGGGCCATTTGACATCGTTTTTTTTCAAAGGTCACGATGACTTTCAGTGTGGGGATAGAGAGTTATATATAGGTGGAAAATATTTCAGAAGAATTAAATTTCAAGGCAAGGTACTTATTTCGACAAGATTATTAATCATATCAATTCTAACATGCAAAAAGCAAAAACTGTCACAACTTACCCCGCCTTCCCCTACACATTTTCGCTACATTTCACGGATGAATAAACACGACTCCAAATAAGCTAAAATTGGACTTTTCGCACATATCTAGTGGTAAAAAAAATCGAATATGATGACATTTATTTTGAGGAAGAATATCGTCAACAATATTCATCATTTCACGGTTCAATGAACATTTAATGGAAATAACTTTCCTTGGTAAGTATTGTTTCATTTTGAGCAATGAAATCATCTCATTTCATCTTTTTTTTCTATTATGTTCATGACCAATTGACATGCTCCAACTACTTTCGGGCAATTTTATTGGACATTCACGATCTAATGAACATGTGGAATCTGAAAAGATGTTTCGGTTCACTTGCTTGCTGTGGATATCTGTAACAAACCTTCTTGCATAGTTCATTTGATTTGAGTTTTATTTTTAAAAATCCCGATGTCTAATTCTTCAGTGAGCACACCCTATTTGAAAATTATGCAAATAGGAAGAATGTTCAAGAATTTGGGCCCATTCTCTTACGCGTCGAATGAGTTTATTGGTGCGCCCCTTTTGGATAGTTTCACTATTGTAGGATGGTTATTTTGTCATTTTGCTATTTTGTTTATTTCCTTTATTCTTCAGCTGTTGTACATTTCTGTTCTGTCTGGACTTGACTTCATTTGCATTTCTTTTCAGCACTGCCCTTGCAGTCTGAACTTGGGTTATTTGAGTTTAATGATAATCAGTTGTCATTCATTCATTCTTCTCTGAATGCCTGTCCTCAAATTCTCTTTTGTCATCTTCATTCCTCTCTATTCTCTCTTCTGGTGTTCTACTCATTCCATCCCTTACCTGACTCCTTAGTTTCTACTTACATTATTACATAATCACCAGACATCTTTGCCATCTCATCTCATTCCTTATTGGTTTATCTTATGAATTGGGTTCTTACATTTTAGTTCGATCCTTCCATTTTCTTTAGTTTGATTGGTTGTTATTTCTAATTTAAATATTTATTCATTTCATTTCATTTTTCATTTCATTTATTTTCCACAAATCAATCAAAATACAAAGAAAAACATACAACTCATTCCGAAATAGTATGCATAATTACAATATAAAAGCAGATTCTAAGTGGATGGACCTAAAGTAAAGCAAAAGCTTGTTGTGGATAGGCCCTTAACAAATAATTTATGTGTAATCATTGATAGCTACAAATAATTATAGAAAAAATAGAGCTGAGCTCGGAGAAAGTTACAGAAACTGGACAAGGACGAAAAGAGAGAACGTTACAAAGAACAGGGGCACACAGGTTACTAGACAAGACAAGGAGAACAAAACAAGACATAAAAGAAAGAAAGAAGGAAAGAAGACCCGTCTATTATATTGCTGTTCATGATTGCGTCGTTAAAGCATGACGTAAAATATTTTGACAGAATTGATCGTATGCCAGTGGAATAGTAGACGGGTCCTTTGTAAGGGTATCTGCAGCTGTAAATATGAATACATGTAATTCATTACAATGGTAAACATACGGACATAGTGAGGGGATAGAGCACCTGGCAGACGAGGAAAAGAAAAAGAACTTGATAGTTGCTAGGAGAGAAAAAGTATCAAAGGACCGAAGCAAAACTTAGAAGAGCTATGTGGTTTTAAAGAGTTTCCCTGGCTACCAGGTGCCCAATCCACTCTCTGACCGTCTTAAAAGTAATACGCAATTGAGTACAAATAGATAAATATATATTGTGTATTTAAAGCTTACAGTTGGGTTCTACGATGAGTAATCTTTTCTCAAAAGAGACGTTTTCAATTTTCTTTTAAATGCAGTCAAGCTAACAGATCTTTTTATATCGATATTGAGTGAATTCCAATATTTGGGACCTGAATAAATAATAGTATTGTGGGCAAATTTTGTTCTGGTTTTTGGAAGATGAAATGAAAATGCTTGGCGTGTTGGATAGTCATGCAACTGGTTGTTTTTTATGAACATATAATTAAGTGCCGGAGGCAAGTCATTATTATTCAGTTGAAACATAAAAGAACCCAACTGCAGAAGGAAAATATCAGAAACTCTTAAAACACCCTTTTCTAAAAAGAGAGGACCTGTATGAGCCCGTATATGGGCATTGGAGATTATACGAATTGCTCTCTTTTGAATAACCAAAATTTTATCAAGTTGAAGCTTACTAGAATTTCCCCAGGCAAGAATACCATAGTTTAAATACGGAAGTAATAAAGTGGAATATAACATTTGCATAATATTGAGTGGAAACATTGATTTAAGTTTATACATTATACCAGTATTTCTAGATAAAATTGAGCAAATGTGGTTTGTATGAATTTTCCAGGTCATTTTGTCATCAATAAAAAGTCCCAAGAACTTAGTTGATTTTACCCTACTGATCTGGACATCATTCAATAAAATATTGTCAGGTAAACTTGTAAGAGAGTTACTAAATAACATAAAATTTGTTTTATCAAGATTTAGAGAGAGCCTATTGGCAAATATCCATTCACAAATACTTTTCAACTCGGTGTTAAAAATATCTACGAGCATTTGAGGGTTTTTATGTGAGAAAAATATACTAGAATCATCTGCATATAGAATAAAAGACAAAAGTGGAGATGAATATTGAAAATCATTTACATATATGATATGTAATAATTTAATTTATGTAAATTATAGAATGATTTGGATTTTAGCTGAGGCAAAGCAGCCCAGATATTAAACAGTGCACTACCAGACTTCTTCGGTTACAGTTCTATTCATTTGCGTCTTAGTTTCACTATTTCCTCTTCAGTTTGATAATTGAGTTTGCTGACTAAGAACTTATATTATTTCTACTATTCCAAATGTATTTCTTAACCTTACACTATGAACTGTTTATAGTCCATCAAAGGGAAAGTTGTTCACATATGACATCACAAATAGTTATCGCATTGCCAATTTAAGGATCTCCATAGCATTAGTGATCGCAATATTTAAATGTTCATAACTTTCCAATTACTAGTCCAATTTTTCTAAAAATTTATTTGATCTTATTCTCTGATTTTTCTGTTTTCACAAAAGCCAACTTGTTCCAAAGGTTTCATTCCCCTTTAACGTTTTGATTTTCTCATAGACATTGTAAACAATATGGATGCATACATTTAAGAGAGAGTAACTCATTATTTAACATGACGTAACAAAAAATTGTATTTGGCAATATCAATTGGCAGTAATGTTTATCAACCTACTAAATTCTTAGCAAAATAAAATTCATTTGTTTCTTTATGGATGAGTGGGCATGCATCAAAGGGAAAAGGGTTCAAAGTCACAAGATTCATTTTGAGGGGTTGTAAAACGGCCATTTGGGACGAATACCGTTTAAATTGTAACTAAATTGTTGATGTTTTTATCGTCCACCATTCTATCACCAGACACTTTACACTTAATGGTTGAGCGAGCATACCTGAAAACTTGAAAATTAAAAACTGTTCATATTGCACTTATGCATTCGATTTCTCAGGATTGGTCGAATTTATGTACAAATCAAAATTTTAAGATTGCGAGGGGTCCAAGAAATAACGACGGGGCGCCAATATTATAGTCTGATTTTAACACGTTTTAAGTTATAGAGAGCATTAACCATAAATCCCAAAGACTATACATGTACATCACCCCAAAAAAGTTCTCACTATACACCAACATACGTTATCAAAATATTGTATAGAGTGGTTTAAATGACGTGCGATAAGACATCATCTCTTGTGACTTTCTAAAAAAAATAACTAACTTTTTATCCATGATTATTCTTGCATGGCACAACTTTATATCAATCTGGTTTTTTTTTCACAGAAATTGCTCAATGAGTGTAAAAATCAACTGCAAAGATGTTATGTCTCAAACTTATTTCGTTCACAAGTTATAACATATTTATTTAGGGGGACTTTACTTTTTTGTTGACTATACAAAACAATATTAAGAAAGATTAAGACTGACAATGTTATCTTCACTCCAAAATGAAGGTGATTCACGACCCCCTTAAAAAGAAGCAACAATAAAAAGTGGGTATGCCCAACATTTTAACTACAAATATTCTATATGGCTCCTTAGGAGGGGGTGTACCCCTTCTTATCCCCGGGCCCGCCAATGGCCCTACAGAGTGTCAATGATCAGATCTCCAATGTAATCAACAATGTAATCATGATGAGAGTGGCCGAATACAAACTTGTATGAGTTGATAGGACCTATGAAGAGATGAGCATTTCTTTGATTCAATGATAGTCACCATCACCTGGTTATATAAGAACATACATGTGCTGTGACAATACCATGACTACCAAGGCGTATCTCATCAATTAAAGACGGATCCGTTTCTCTGGTCTTAAGGGGGTATCTCACTGGGCTTGAAACTAGTTCGCGACTACAAATTTTGGTAGTTGCAGAGACGTCTCCGCGACATCTCTGAGACGTCTCATGAAAATTACAGAGTCTCCGAGGAGTCGCAAGAAGATTAAACATGTTTAATATTTTTGGAGACTGTTTCTAGTCTCCGCGACGTCTCCGAAAAGTCTCCATCAGTTGCTGCGACGTCTCGGAGACTAATGATATCCGCGACTGCTGAGACGTCGCCGCGATGTCTCCGCGATGTCTCAGAGACGTCTCAGAGACATCGCGAAGACCTGCTGGAGACCAAAAAAAAATTATAATACATTGCGGAGACGTCTCCGCGACACTTCTTCACACTGTTTGACCCACTTCAGAAACCACGTGACTGAACGCGTGCTGATATCCTCCTGCTCCAAGTCATGATCTTTCAAACGTAGACCTAAAGGCCCTATCTCACCAACGGAGACGTCGCCGCGACAGTCTCCAACTTATCAGTCGCTGCAGTCGCGGAGACGTCTCGGAGACAAAAATGGCTTGCGCTCTCACCAAGGAGACGTCTCAATGGAACGTTTGAAAGATCATACACCTGACTTGGAGCAGGAGGAGGGATATCAGCACGCGTTCAGTCACGTGGTTTCTGAAGTGGGTCAAACAGTGTGAAGAAGTGTCGCGGAGACGTCTCCGCAATGTATTATAATTTTTTTGGGGTCTCCAGCAGGTCTTCGCGATGTCTCTGAGACGTCTTTGAGACATCGCGGAGACATCGCGGCGACGTCTCAGCAGTCGCGGATATCATTAGTCTCCGAGACGTCGCAGCAACTGATGGAGACTTCTCGGAGACGTCGCGGAGACTAGAAACAGTCTCCAAAAATATTAAACATGTTTAATCTTCTTGCGACTCCTCGGAGTCTCTGTAATTTTCATGAGACGTCTCAGAGATGTCGCGGAGACGTCTCTGCAACTAGCAAAATTTGTAGTCGCGAACTAGTCGCGAACTAGTTTCAAGCCCAGTGAGATACCCCCTTAAGTGTATATAGGCAGGAGGAAGTCTCGGATACGTCTCAGCGACGTCGAAGCAACCTTTCGGAGACCCTGGCAAACTACCAGCCAAGTCACCGCGACTGTCCGGAAACATCTCGGAGACGTCGCCGAGACTGCCTGAAACGTCTCGGAGACTCGCTTGCAATTAAGAAATGTCTCAAGGACGTCGTAGCGACTACTTGGAGACTTTCCCGCAACATCGCCGCAACTGTCGGGCTAGTGCTTGTCACCTGCTCTGGAGACGTCTCTGAGACAACGCAGAGACGTCTCCTTGGTGAGAGCGCAAGCCATTTTTGTCTCCGAGACGTCTCCGCGACAGCAGCGACTGATAAGTTGGAGACTGTCGCGGTGACGTCTCCGTTGGTGAGATAGGGCCTATAGTTTTCAAACCCTGTTTCAGCAAGTGATCCTAATGACCTAATCAACATGCTTCATATTTGGAGCAGCAAACTTGAGAAGCAGACGATTTCTGTGATATAAATATGATATTAATCCGGACACTTCCGGACGCACGTAAGGACCTCAAGAACATTGAAAGATATACGATCTACACACGGTGTGTGTCTCGTATAATATATCTGGAATCAGTGGCGTAACTACGGGGGTGCATGGGGGGGCACGTGCCCCCCCCCCCCAATCGTCTGGCAAAAAAAACGGGGAAAAGGAGAAAAAGAGGGAGAAAGGAAGAGAAACGTACTGGGAAAGAAGAAATTATTGTTCATTATAATGTTATATCATATTATAATCATGATATGTTCTATTACATAAGAAATATTTTTTTCATAACTTTATGAAAAACAATTTCATTTTCTATGTCTTCATTGTCCCTAATGCTCGCATTGTCTGTTTAACGAGACATACATTACTGTTGTACTAAAACCTCCCTTTTTCAAGTCAATATACACCAAACAATTTTCCTCGCACTTCCAGTTGTTATTGTTTTATGTGAAATATGCATCTTTTTCATGACTACTTAAAGTGATTGCTGCATGTAAAGGTCTTCATATAAAACATCACCAGTCCGTACTTACGTTCGCATTAGTGGATTGGTGAGATATATCTGCTCTTTATGAATTCCTAAAATCAGTCCTTAAGCATGTTAAATGTCCCTTTTTCGAATCTGAATATAAAAAAAATTTCAGCTCGCGCTTCGCGCTCGCATCATTTGGTTAGTGAAATACGTATGGTCTTCGTGAACTCAAACAAGCCTTAAAATGCCCCTCTTCAGATTCGAATTTCCTAAATTTTGAGCCCGCGCTTCGCGCTCGCAATATTTGATTAGTGAGATGCGTATATTAATCATGATTATAATGACTACAATTGCTTGTGTTTAAATGTAATTCGAACAAAATCAGCAAGCACTTGGCACTCGAATTAGATGACTATGGTGAGATATGTATACTCTTAATGGATTCCTGAAATATAGTCCCTAAAATATCCGTTTGGGGTCAATATATACAAAAATTTCAGCTCGCGCTTCGCGCTCGCATTGTGTGTTTAGCGAGACAGGTACGTATCATGATTACTAAAAACTTGCTTATAATGTCCCTTTTTAGGTCTGATCAGTGAGATACATATTCGTTTAATGGCAAGTACTGTCCTTGTTTCTATTAGGTCAGTATACCTGGCAACAGCGCGCTTCGCGCGCTCACTAAGTGACTCAATATTTTTGCTGGTGCCCCCCCCCCCAATGCCGTGACCCACGGTACGCCACTGTTTGGAATATTATGGGGAAACTTGGGAAAATGGAATTTTAAATGGTTAATAAATAATCAATGACAAATTTGTCTATATATTAGAATATGCAGATATTTCCCAAACAATGCACATAGAACTAAGCTTAATACCAAAAGTAGACAAGAACTGCACATCGAATTTACATGATTTAAGAGATTTGTTACCAACTGCGCATAAAATCTGTGAAAAAAAGTGAAAAAAAGTTTTAATCACGAACTGCTTCAGGCTCTTCTCACGGCAACAATCATAGAACAAAATAAGACAAGTATGAAGTTATTCAGATACCAGTCGCACGTTCGTGAATTCATTATCTCTTCGTCGGTCTCCATGATTTAGAATTAAGAGTTTTACAGCCTTGTGTTAAGTAGAAACAATTATCATAATCATGTGATTTACATGTTACTATTTTGCAAAAAAGATATTTCGAATACCACTGGTGTACCTTATATATCTTAATATTTGAAGATCTGTGGTAGTCATATATCATTGATTATCGTCTTTTACATGGCGATTGTGTAATTTTAGTATTTGACTTGATGAAATGAATCCAAATATACTGGATACTTGAAAGGGTTGGACTGTGTTGACAATAACATTCTTGCTAATAAATTCATTGTCTTGAATGTTCGTTCTTGTATGAAATGTTTCCTTTCAAAAAGCAATTCACCTGGCGTCAATTGTCATTAAATATATTTTCCCGTCGTGTTTATTGGCTGTTAATAGATTCTTTATGGTGCTGTGTGCAAACAATTGAAATTGAACCTGCTCCAAATTGTGATCATTGTACAATTACTTTAAAATTGACGACTAATAGTCCCCGAAAGTGATGTGGCTTATGGAAAATGAATAATTTGTTTTTAAAAGACGATCATCATGCAAAAATTGTGAAAAGTTTGATTAAATAAATTTATATTGGAAAACGTTAATATGAACCCTCAAATGAAAGAAACATGTGTAAAATAAAAATACACAACCAAGTATTTGAAACAAAACAGAAAGCGATTAAGCTTTAAACAATTACAATCTGAATTCGAGTCAATGTGTTATAAGACTGATGAAAGCCCATTTAATGAAAATAGAGCTGAATTAGACCGAACAAAAATAGACCTTGACAAAGGAGCTTTCATCAGATCCAGAACTGGATCCATAGTGGATGGAGCATGGTGAAAAGTCAAATAAATTTTATTTTTAAAGCGAAAAGAGAAACGGAAAGAGAAAAATTAAAAAGAATGAAAGATTTGTTATAAACCAGGAATCTGTTCTGGGTGATTTTTTTTCAATATTATAAACGTTTGTACTCTAAAACAAACAACGAATTTGAATGGTCTGACATTGATGACTATTTAGATTCAACTATGTTACCTACAGAAGAAGGAGCATTGTCATTCGAAGGTTTACTTCCTCAAGAAGAATGTCGTAATGTTATATTTTCTATAAAAAAAATAAGTCGCCAGGTAGTCAATTCAATTCAATTTATTTACACTCTCAATAAAAACATGAAAAACATACATAAGGAACACAAGTAAAACATTGCTACAACAAAATAAAACATTTTATGAGAATGAGGGGCCAACAAAAAAGAGCCTTATTGAGTATTGACCCAACAACTATAAGACAAAATCGATAAATACTACAAAAACAGATAACATAAATGAAAACAGATATTAAGACATACATTCAAAATATATAGCGTAGTTATACAAGAAAATTAAGAATACAAACTGAAAAGATGTAACTTGTAATAACTTTTGAAACCATTCGTATCTAGATAAACATGCGTGCGTGTGTTTAGATTCAGACCTAGAATCTGGACATTCTAATTACATTCTTAATTAAAATATCGATAATAAGAGCGCAAAGCGTGAGCTAAAAATTATTGATTTTCAGATCTAAGAAAAATGAATTTAAGCGCAATTACGAATTGGATATGGATCGCGCTTAATAAATGATGCGAGTACGAAGTGCAAGTTGATATTTTTATCATTACATATATTTTGAGTTGCGACCGGGACATTTTAAGGACATTTATGTCTTCATATGACTATGATGACTATCTTCCTAAGAGAGAGGTGAAACTTGTCGATATTCCATTCTAAAAAAAAACGGACAATGATTATATTGGGATATCATGGAAATATTATTATCGTAGTTATCAATCTAATAAGCCCAATGAGTGCGCAAAATTTATATTAAGGTCAGAAAACTGGACATTTTATAATCATGAATAGGATGCATGGGTTAATATAGTTTTAACAAAAATAATGCGAGCGCAAATTGCGAGCCGAAAATTTTGATCAACTGTCATGAAAGAGGAATTTATAATAATTCGTTACAATTAATACAGGTATACATAACTCCCCAATCAAAATGCAAGCGCGCAGCTTTAGCTGATACTATGCACAATCAGACCATTCTAAAAAGATATATTTTTCAAAGAAATTATGGAATATACAAAGAGAATATTTATTTGACAAATCAAATAATGCAGCAGCGCGCAGCGCGAGCGGAAAATGTTCATATTTAGATTATAAAATGTAGTTATTTTACAAAAAACTATAAGATCTATTTGTAAATCAAAAAATTTGAAACTTAATGTAACTTAATGTCCGGGAAACTTTTTTGTATATTTACTTCAAAACTTGATATTTTAAGCTCAATATTGAACAAGTTATGTATCTCATAGATTAGGCAATGCGGGCACAAAGCGTGAGCGAAAAACATAGTAACATGAAACCCCCCCCCCCCCATTTATTTAATTCACTCGTCTTTCTCCTCTTGTTTTTCCTCTTAATTATCTCTTCTTTTTTCCCTTCTGGTTCTTTCCCTCTCTTTCCACTTTTTTCTTTTTCGCTCGTTCCAAATAGTTGGGAGGGGGGCAATTGATATCAAATGTCCCCCGTTTCCAAAAAGTGAGGGGACGCGTCGCCCCTGTCCCCATGGGATTTCCACCAATGTATGCAATTTGATTTGAAATAAAATAAAATCCTATTTAGTATTTGTAGTCGAAAAAAACAAATAACACCCCTAAATTCATTAAAAAAATATATGAACGATAATTTTTATGGAGTATTCGCAAGTTGTCCGATTGTCCTAGTCCTTGAATTTACCACTCGTGAGGTTGTCCTAAATTTCTCCGGTTCTGTCCTAATACGATCTGCATGTTGTCCGCACCGAACGCCGACAAATTTATTTAGATAATCTTGTCCTAGGACAGTCCCAGGAATGTGCTAAGACAATACGCAGACAGTCCTGATCGTGTCCTAGGACAAGATCATTTGCATAATCTTTTACGGAATTTGGTTGCGGACAGCAGGGGCGTAGATAGCGGGGGGGATGGGGGGATGCATCCCCCCCAGAATTTTAGGTGGGGGGGATGGTGTGTACAATCATCCCCCCCCAGGTTTCTGTGGGGGAAGAAGCAAAACTATACAGTAATAAAGCAATGAATGCTAGTTAAAATCAATCAATAATAATAGCAGTAATAATCATAACGTACAGCAATGACAAACATGATCAAAATTGGACTTTTATTCAGAGTCAATCATCTTATATGCATTTACAACTTGCAAGTTTAAGTAATAACAACTGTCTTGCGTCGTCATATACATTTAAGGATCGTTATTCAGAGTTTCACCAAGTACATTTCCTTATAATAATTATGTATTGCAAAGGAGATAAGTTCAAAATATTTCATTACAGATTTAAGAAAGTGTCGCTTAATCACTCCCTTTCAGAGCAATTGCTTTCATAACACATTAACACTGTTCAAACGAATTAATAAGAAATTACCTATACACATACACTGACCCTTTTCCCTGCTGGCCATGTCCTCAACCCCTACTTTGCAAAGGAAAGATGAAAATTTTCAGTCTCTAAGGAGCGAATTAGTAAATGAATGATTTTGGAATGAAAGTGCAAATTTTGGATGGCCTCAGTGATATCCGAGGTTTTTTTCACTCAATATTCACTTTCATATATTCAGTCCTTAAAGAATGAACTATTTCACTAATTTTTTAGAGTACTTTGCGCTTTTCAAAGAAGGTAGAATCATCCAATATATAGACATGCCTTAATTCACGAAGGCAGATTGAATCAATCCATGGATAAGATTAATTTATGGTCTAAGATCACAGAACAAGCCTAACTCGACCCTCAGCGTGTTCATTGTCGGACCTTTGACAAAAAACATAATCATCTCGCGCATTTACTATACAGTTTACTTCCGACAACCCGGTGAGGTTTATTTCATTTCCATACTTAATTCAATCAAGCCTTTGTAATCATGGTAATTTTAAACAGAGTGTGCTTATCATTTTAGTGTCCGCATATCTGCACGTGGATAAGAAATATAATGTTGAGCTTTTTTTATTTTACCCCTATTACTATAATTGTAATAGATATTTTTTTAGTTATTTGGCTGTTTATTTGTTTATTCCTTTAGTTGTTGATTCATTCGTTTGATCATTAACAATATCGCTACTTTTAAAAGAGTATACTACTATACGAGTAAAATAAGGAATACTAGCTATTCTAGATCATGTTTAGCAGGACTGTCATGACCAAGATGATAACTAGACATCCGACAAATGACATTTCTCTTATGATCATCTTTACTCATTGTCATTAATCAAACAAAAGATTACTGCCATGAAAAATGTGCAAGGAAGTTTATTTATTACTGGATGCCCTGTTTATTGCTGAAAGCAAAGTGATTAAAAGACACACGAGATAATCCATGAGGCAGATCGTGTTATTTTGTTATCTTTAACTCGTCTGCTTTGACCCATGATATTTTGTTTTTATCGAGTACGTTATCTCCTTCATTCTTTATATTTTTATATTAATTATATATATATATAATTATATATATATATATATATGTGTGTGTGTGTGTGTGTGTGTGTGAAGCTATACATGTACAACAGCTTTGGAAACTCTTTTTTATTTAAATATTGTGTAAAGAAATGGATGAAGAGAACAATGGTAGGCGTAGCTTAAATCAAAGTTCCCAGAGCTATCTACCCTTGGAAAAATTTGTGATGCCGAAAAAATATATCTGCCGGGAATTGTTCTCTTCATCCATTTCTTTACACAATATATATATATATATATATATATATATATATACATATATATATATATATATATATATCCCAGCTAGGGATCATCCCCCCAGGTCTAAGGACCTGTCTACGCCACTGGCGGACAGCATGCCGAAATGACAAAAGTAGCTTCCGCAACCCTTGCTGGTCTTGTCCGCGCCCTAGTGCAAAACCGCCTTATAGTGGAAAATATATGAAAAAACAGAAATCATGAAGGACTCGTCCATTATACATAGGTATGGAATTGAGGAGGACTCGGCAAGATACATTATATGTTGATCGCTCGTAATGCATCCCGGGCAGGCGTATGGAAAATGACGTAATGGTGTTAAGAGACAAAACTGTAGGGCAAGATGTATAGAAGTGCCAAAGGATACATCTTTCGACACCTTGCCGTCATTTCGCTATATAAGAATGCTTCCATCTTGAGGGGCATACGTGTTGAATAAGTTTTAAAATGACGGCTGCTCTGGGGGGTTTCGGGGGCAATTTTGAAAAAAAATTATTTTGCCCAATTTTGGCCAATTTTCCATGTCGCGGGTGGGGCGAGAGGGTCGAAAATTCAAACTCCCTGGATCTTCTTGATTCTCGCTATAATAATCGGTTAGGATGCCAAAACATCCCAGGGAGCGAAGACGGCTGCTCTGGGGGGGTTTCGGGGGCAATTTTGAAAAAAAATTATTTTGCCCAATTTTGGCCAATTTTCCATGTCGCGGGTGGGGCGAGAGGGTCGAAAATTCAAACTCCCTGGATCTTCTTGATTCTCGCTATAATAATCGGTTAGGATGCCAAAACATCCCAGGGAGCGAAGACGGCTGCTCTGGGGGGGTTTCGGGGGCAATTTTGAAAAAAATTATTTTGCCCAATTTTGGCCAATTTTCCATGTCGCGGGTGGGGCGAGAGGGTCGAAAATTCAAACTCCCTGGATCTTCTTGATTCTCGCTATAATAATCGGTTAGGATGCCAAAACATCCCAGGGAGCGAAGACGGCTGCTCTGGGGGGGTTTCGGGGGCAATTTTGAAAAAAAATTATTTTGCCCAATTTTGGCCAATTTTCCATGTCGCGGGTGGGGCGAGAGGGTCGAAAATTCAAACTCCCTGGATCTTCTTGATTCTCGCTATAATAATCGGTTAGGATGCCAAAACATCCCAGGGAGCGAAGACGGCTGCTCTGGGGGGGTTTCGGGGGCAATTTTGAAAAAAAATTATTTTGCCCAATTTTGGCCAATTTTCCATGTCGCGGGTGGGGCGAGAGGGTCGAAAATTCAAACTCCCTGGATCTTCTTGATTCTCGCTATAATAATCGGTTAGGATGCCAAAACATCCCAGGGAGCGAAGACGGCTGCTCTGGGGGGGTTTCGGGGGCAATTTTGAAAAAAAATTATTTTGCCCAATTTTGGCCAATTTTCCATGTCGCGGGTGGGGCGAGAGGGTCGAAAATTCAAACTCCCTGGATCTTCTTGATTCTCGCTATAATAATCGGTTAGGATGCCAAAAACATCCCAGGGAGCGAAGACGGCTGCTCTGGGGGGGTTTCGGGGGCAATTTTGAAAAAAAATTATTTTGCCCAATTTTGGCCAATTTTCCATGTCGCGGGTGGGGCGAGAGGGTCGAAAATTCAAACTCCCTGGATCTTCTTGATTCTCGCTATAATAATCGGTTAGGATGCCAAAACATCCCAGGGAGCGAAGACGGCTGCTCTGGGGGGGTTTCGGGGGCAATTTTGAAAAAAAATTATTTTGCCCAATTTTGGCCAATTTTCCATGTCGCGGGTGGGGCGAGAGGGTCGAAAATTCAAACTCCCTGGATCTTCTTGATTCTCGCTATAATAATCGGTTAGGATGCCAAAACATCCCAGGGAGCGAAGACGGCTGCTCTGGGGGGGTTTCGGGGGCAATTTTGAAAAAAAATTATTTTGCCCAATTTTGGCCAATTTTCCATGTCGCGGGTGGGGCGAGAGGGTCGAAAATTCAAACTCCCTGGATCTTCTTGATTCTCGCTATAATAATCGGTTAGGATGCCAAAACATCCCAGGGAGCGAAGACGGCTGCTCTGGGGGGGTTTCGGGGGCAATTTTGAAAAAAAATTATTTTGCCCAATTTTGGCCAATTTTCCATGTCGCGGGTGGGGCGAGAGGGTCGAAAATTCAAACTCCCTGGATCTTCTTGATTCTCGCTATAATAATCGGTTAGGATGCCAAAACATCCCAGGGAGCGAAGACGGCTGCTCTGGGGGGGTTTCGGGGGCAATTTTGAAAAAAAATTATTTTGCCCAATTTTGGCCAATTTTCCATGTCGCGGGTGGGGCGAGAGGGTCGAAAATTCAAACTCCCTGGATCTTCTTGATTCTCGCTATAATAATCGGTTAGGATGCCAAAACATCCCAGGGAGCGAAGACGGCTGCTCTGGGGGGGTTTCGGGGGCAATTTTGAAAAAAAATTATTTTGCCCAATTTTGGCCAATTTTCCATGTCGCGGGTGGGGCGAGAGGGTCGAAAATTCAAACTCCCTGGATCTTCTTGATTCTCGCTATAATAATCGGTTAGGATGCCAAAACATCCCAGGGAGCGAAGACGGCTGCTCTGGGGGGGTTTCGGGGGCAATTTTGAAAAAAAAATTATTTTGCCCAATTTTGGCCAATTTTCCATGTCGCGGGTGGGGCGAGAGGGTCGAAAATTCAAACTCCCTGGATCTTCTTGATTCTCGCTATAATAATCGGTTAGGATGCCAAAACATCCCAGGGAGCGAAGACGGCTGCTCTGGGGGGGTTTCGGGGGCAATTTTGAAAAAAAATTATTTTGCCCAATTTTGGCCAATTTTCCATGTCGCGGGTGGGGCGAGAGGGTCGAAAATTCAAACTCCCTGGATCTTCTTGATTCTCGCTATAATAATCGGTTAGGATGCCAAAACATCCCAGGGAGCGAAGACGGCTGCTCTGGGGGGGTTTCGGGGGCAATTTTGAAAAAAAATTATTTTGCCCAATTTTGGCCAATTTTCCATGTCGCGGGTGGGGCGAGAGGGTCGAAAATTCAAACTCCCTGGATCTTCTTGATTCTCGCTATAATAATCGGTTAGGATGCCAAAACATCCCAGGGAGCGAAGACGGCTGCTCTGGGGGGGTTTCGGGGGCAATTTTGAAAAAAAATTATTTTGCCCAATTTTGGCCAATTTTCCATGTCGCGGGTGGGGCGAGAGGGTCGAAAATTCAAACTCCCTGGATCTTCTTGATTCTCGCTATAATAATCGGTTAGGATGCCAAAACATCCCAGGGAGCGAAGACGGCTGCTCTGGGGGGGTTTCGGGGGCAATTTTGAAAAAAAATTATTTTGCCCAATTTTGGCCAATTTTCCATGTCGCGGGTGGGGCGAGAGGGTCGAAAATTCAAACTCCCTGGATCTTCTTGATTCTCGCTATAATAATCGGTTAGGATGCCAAAACATCCCAGGGAGCGAAGACGGCTGCTCTGGGGGGGTTTCGGGGGCAATTTTGAAAAAAAATTATTTTGCCCAATTTTGGCCAATTTTCCATGTCGCGGGTGGGGCGAGAGGGTCGAAAATTCAAACTCCCTGGATCTTCTTGATTCTCGCTATAATAATCGGTTAGGATGCCAAAACATCCCAGGGAGCGAAGACGGCTGCTCTGGGGGGGTTTCGGGGGCAATTTTGAAAAAAAATTATTTTGCCCAATTTTGGCCAATTTTCCATGTCGCGGGTGGGGCGAGAGGGTCGAAAATTCAAACTCCCTGGATCTTCTTGATTCTCGCTATAATAATCGGTTAGGATGCCAAAACATCCCAGGGAGCGAAGACGGCTGCTCTGGGGGGGTTTCGGGGGCAATTTTGAAAAAAAATTATTTTGCCCAATTTTGGCCAATTTTCCATGTCGCGGGTGGGGCGAGAGGGTCGAAAATTCAAACTCCCTGGATCTTCTTGATTCTCGCTATAATAATCGGTTAGGATGCCAAAACATCCCAGGGAGCGAAGACGGCTGCTCTGGGGGGGTTTCGGGGGCAATTTTGAAAAAAAATTATTTTGCCCAATTTTGGCCAATTTTCCATGTCGCGGGTGGGGCGAGAGGGTCGAAAATTCAAACTCCCTGGATCTTCTTGATTCTCGCTATAATAATCGGTTAGGATGCCAAAACATCCCAGGGAGCGAAGACGGCTGCTCTGGGGGGGTTTCGGGGGCAATTTTGAAAAAAAATTATTTTGCCCAATTTTGGCCAATTTTCCATGTCGCGGGTGGGGCGAGAGGGTCGAAAATTCAAACTCCCTGGATCTTCTTGATTCTCGCTATAATAATCGGTTAGGATGCCAAAACATCCCAGGGAGCGAAGACGGCTGCTCTGGGGGGGTTTCGGGGGCAATTTTGAAAAAAAATTATTTTGCCCAATTTTGGCCAATTTTCCATGTCGCGGGTGGGGGCGAGAGGGTCGAAAATTCAAACTCCCTGGATCTTCTTGATTCTCGCTATAATAATCGGTTAGGATGCCAAAACATCCCAGGGAGCGAAGACGGCTGCTCTGGGGGGGTTTCGGGGGCAATTTTGAAAAAAAATTATTTTGCCCAATTTTGGCCAATTTTCCATGTCGCGGGTGGGGCGAGAGGGTCGAAAATTCAAACTCCCTGGATCTTCTTGATTCTCGCTATAATAATCGGTTAGGATGCCAAAACATCCCAGGGAGCGAAGACGGCTGCTCTGGGGGGGTTTCGGGGGCAATTTTGAAAAAAAATATTTTGCCCAATTTTGGCCAATTTTCCATGTCGCGGGTGGGGCGAGAGGGTCGAAAATTCAAACTCCCTGGATCTTCTTGATTCTCGCTATAATAATCGGTTAGGATGCCAAAACATCCCAGGGAGCGAAGACGGCTGCTCTGGGGGGGTTTCGGGGGCAATTTTGAAAAAAAATTATTTTGCCCAATTTTGGCCAATTTTCCATGTCGCGGGTGGGGCGAGAGGGTCGAAAATTCAAACTCCCTGGATCTTCTTGATTCTCGCTATAATAATCGGTTAGGATGCCAAAACATCCCAGGGAGCGAAGACGGCTGCTCTGGGGGGGTTTCGGGGGCAATTTTGAAAAAAAATTATTTTGCCCAATTTTGGCCAATTTTCCATGTCGCGGGTGGGGCGAGAGGGTCGAAAATTCAAACTCCCTGGATCTTCTTGATTCTCGCTATAATAATCGGTTAGGATGCCAAAACATCCCAGGGAGCGAAGACGGCTGCTCTGGGGGGGTTTCGGGGGCAATTTTGAAAAAAAATTATTTTGCCCAATTTTGGCCAATTTTCCATGTCGCGGGTGGGGCGAGAGGGTCGAAAATTCAAACTCCCTGGATCTTCTTGATTCTCGCTATAATAATCGGTTAGGATGCCAAAACATCCCAGGGAGCGAAGACGGCTGCTCTGGGGGGGTTTCGGGGGCAATTTTGAAAAAAAATTATTTTGCCCAATTTTGGCCAATTTTCCATGTCGCGGGTGGGGCGAGAGGGTCGAAAATTCAAACTCCCTGGATCTTCTTGATTCTCGCTATAATAATCGGTTAGGATGCCAAAACATCCCAGGGAGCGAAGACGGCTGCTCTGGGGGGGTTTCGGGGGCAATTTTGAAAAAAAATTATTTTGCCCAATTTTGGCCAATTTTCCATGTCGCGGGTGGGGCGAGAGGGTCGAAAATTCAAACTCCCTGGATCTTCTTGATTCTCGCTATAATAATCGGTTAGGATGCCAAAACATCCCAGGGAGCGAAGACGGCTGCTCTGGGGGGGTTTCGGGGGCAATTTTGAAAAAAAATTATTTTGCCCAATTTTGGCCAATTTTCCATGTCGCGGGTGGGGCGAGAGGGTCGAAAATTCAAACTCCCTGGATCTTCTTGATTCTCGCTATAATAATCGGTTAGGATGCCAAAACATCCCAGGGAGCGAAGACGGCTGCTCTGGGGGGGTTTCGGGGGCAATTTTGAAAAAAATTATTTTGCCCAATTTTGGCCAATTTTCCATGTCGCGGGTGGGGCGAGAGGGTCGAAAATTCAAACTCCCTGGATCTTCTTGATTCTCGCTATAATAATCGGTTAGGATGCCAAAACATCCCAGGGAGCGAAGACGGCTGCTCTGGGGGGGTTTCGGGGGCAATTTTGAAAAAAAATTATTTTGCCCAATTTTGGCCAATTTTCCATGTCGCGGGTGGGGCGAGAGGGTCGAAAATTCAAACTCCCTGGATCTTCTTGATTCTCGCTATAATAATCGGTTAGGATGCCAAAACATCCCAGGGAGCGAAGACGGCTGCTCTGGGGGGGTTTCGGGGGCAATTTTGAAAAAAAATTATTTTGCCCAATTTTGGCCAATTTTCCATGTCGCGGGTGGGGCGAGAGGGTCGAAAATTCAAACTCCCTGGATCTTCTTGATTCTCGCTATAATAATCGGTTAGGATGCCAAAACATCCCAGGGAGCGAAGACGGCTGCTCTGGGGGGGTTTCGGGGGCAATTTTGAAAAAAAATTATTTTGCCCAATTTTGGCCAATTTTCCATGTCGCGGGTGGGGCGAGAGGGTCGAAAATTCAAACTCCCTGGATCTTCTTGATTCTCGCTATAATAATCGGTTAGGATGCCAAAACATCCCAGGGAGCGAAGACGGCTGCTCTGGGGGGGTTTCGGGGGCAATTTTGAAAAAAAATTATTTTGCCCAATTTTGGCCAATTTTCCATGTCGCGGGTGGGGCGAGAGGGTCGAAAATTCAAACTCCCTGGATCTTCTTGATTCTCGCTATAATAATCGGTTAGGATGCCAAAACATCCCAGGGAGCGAAGACGGCTGCTCTGGGGGGGTTTCGGGGGCAATTTTGAAAAAAAATTATTTTGCCCAATTTTGGCCAATTTTCCATGTCGCGGGTGGGGCGAGAGGGTCGAAAATTCAAACTCCCTGGATCTTCTTGATTCTCGCTATAATAATCGGTTAGGATGCCAAAACATCCCAGGGAGCGAAGACGGCTGCTCTGGGGGGGTTTCGGGGGCAATTTTGAAAAAAAATTATTTTGCCCAATTTTGGCCAATTTTCCATGTCGCGGGTGGGGCGAGAGGGTCGAAAATTCAAACTCCCTGGATCTTCTTGATTCTCGCTATAATAATCGGTTAGGATGCCAAAACATCCCAGGGAGCGAAGACGGCTGCTCTGGGGGGGTTTCGGGGGCAATTTTGAAAAAAATTATTTTGCCCAATTTTGGCCAATTTTCCATGTCGCGGGTGGGGCGAGAGGGTCGAAAATTCAAACTCCCTGGATCTTCTTGATTCTCGCTATAATAATCGGTTAGGATGCCAAAACATCCCAGGGAGCGAAGACGGCTGCTCTGGGGGGGTTTCGGGGGCAATTTTGAAAAAAAATTATTTTGCCCAATTTTGGCCAATTTTCCATGTCGCGGGTGGGGCGAGAGGGTCGAAAATTCAAACTCCCTGGATCTTCTTGATTCTCGCTATAATAATCGGTTAGGATGCCAAAACATCCCAGGGAGCGAAGACGGCTGCTCTGGGGGGGTTTCGGGGGCAATTTTGAAAAAAAATTATTTTGCCCAATTTTGGCCAATTTTCCATGTCGCGGGTGGGGCGAGAGGGTCGAAAATTCAAACTCCCTGGATCTTCTTGATTCTCGCTATAATAATCGGTTAGGATGCCAAAACATCCCAGGGAGCGAAGACGGCTGCTCTGGGGGGTTTCGGGGGCAATTTTGAAAAAAAATTATTTTGCCCAATTTTGGCCAATTTTCCATGTCGCGGGTGGGGCGAGAGGGTCGAAAATTCAAACTCCCTGGATCTTCTTGATTCTCGCTATAATAATCGGTTAGGATGCCAAAACATCCCAGGGAGCGAAGACGGCTGCTCTGGGGGGGTTTCGGGGGCAATTTTGAAAAAAATTATTTTGCCCAATTTTGGCCAATTTTCCATGTCGCGGGTGGGGCGAGAGGGTCGAAAATTCAAACTCCCTGGATCTTCTTGATTCTCGCTATAATAATCGGTTAGGATGCCAAAACATCCCAGGGAGCGAAGACGGCTGCTCTGGGGGGGTTTCGGGGGCAATTTTGAAAAAAAATTATTTTGCCCAATTTTGGCCAATTTTCCATGTCGCGGGTGGGGCGAGAGGGTCGAAAATTCAAACTCCCTGGATCTTCTTGATTCTCGCTATAATAATCGGTTAGGATGCCAAAACATCCCAGGGAGCGAAGACGGCTGCTCTGGGGGGGTTTCGGGGGCAATTTTGAAAAAAAATTATTTTGCCCAATTTTGGCCAATTTTCCATGTCGCGGGTGGGGCGAGAGGGTCGAAAATTCAAACTCCCTGGATCTTCTTGATTCTCGCTATAATAATCGGTTAGGATGCCAAAACATCCCAGGGAGCGAAGACGGCTGCTCTGGGGGGGTTTCGGGGGCAATTTTGAAAAAAAATTATTTTGCCCAATTTTGGCCAATTTTCCATGTCGCGGGTGGGGCGAGAGGGTCGAAAATTCAAACTCCCTGGATCTTCTTGATTCTCGCTATAATAATCGGTTAGGATGCCAAAACATCCCAGGGAGCGAAGACGGCTGCTCTGGGGGGTTTCGGGGGCAATTTTGAAAAAAAATTATTTTGCCCAATTTTGGCCAATTTTCCATGTCGCGGGTGGGGCGAGAGGGTCGAAAATTCAAACTCCCTGGATCTTCTTGATTCTCGCTATAATAATCGGTTAGGATGCCAAAACATCCCAGGGAGCGAAGACGGCTGCTCTGGGGGGGTTTCGGGGGCAATTTTGAAAAAAAATTATTTTGCCCAATTTTGGCCAATTTTCCATGTCGCGGGTGGGGCGAGAGGGTCGAAAATTCAAACTCCCTGGATCTTCTTGATTCTCGCTATAATAATCGGTTAGGATGCCAAAACATCCCAGGGAGCGAAGACGGCTGCTCTGGGGGGTTTCGGGGGCAATTTTGAAAAAAAATTATTTTGCCCAATTTTGGCCAATTTTCCATGTCGCGGGTGGGGCGAGAGGGTCGAAAATTCAAACTCCCTGGATCTTCTTGATTCTCGCTATAATAATCGGTTAGGATGCCAAAACATCCCAGGGAGCGAAGACGGCTGCTCTGGGGGGGTTTCGGGGGCAATTTTGAAAAAAAATTATTTTGCCCAATTTTGGCCAATTTTCCATGTCGCGGGTGGGGCGAGAGGGTCGAAAATTCAAACTCCCTGGATCTTCTTGATTCTCGCTATAATAATCGGTTAGGATGCCAAAACATCCCAGGGAGCGAAGACGGCTGCTCTGGGGGGGTTTCGGGGGCAATTTTGAAAAAAATTATTTTGCCCAATTTTGGCCAATTTTCCATGTCGCGGGTGGGGCGAGAGGGTCGAAAATTCAAACTCCCTGGATCTTCTTGATTCTCGCTATAATAATCGGTTAGGATGCCAAAACATCCCAGGGAGCGAAGACGGCTGCTCTGGGGGGGTTTCGGGGGCAATTTTGAAAAAAAATTATTTTGCCCAATTTTGGCCAATTTTCCATGTCGCGGGTGGGGCGAGAGGGTCGAAAATTCAAACTCCCTGGATCTTCTTGATTCTCGCTATAATAATCGGTTAGGATGCCAAAACATCCCAGGGAGCGAAGACGGCTGCTCTGGGGGGGTTTCGGGGGCAATTTTGAAAAAAAATTATTTTGCCCAATTTTGGCCAATTTTCCATGTCGCGGGTGGGGCGAGAGGGTCGAAAATTCAAACTCCCTGGATCTTCTTGATTCTCGCTATAATAATCGGTTAGGATGCCAAAACATCCCAGGGAGCGAAGACGGCTGCTCTGGGGGGGTTTCGGGGGCAATTTTGAAAAAAAATTATTTTGCCCAATTTTGGCCAATTTTCCATGTCGCGGGTGGGGCGAGAGGGTCGAAAATTCAAACTCCCTGGATCTTCTTGATTCTCGCTATAATAATCGGTTAGGATGCCAAAACATCCCAGGGAGCGAAGACGGCTGCTCTGGGGGGTTTCGGGGGCAATTTTGAAAAAAAATTATTTTGCCCAATTTTGGCCAATTTTCCATGTCGCGGGTGGGGCGAGAGGGTCGAAAATTCAAACTCCCTGGATCTTCTTGATTCTCGCTATAATAATCGGTTAGGATGCCAAAACATCCCAGGGAGCGAAGACGGCTGCTCTGGGGGGGTTTCGGGGGCAATTTTGAAAAAAAATTATTTTGCCCAATTTTGGCCAATTTTCCATGTCGCGGGTGGGGCGAGAGGGTCGAAAATTCAAACTCCCTGGATCTTCTTGATTCTCGCTATAATAATCGGTTAGGATGCCAAAACATCCCAGGGAGCGAAGACGGCTGCTCTGGGGGGGTTTCGGGGGCAATTTTGAAAAAAAATTATTTTGCCCAATTTTGGCCAATTTTCCATGTCGCGGGTGGGGCGAGAGGGTCGAAAATTCAAACTCCCTGGATCTTCTTGATTCTCGCTATAATAATCGGTTAGGATGCCAAAACATCCCAGGGAGCGAAGACGGCTGCTCTGGGGGGGTTTCGGGGGCAATTTTGAAAAAAAATTATTTTGCCCAATTTTGGCCAATTTTCCATGTCGCGGGTGGGGCGAGAGGGTCGAAAATTCAAACTCCCTGGATCTTCTTGATTCTCGCTATAATAATCGGTTAGGATGCCAAAACATCCCAGGGAGCGAAGACGGCTGCTCTGGGGGGGTTTCGGGGGCAATTTTGAAAAAAAATTATTTTGCCCAATTTTGGCCAATTTTCCATGTCGCGGGTGGGGCGAGAGGGTCGAAAATTCAAACTCCCTGGATCTTCTTGATTCTCGCTATAATAATCGGTTAGGATGCCAAAACATCCCAGGGAGCGAAGACGGCTGCTCTGGGGGGGTTCGGGGGCAATTTTGAAAAAAAATTATTTTGCCCAATTTTGGCCAATTTTCCATGTCGCGGGTGGGGCGAGAGGGTCGAAAATTCAAACTCCCTGGATCTTCTTGATTCTCGCTATAATAATCGGTTAGGATGCCAAAACATCCCAGGGAGCGAAGACGGCTGCTCTGGGGGGGTTTCGGGGGCAATTTTGAAAAAAAATATTTTGCCCAATTTTGGCCAATTTTCCATGTCGCGGGTGGGGCGAGAGGGTCGAAAATTCAAACTCCCTGGATCTTCTTGATTCTCGCTATAATAATCGGTTAGGATGCCAAAACATCCCAGGGAGCGAAGACGGCTGCTCTGGGGGGGTTTCGGGGGCAATTTTGAAAAAAAATTATTTTGCCCAATTTTGGCCAATTTTCCATGTCGCGGGGGGGCGAGAGGGTCGAAAATTCAAACTCCCTGGATCTTCTTGATTCTCGCTATAATAATCGGTTAGGATGCCAAAACATCCCAGGGAGCGAAGACGGCTGCTCTGGGGGGGTTTCGGGGGCAATTTTGAAAAAAAATTATTTTGCCCAATTTTGGCCAATTTTCCATGTCGCGGGTGGGGCGAGAGGGTCGAAAATTCAAACTCCCTGGATCTTCTTGATTCTCGCTATAATAATCGGTTAGGATGCCAAAACATCCCAGGGAGCGAAGACGGCTGCTCTGGGGGGGTTTCGGGGGCAATTTTGAAAAAAAATTATTTTGCCCAATTTTGGCCAATTTTCCATGTCGCGGGTGGGGCGAGAGGGTCGAAAATTCAAACTCCCTGGATCTTCTTGATTCTCGCTATAATAATCGGTTAGGATGCCAAAACATCCCAGGGAGCGAAGACGGCTGCTCTGGGGGGTTTCGGGGGCAATTTTGAAAAAAAATTATTTTGCCCAATTTTGGCCAATTTTCCATGTCGCGGGTGGGGCGAGAGGGTCGAAAATTCAAACTCCCTGGATCTTCTTGATTCTCGCTATAATAATCGGTTAGGATGCCAAAACATCCCAGGGAGCGAAGACGGCTGCTCTGGGGGGGTTTCGGGGGCAATTTTGAAAAAAAATTATTTTGCCCAATTTTGGCCAATTTTCCATGTCGCGGGTGGGGCGAGAGGGTCGAAAATTCAAACTCCCTGGATCTTCTTGATTCTCGCTATAATAATCGGTTAGGATGCCAAAACATCCCAGGGAGCGAAGACGGCTGCTCTGGGGGGGTTTCGGGGGCAATTTTGAAAAAAAATTATTTTGCCCAATTTTGGCCAATTTTCCATGTCGCGGGTGGGGCGAGAGGGTCGAAAATTCAAACTCCCTGGATCTTCTTGATTCTCGCTATAATAATCGGTTAGGATGCCAAAACATCCCAGGGAGCGAAGACGGCTGCTCTGGGGGGGTTTCGGGGGCAATTTTGAAAAAAAATTATTTTGCCCAATTTTGGCCAATTTTCCATGTCGCGGGTGGGGCGAGAGGGTCGAAAATTCAAACTCCCTGGATCTTCTTGATTCTCGCTATAATAATCGGTTAGGATGCCAAAACATCCCAGGGAGCGAAGACGGCTGCTCTGGGGGTTTCGGGGGCAATTTTGAAAAAAAATTATTTTGCCCAATTTTGGCCAATTTTCCATGTCGCGGGTGGGGCGAGAGGGTCGAAAATTCAAACTCCCTGGATCTTCTTGATTCTCGCTATAATAATCGGTTAGGATGCCAAAACATCCCAGGGAGCGAAGACGGCTGCTCTGGGGGGGTTTCGGGGGCAATTTTGAAAAAAAATTATTTTGCCCAATTTTGGCCAATTTTCCATGTCGCGGGTGGGGCGAGAGGGTCGAAAATTCAAACTCCCTGGATCTTCTTGATTCTCGCTATAATAATCGGTTAGGATGCCAAAACATCCCAGGGAGCGAAGACGGCTGCTCTGGGGGGTTTCGGGGGCAATTTTGAAAAAAATTATTTTGCCCAATTTTGGCCAATTTTCCATGTCGCGGGTGGGGCGAGAGGGTCGAAAATTCAAACTCCCTGGATCTTCTTGATTCTCGCTATAATAATCGGTTAGGATGCCAAAACATCCCAGGGAGCGAAGACGGCTGCTCTGGGGGGGTTTCGGGGGCAATTTTGAAAAAAAATTATTTTGCCCAATTTTGGCCAATTTTCCATGTCGCGGGTGGGGCGAGAGGGTCGAAAATTCAAACTCCCTGGATCTTCTTGATTCTCGCTATAATAATCGGTTAGGATGCCAAAACATCCCAGGGAGCGAAGACGGCTGCTCTGGGGGGGTTTCGGGGGCAATTTTGAAAAAAAATTATTTTGCCCAATTTTGGCCAATTTTCCATGTCGCGGGTGGGGCGAGAGGGTCGAAAATTCAAACTCCCTGGATCTTCTTGATTCTCGCTATAATAATCGGTTAGGATGCCAAAACATCCCAGGGAGCGAAGACGGCTGCTCTGGGGGGGTTTCGGGGGCAATTTTGAAAAAAAATTATTTTGCCCAATTTGGCCATTTTCCATGTCGCGGGTGGGGCGAGAGGGTCGAAAATTCAAACTCCCTGGATCTTCTTGATTCTCGCTATAATAATCGGTTAGGATGCCAAAACATCCCAGGGAGCGAAGACGGCTGCTCTGGGGGGTTTCGGGGGCAATTTTGAAAAAAAATTATTTTGCCCAATTTTGGCCAATTTTCCATGTCGCGGGTGGGGGCGAGGGTCGAAAATTCAAACTCCCTGGATCTTCTTGATTCTCGCTATAATAATCGGTTAGGATGCCAAAACATCCCAGGGAGCGAAGACGGCTGCTCTGGGGGGGTTTCGGGGGCAATTTTGAAAAAAAATTATTTTGCCCAATTTTGGCAATTTTCCATGTCGCGGGTGGGGCGAGAGGGTCGAAAATTCAAACTCCCTGGATCTTCTTGATTCTCGCTATAATAATCGGTTAGGATGCCAAAACATCCCAGGGAGCGAAGACGGCTGCTCTGGGGGGGTTTCGGGGGCAATTTTGAAAAAATTATTTTGCCCAATTTTGGCCAATTTTCCATGTCGCGGGTGGGGCGAGAGGGTCGAAAATTCAAACTCCCTGGATCTTCTTGATTCTCGCTATAATAATCGGTTAGGATGCCAAACATCCCAGGGAGCGAAGACGGCTGCTCTGGGGGGTTTTCGGGGGCAATTTTGAAAAAAAATTATTTTGCCCAATTTTGGCCAATTTTCCATGTCGCGGGTGGGGCGAGAGGGTCGAAAATTCAAACTCCCTGGATCTTCTTGATTCTCGCTATAATAATCGGTTAGGATGCCAAAACATCCCAGGGAGCGAAGACGGCTGCTCTGGGGGGGTTTCGGGGGCAATTTTGAAAAAAAATTATTTTGCCCAATTTTGGCCAATTTTCCATGTCGCGGGTGGGGCGAGAGGTCGAAAATTCAAACTCCCTGGATCTTCTTGATTCTCGCTATAATAATCGGTTAGGATGCCAAAACATCCCAGGGAGCGAAGACGGCTGCTCTGGGGGGTTTCGGGGGCAATTTTGAAAAAAAATTATTTTGCCCAATTTTGGCCAATTTTCCATGTCGCGGGTGGGGCGAGAGGGTCGAAAATTCAAACTCCCTGGATCTTCTTGATTCTCGCTATAATAATCGGTTAGGATGCCAAAACATCCCAGGGAGCGAAGACGGCTGCTCTGGGGGGGTTTCGGGGGCAATTTGAAAAAAATTATTTTGCCCAATTTTGGCCAATTTTCCATGTCGCGGGTGGGGCGAGAGGGTCGAAAATTCAAACTCCCTGGATCTTCTTGATTCTCGCTATAATAATCGGTTAGGATGCCAAAACATCCCAGGGAGCGAAGACGGCTGCTCTGGGGGGGTTTCGGGGGCAATTTTGAAAAAAAATTATTTTGCCCAATTTTGGCCAATTTTCCATGTCGCGGGTGGGGCGAGAGGGTCGAAAATTCAAACTCCCTGGATCTTCTTGATTCTCGCTATAATAATCGGTTAGGATGCCAAAACATCCCAGGGAGCGAAGACGGCTGCTCTGGGGGGGTTTCGGGGGCAATTTTGAAAAAAAATTATTTTGCCCAATTTTGGCCAATTTTCCATGTCGCGGGTGGGGCGAGAGGGTCGAAAATTCAAACTCCCTGGATCTTCTTGATTCTCGCTATAATAATCGGTTAGGATGCCAAAACATCCCAGGGAGCGAAGACGGCTGCTCTGGGGGGTTTCGGGGGCAATTTTGAAAAAAAATTATTTTGCCCAATTTTGGCCAATTTTCCATGTCGCGGGTGGGGCGAGAGGGTCGAAAATTCAAACTCCCTGGATCTTCTTGATTCTCGCTATAATAATCGGTTAGGATGCCAAAACATCCCAGGGAGCGAAGACGGCTGCTCTGGGGGGGTTTCGGGGGCAATTTTGAAAAAAAATTATTTTGCCCAATTTTGGCCAATTTTCCATGTCGCGGGTGGGGCGAGAGGGTCGAAAATTCAAACTCCCTGGATCTTCTTGATTCTCGCTATAATAATCGGTTAGGATGCCAAAACATCCCAGGGAGCGAAGACGGCTGCTCTGGGGGGGTTTCGGGGGCAATTTTGAAAAAAAATTATTTTGCCCAATTTTGGCCAATTTTCCATGTCGCGGGTGGGGCGAGAGGGTCGAAAATTCAAACTCCCTGGATCTTCTTGATTCTCGCTATAATAATCGGTTAGGATGCCAAAACATCCCAGGGAGCGAAGACGGCTGCTCTGGGGGGGTTCGGGGGCAATTTTGAAAAAAAATTATTTTGCCCAATTTTGGCCAATTTTCCATGTCGCGGGTGGGGCGAGAGGGTCGAAAATTCAAACTCCCTGGATCTTCTTGATTCTCGCTATAATAATCGGTTAGGATGCCAAAACATCCCAGGGAGCGAAGACGGCTGCTCTGGGGGGTTTCGGGGGCAATTTTGAAAAAAAATTATTTTGCCCAATTTTGGCCAATTTTCCATGTCGCGGGTGGGGCGAGAGGGTCGAAAATTCAAACTCCTGGATCTTCTTGATTCTCGCTATAATAATCGGTTAGGATGCCAAAACATCCCAGGGAGCGAAGACGGCTGCTCTGGGGGGGTTTCGGGGGCAATTTTGAAAAAAAAATATTTTGCCCAATTTTGGCCAATTTTCCATGTCGCGGGTGGGGCGAGAGGGTCGAAAATTCAAACTCCCTGGATCTTCTTGATTCTCGCTATAATAATCGGTTAGGATGCCAAAACATCCCAGGGAGCGAAGACGGCTGCTCTGGGGGGTTTTCGGGGGCAATTTTGAAAAAAAATTATTTTGCCCAATTTTGGCCAATTTTCCATGTCGCGGGTGGGGCGAGAGGGTCGAAAATTCAAACTCCCTGGATCTTCTTGATTCTCGCTATAATAATCGGTTAGGATGCCAAAACATCCCAGGGAGCGAAGACGGCTGCTCTGGGGGGGTTTCGGGGGCAATTTTGAAAAAAATTATTTTGCCCAATTTTGGCCAATTTTCCATGTCGCGGGTGGGGCGAGAGGGTCGAAAATTCAAACTCCCTGGATCTTCTTGATTCTCGCTATAATAATCGGTTAGGATGCCAAAACATCCCAGGGAGCGAAGACGGCTGCTCTGGGGGGTTTCGGGGGCAATTTTGAAAAAAAATTATTTTGCCCAATTTTGGCCAATTTTCCATGTCGCGGGTGGGGCGAGAGGGTCGAAAATTCAAACTCCCTGGATCTTCTTGATTCTCGCTATAATAATCGGTTAGGATGCCAAAACATCCCAGGGAGCGAAGACGGCTGCTCTGGGGGGGTTTCGGGGGCAATTTTGAAAAAAAAATTATTTTGCCCAATTTTGGCCAATTTTCCATGTCGCGGGTGGGGCGAGAGGGTCGAAAATTCAAACTCCCTGGATCTTCTTGATTCTCGCTATAATAATCGGTTAGGATGCCAAAACATCCCAGGGAGCGAAGACGGCTGCTCTGGGGGGGTTTCGGGGGCAATTTTGAAAAAAAATTATTTTGCCCAATTTTGGCCAATTTTCCATGTCGCGGGTGGGGCGAGAGGGTCGAAAATTCAAACTCCCTGGATCTTCTTGATTCTCGCTATAATAATCGGTTAGGATGCCAAAACATCCCAGGGAGCGAAGACGGCTGCTCTGGGGGGGTTTCGGGGGCAATTTTGAAAAAAATTATTTGCCCAATTTTGGCCATTTTCCATGTCGCGGGTGGGGCGAGAGGGTCGAAAATTCAAACTCCCTGGATCTTCTTGATTCTCGCTATAATAATCGGTTAGGATGCCAAAACATCCCAGGGAGCGAAGACGGCTGCTCTGGGGGGTTTCGGGGGCAATTTTGAAAAAAAATTATTTTGCCCAATTTTGGCCAATTTTCCATGTCGCGGGTGGGGCGAGAGGGTCGAAAATTCAAACTCCCTGGATCTTCTTGATTCTCGCTATAATAATCGGTTAGGATGCCAAAACATCCCAGGGAGCGAAGACGGCTGCTCTGGGGGGTTTCGGGGGCAATTTTGAAAAAAAAATTATTTTGCCCAATTTTGGCCAATTTTCCATGTCGCGGGTGGGGCGAGAGGGTCGAAAATTCAAACTCCCTGGATCTTCTTGATTCTCGCTATAATAATCGGTTAGGATGCCAAAACATCCCAGGGAGCGAAGACGGCTGCTCTGGGGGGGTTTCGGGGGCAATTTTGAAAAAAAATTATTTTGCCCAATTTTGGCCAATTTTCCATGTCGCGGGTGGGGCGAGAGGGTCGAAAATTCAAACTCCCTGGATCTTCTTGATTCTCGCTATAATAATCGGTTAGGATGCCAAAACATCCCAGGGAGCGAAGACGGCTGCTCTGGGGGGGTTTCGGGGGCAATTTGAAAAAAAATTATTTTGCCCAATTTTGGCCAATTTTCCATGTCGCGGGTGGGGCGAGAGGGTCGAAAATTCAAACTCCCTGGATCTTCTTGATTCTCGCTATAATAATCGGTTAGGATGCCAAAACATCCCAGGGAGCGAAGACGGCTGCTCTGGGGGGGTTTCGGGGGCAATTTTGAAAAAAAATTATTTTGCCCAATTTTGGCCAATTTTCCATGTCGCGGGTGGGGCGAGAGGGTCGAAAATTCAAACTCCCTGGATCTTCTTGATTCTCGCTATAATAATCGGTTAGGATGCCAAAACATCCCAGGGAGCGAAGACGGCTGCTCTGGGGGGGTTTCGGGGGCAATTTTGAAAAAAAATTATTTTGCCCAATTTTGGCCATTTTCCATGTCGCGGGTGGGGCGAGAGGGTCGAAAATTCAAACTCCCTGGATCTTCTTGATTCTCGCTATAATAATCGGTTAGGATGCCAAAACATCCCAGGGAGCGAAGACGGCTGCTCTGGGGGTTTCGGGGGCAATTTTGAAAAAAAAAATTTTGCCCAATTTTGGCCAATTTTCCATGTCGCGGGTGGGGCGAGAGGGTCGAAAATTCAAACTCCCTGGATCTTCTTGATTCTCGCTATAATAATCGGTTAGGATGCCAAAACATCCCAGGGAGCGAAGACGGCTGCTCTGGGGGGGTTTCGGGGGCAATTTTGAAAAAAAATTATTTTGCCCAATTTTGGCCAATTTTCCATGTCGCGGGTGGGGCGAGAGGGTCGAAAATTCAAACTCCCTGGATCTTCTTGATTCTCGCTATAATAATCGGTTAGGATGCCAAAACATCCCAGGGAGCGAAGACGGCTGCTCTGGGGGGTTTCGGGGGCAATTTTGAAAAAAAAATTATTTTGCCCAATTTTGGCCAATTTTCCATGTCGCGGGTGGGGCGAGAGGGTCGAAAATTCAAACTCCCTGGATCTTCTTGATTCTCGCTATAATAATCGGTTAGGATGCCAAAACATCCCAGGGAGCGAAGACGGCTGCTCTGGGGGGGTTTCGGGGGCAATTTTGAAAAAAAATTATTTTGCCCAATTTTGGCCAATTTTCCATGTCGCGGGTGGGGCGAGAGGGTCGAAAATTCAAACTCCCTGGATCTTCTTGATTCTCGCTATAATAATCGGTTAGGATGCCAAAACATCCCAGGGAGCGAAGACGGCTGCTCTGGGGGGGTTTCGGGGCAATTTTGAAAAAAATTATTTTGCCCAATTTTGGCCAATTTTCCATGTCGCGGGTGGGGCGAGAGGGTCGAAAATTCAAACTCCCTGGATCTTCTTGATTCTCGCTATAATAATCGGTTAGGATGCCAAAACATCCCAGGGAGCGAAGACGGCTGCTCTGGGGGGGTTTCGGGGGCAATTTTGAAAAAAAATTATTTTGCCCAATTTTGGCCAATTTTCCATGTCGCGGGTGGGGCGAGAGGGTCGAAAATTCAAACTCCCTGGATCTTCTTGATTCTCGCTATAATAATCGGTTAGGATGCCAAAACATCCCAGGGAGCGAAGACGGCTGCTCTGGGGGGGTTTCGGGGGCAATTTTGAAAAAAAAATATTTTGCCCAATTTTGGCCAATTTTCCATGTCGCGGGTGGGGCGAGAGGGTCGAAAATTCAAACTCCCTGGATCTTCTTGATTCTCGCTATAATAATCGGTTAGGATGCCAAAACATCCCAGGGAGCGAAGACGGCTGCTCTGGGGGTTTCGGGGGCAATTTGGAAAAAAAATTATTTTGCCCAATTTTGGCCAATTTTCCATGTCGCGGGTGGGGCGAGAGGGTCGAAAATTCAAACTCCCTGGATCTTCTTGATTCTCGCTATAATAATCGGTTAGGATGCCAAAACATCCCAGGGAGCGAAGACGGCTGCTCTGGGGGGTTTCGGGGGCAATTTTGAAAAAAAATTATTTTGCCAATTTTGGCCAATTTTCCATGTCGCGGGTGGGGCGAGAGGGTCGAAAATTCAAACTCCCTGGATCTTCTTGATTCTCGCTATAAATAATCGGTTAGGATGCCAAAACATCCCAGGGAGCGAAGACGGCTGCTCTGGGGGGGTTTCGGGGGCAATTTTGAAAAAAAATTATTTTGCCCAATTTTGGCCAATTTTCCATGTCGCGGGTGGGGCGAGAGGGTCGAAAATTCAAACTCCCTGGATCTTCTTGATTCTCGCTATAATAATCGGTTAGGATGCCAAAACATCCCAGGGAGCGAAGACGGCTGCTCTGGGGGGGTTTCGGGGGCAATTTTGAAAAAAAATTATTTTGCCCAATTTTGGCCAATTTTCCATGTCGCGGGTGGGCGAGAGGGTCGAAAATTCAAACTCCCTGGATCTTCTCGATTCTCGCTGTAATAATCGGTTAGGATGCCAAAACATCCCAGGAGCGAAGACGGCTGCTCTGGGGGGGTTTCGGGGGCAATTTTGAAAAAAAATTATTTTGCCCAATTTTGGCCAATTTTCCATGTCGCGGGTGGGGCGAGAGGGTCGAAAATTCAAACTCCCTGGATCTTCTTGATTCTCGCTATAATAATCGGTTAGGATGCCAAAACATCCCAGGGAGCGAAGACGGCTGCTCTGGGGGGGTTTCGGGGGCAATTTTGAAAAAAAATTATTTTGCCCAATTTTGGCCAATTTTCCATGTCGCGGGTGGGGCGAGAGGGTCGAAAATTCAAACTCCCTGGATCTTCTTGATTCTCGCTATAATAATCGGTTAGGATGCCAAAACATCCCAGGGAGCGAAGACGGCTGCTCTGGGGGGTTTTCGGGGGCAATTTTGAAAAAAAATTATTTTGCCCAATTTTGGCCATTTTCCATGTCGCGGGTGGGGCGAGAGGGTCGAAAATTCAAACTCCCTGGATCTTCTTGATTCTCGCTATAATAATCGGTTAGGATGCCAAAACAATCCCAGGGAGCGAAGACGGCTGCTCTGGGGGGGTTTCGGGGGCAATTTTGAAAAAAAATTATTTTGCCCAATTTTGGCCAATTTTCCATGTCGCGGGTGGGGCGAGAGGGTCGAAAATTCAAACTCCCTGGATCTTCTTGATTCTCGCTATAATAATCGGTTAGGATGCCAAAACATCCCAGGGAGCGAAGACGGCTGCTCTGGGGGGGTTTCGGGGGCAATTTTGAAAAAAAATTATTTTGCCCAATTTTGGCCAATTTTCCATGTCGCGGGTGGGGCGAGAGGGTCGAAAATTCAAACTCCCTGGATCTTCTTGATTCTCGCTATAATAATCGGTTAGGATGCCAAAACATCCCAGGGAGCGAAGACGGCTGCTCTGGGGGGGTTTCGGGGGCAATTTTGAAAAAAAATTATTTTGCCCAATTTTGGCCAATTTTCCATGTCGCGGGTGGGGCGAGAGGGTCGAAAATTCAAACTCCCTGGATCTTCTTGATTCTCGCTATAATAATCGGTTAGGATGCCAAAACATCCCAGGGAGCGAAGACGGCTGCTCTGGGGGGTTTCGGGGGCAATTTTGAAAAAAAATTATTTTGCCCAATTTTGGCCAATTTTCCATGTCGCGGGTGGGGCGAGAGGGTCGAAAATTCAAACTCCCTGGATCTTCTTGATTCTCGCTATAATAATCGGTTAGGATGCCAAAACATCCCAGGGAGCGAAGACGGCTGCTCTGGGGGGGTTTCGGGGGCAATTTTGAAAAAAAATTATTTTGCCCAATTTGGCCAATTTTCCATGTCGCGGGTGGGGCGAGAGGGTCGAAAATTCAAACTCCCTGGATCTTCTTGATTCTCGCTATAATAATCGGTTAGGATGCCAAAACATCCCAGGGAGCGAAGACGGCTGCTCTGGGGGGGTTTCGGGGGCAATTTTGAAAAAAAATTATTTTGCCCAATTTTGGCCAATTTCCATGTCGCGGGTGGGGCGAGAGGGTCGAAAATTCAAACTCCCTGGATCTTCTTGATTCTCGCTATAATAATCGGTTAGGATGCCAAAACATCCCAGGGAGCGAAGACGGCTGCTCTGGGGGGTTTCGGGGGCAATTTTGAAAAAAAATTATTTTGCCCAATTTTGGCCAATTTTCCATGTCGCGGGGGGGGCGAGAGGGTCGAAAATTCAAACTCCCTGGATCTTCTTGATTCTCGCTATAATAATCGGTTAGGATGCCAAAACATCCCAGGGAGCGAAGACGGCTGCTCTGGGGGGGTTTCGGGGGCAATTTGAAAAAAAAATTATTTTGCCCAATTTTGGCCAATTTTCCATGTCGCGGGTGGGGCGAGAGGGTCGAAAATTCAAACTCCCTGGATCTTCTTGATTCTCGCTATAATAATCGGTTAGGATGCCAAAACATCCCAGGGAGCGAAGACGGCTGCTCTGGGGGGGTTTCGGGGGCAATTTTGAAAAAAAATTATTTTGCCCAATTTTGGCCAATTTTCCATGTCGCGGGTGGGGCGAGAGGGTCGAAAATTCAAACTCCCTGGATCTTCTTGATTCTCGCTATAATAATCGGTTAGGATGCCAAAACATCCCAGGGAGCGAAGACGGCTGCTCTGGGGGGGTTTCGGGGGCAATTTTGAAAAAAAATTATTTTGCCCAATTTTGGCCAATTTTCCATGTCGCGGGTGGGGCGAGAGGGTCGAAAATTCAAACTCCTGGATCTTCTTGATTCTCGCTATAATAATCGGTTAGGATGCCAAAACATCCCAGGGAGCGAAGACGGCTGCTCTGGGGGGTTTCGGGGGCAATTTTGAAAAAAAATTATTTTGCCCAATTTTGGCCAATTTTCCATGTCGCGGGTGGGGCGAGAGGGTCGAAAATTCAAACTCCCTGGATCTTCTTGATTCTCGCTATAATAATCGGTTAGGATGCCAAAACATCCCAGGGAGCGAAGACGGCTGCTCTGGGGGGGTTTCGGGGGCAATTTTGAAAAAAAATAATTTTGCCCAATTTTGGCCAATTTTCCATGTCGCGGGTGGGGCGAGAGGGTCGAAAATTCAAACTCCCTGGATCTTCTTGATTCTCGCTATAATAATCGGTTAGGATGCCAAAACATCCCAGGGAGCGAAGACGGCTGCTCTGGGGGGGTTTCGGGGGCAATTTTGGAAAAAAAATATTTTGCCCAATTTGGCCAATTTTCCATGTCGCGGGTGGGGCGAGAGGGTCGAAAATTCAAACTCCCTGGATCTTCTTGATTCTCGCTATAATAATCGGTTAGGATGCCAAAACATCCCAGGGAGCGAAGACGGCTGCTCTGGGGGTTTTCGGGGGCAATTTTGAAAAAAATTATTTTGCCCAATTTTGGCCAATTTTCCATGTCGCGGGTGGGGCGAGAGGGTCGAAAATTCAAACTCCCTGGATCTTCTTGATTCTCGCTATAATAATCGGTTAGGATGCCAAAACATCCCAGGGAGCGAAGACGGCTGCTCTGGGGGGGTTTCGGGGGCAATTTTGAAAAAAAATTATTTTGCCCAATTTTGGCCAATTTTCCATGTCGCGGGTGGGGCGAGAGGGTCGAAAATTCAAACTCCCTGGATCTTCTTGATTCTCGCTATAATATCGGTTAGGATGCCAAAACATCCCAGGGAGCGAAGACGGCTGCTCTGGGGGGTTTCGGGGGCAATTTAAAAAAAATAATTTTGCCCATTTTTGGCCAATTTTCCATGTCGCGGGGTGGGGCGAGAGGGTCGAAAATTCAAACTCCCTGGATCTTCTTGATTCTCGCTATAATAATCGGTTAGGATGCCAAAACATCCCAGGGAGCGAAGACGGCTGCTCTGGGGGGGTTTCGGGGGCCAATTTGAAAAAAATTATTTTGCCAATTTTGGCCAATTTTCCATGTCGCGGGTGGGGCGAGAGTGT